>NC_050097.1:45813851-46116881 GCF_902167145.1 Zea mays | reverse complement strand
CCAGTCCTTTCCGCCGCCACCTCTTCTGCTCGGTGATGGCCGACCGGGTGACCATTATTCCGCCGCGCGACCCATGGCCTTTCTCCACAGTCACGGCGGATGACCTGGAGGACCTCGTTGCTGAGGGTTTACTTCTCCCTCTCTCTGATGAGAGGCAGCCAGAGTGGATTCCCCCCCCCCCCCCCCCGAGCGGAGCCGCCCCGTCCCCGCCGCCGGGGTACGTCGTGAGCTTCGTCTCCTTCCACGAGCGGGGATTTGGAGTGCCGGCAAGCCGCTTCATGAGGGCGATTCTGCATAACTACGGGGTGGAGCTGCACAACCTCAGCCCCAACTCCATCTCGCAAGCCGCCATCTTCGCAGCGGTTTGCGAAGGATACTTGGGGATCGACCCCCACTGGGACCTGTGGACTCATTTCTTCTCCGCGGAGCTTTTTCCTTCACCGACGGGGGAGAGAAGGGTCCGCGCGGCAGTGCGGGCCGGCGGCTGCATCCTCCAGCTGAGGCAGGCGCGGGCGTCGCAGTATATTCCCGCCGTCCTTGCGTCCTCGAATAAAGGGTGGCAGTGCTGGTGGTTCTATGTCCGGAATGACGACGAGAGGCTCCCGTCGTTTTCTCAGCGAGTGGTCACCGTCGCTGCCGATGCTTGGCGCTACGGGACCCCGCACGACAGACAGAAGAATCTTGAGCCCCTTCTCAAGGCCCTGGAGGTGTTGCGGAAAGGAGGGCTCACCGCTGCGGCGGTGATTGCCGCCATTCATCGCCGGAGGGTGCTTCCCTTGGCGGAGCGGCGGTTGCCGCTTTGGGAGATGACGCCAGAGGCTGACTTGGAGGGCTCGCGGATGTCCTCGGATCCCCTTCCCGTCGATGTTCTCCACGGGCGGGTGGCCGTCGCGTTGGGAAAACCGGACGCCAGCGCCCTCTCTCAGCCCTTGATGTGTCCCGACCGCGGGTGTGTGTCCCTGGTGAGTGTCCGCTCCTTCTTTCTCCTTGCGTCGGATTGCCCTTGGTCCTTACGGTCGAGACTTTTCATCTATCTCCAAGAGGTAGGGTGTCACAAGCCTTCCCGGCCATGGGTCCCGGAGGACGCGGTGGACCTTGCAGCGCGACGGGTTGCCGCGGAGGAGAATAAGAAGAAAAAGGACGCGAAGAAGGCTCGGGCCCGCGAGCGGACGCGGGCCCGAGACGCCTTGGAAAAGCTCCGTCGTCGGCAGGAGAGGGATGGACTCCCGAGGGAGCCGTCGCCGGAAACGCCTGATGACGACGACGATGATGAAGACGATGACGAGGATGACGACATGGCTACCCGCCTTGGCCTCAGCCCGGGTTTGAGGCTAGGCCAGGAGTCGTCAAGCCAGCCCCCGAGCGGGCTGGCGCCGTCAGTTCCCGGGGTCGGGACGCCGAGGTCCCGGTCCGAAGAGCAGGGGCAGTCCGAGGGGGTACTCGACCCCTCGGCTGGGGAAGTTGAGGTGACCCCGGGGAGTCAGGCCGAGGTGCCTGTTCCCTGAAGACCGTCGCCCGTGCCGACAGCGCAGGAGGGCGACCCTCAGGTCACCGTGGCAGCGCCTGGGCAGTCCGTCTCCCGGGCGTCTAAGGTGCCCAAGGCGAGTATGGTACCGAAGCTGGCGGTGGGGCGGACCTCGGCGGTACCTTCGGGGGTCGAGATCCGAGAGACCTCCCCACAGGCGCGGTTGATCATGGCCCGAAGTGGGTAACTACATTAGAATGTCTTCGTCTCGGCTCCTCCTTTGTATGTCCCGACCCTGACTTTCCTTTCCTCCTCAGCAAGCGGAGTCATGGCCTGACCGATCTGGCTCCCAGGAAGGTCCTCAAGATGGCGTCGGCTTCTGCAGCCGGTGCCGCACCGGGCCCCGCCGTTCAGCTGACCTTCTCGCAAGACGCCCCACAGCGGAGGGCTCAGGTGGCACCAGTTGTCGTGGAGCGAGTTCCCGAGGCCGACTCTTCTGTTGAGGCGGCTATCGCGCTGGGGGAGGCGGCTGACACGAACGTGGCCTCGGGCCCACCAGACATGCCGCCGGCGCTAGCGCCAGCTGCTGCCGAAGTCGCTGCCGTCCTGGTCGGGGAGCGACCTGTCGTCGCCGACGCTGAGATGGCCGAGGCGTCGCCACTTGGTGCCTCAGAGGAGGGGGCATGGAAACGCGACCCGTCCCGCCGAGCGGCAGCCTTGTCCCTGTGCGGCGGAGCTCCGAGGGGCGGCGCCAGTTGCTCCGGTTCCGGACCCGCGAGGCTTCGGATCCCTTCTTCGTTCTTGACGATGAGCGGGAGGAGCAGTCTTGGGTCGAGCTCCGCGAGTGTGCCGAGGCAACGGTGGGGTCGCTCCGGTCGTCCTTGGAGGTCTTTTGCAGGGACGTCCCCAAGATCCTCCAGGTAATGATTTCAGGCATACCTTTTTTGTGATCAAGGCGTCCTTTGTGACGCCCCGCTTCCTTCCCTCAGGATCTGACGGACCTGAGCGCCGCCAAGTCATCGTTCATCCGCCACGAGGTTGATGTCTGGGGCTCGCTGTGATCCCTGAGGACCTCGCTCGCCGGGGCTACCACGCGCCTCTCCCAGTAGGGCGCCGAGGTGGCGGACCTTCGGTTGCTCTGCGCCGATCTGAGAGCAGAGGCAGCAGCGGCACGCGTAGAGGTGCAGCGACGGCAGTCAGAGTTTGACCAGGTCACCGATGAGCGAGATCGATCTCGGGGCCGGGCCGCCGAGGCCGAAAGCCGTGCCGGAGCCCTTGCAGCAGACCTAGTCGTAGCCCAAGCCGCATCCTCGGAGCAACGTGCCCGAGCCGGAGGTATGTCCTGTCTGTTTTCGGTTTTCGTTTCAGCTCGTTTCCTCCACTTGTGAATAAGGTGTCATGTAAGGAATTCAAATCCTTAAGACACTTATAAAAGGAAAATTCTCTCTATAACTAGAACAGTGAGACTAATGCTTTATCTAAGTAACTCATGTAGTCTCTCTAGTAGAGAATAAGTTTCTCTTTAGAAGTGCGCAATATAACTTAAAAGGAAAATCAATCCAATAATTTATGTTGTATGTCTTCTTGCTTATATTGGATATGATTCTTCTACATTTATCGCTCTCCATGTTATGAATTAGATTTGTTCCCATTATCTTAAAGAATTATCTATACTTGTTTTGTAAGCAAAATTAAGCATATATCATGGGATAGTCTAGTTCACATTATAAAGTTTCCATGCTTTAGTAATCTATTTTACATTCTTTATCAAAATGATTACACAAAGGGAAACTAGTGCTTGTGTTACTAATGACATATCTCTTGAGCTTACATATGAAAATCCACAAGAGAGTAAATGCAAGCCGCAAGCCACAAGGGTTACTGTTCACCTAAAGGAAGAAAGGTAAAAGAAAAGGTATGGGAACTCATCTTCTTAATCAAATATAGTTCCCATCAATAGTTATTTACTCTAAATTCTACCTATGAGAAGAATAGATTCTTTATTGGACTTAAGTCATTCAGATATGCATTCAATCTCATTCTCATAAGATGCACTTGTCCATTAGAATCTAATTCATGCATTTGCTATATCTATTCTCATATTTATATGCTCTTAAGTCATGATAATAAATTCAATATGAAGAAGTAAAATTCCTATGATTGATCAAGATATTTAAAAAGTGCTTATTCCTCTAATGTGCACTAATGTTAAGGATTTTACTTCATGTCTGTGTGACTTGTGAATGATGAATTGTTTATATTCCTTATCTAAAAGAAATCATTCTTCATCATGTACTCCCTTGTGCTATTAACTTCTCTCTTGAGTATTTTCAATAAGTTTGGAAGGAAAAAGAGTCAACTATAATGGGAGGACACTCAAATGAAAAAATGAAGCAATCAAGAGCAACAACACCTACTTGGATAATGAGCTCTTCAAAACAATCAATGGTGTGGTTGTAAGCATTCTATGTCTTTTTCATTATGAGAATACTAGGCATAAAATGTTTATTGAAAATCTTGTAAGCCTTGATCAAGATGAATGGTGCTTCTCCCTACTTGTCTCTAAAAGTTGAATGCATCTATTTCTTTCATTTCAATTCTTTGATGCATATCTCTAGAGGGAGCCTATTGCTATATCTTGATCCTATCGAGGCTATCGCCTTATCCTAATAATCTCATATAGTCTCTTGTATGAGAATAAGTTTCTCATGAAGTATGCTACTACATATCAATCCAACTTGTTAAAATAATGTCGCTCTTATCAAGGATTGTTGCTTTCATTGTTAAAGTAGCATATTTAATGGATTCTCTTATTTCAAAGCTTATCTATTGCATATATTGTTCTTTTGATCACATTTGTTATTTGTTTAATCATTGGATGAACACTTATGTTTCTTAGTGCCACATATTCTATATCTCTTGATATGCACTAAGTTAAAAGGAGAATTCATGACACTTCTATGCAATGTATGATCCATTTGATATATGTTGACAATGTCTTAGAAAAGGATCACTAGTTGTAGAACTCTCTATTGTGCAAAATATTTCCATATATTGTCTTGAGTATAGGTCTTAAGCGACTAAGACTAAGGACAAAGCACAATGAAGAGAGCATCTCTATGTGAAGGTACAAAAGGGTAAAACAACTTCCTTTCGTTTTAAACTTATACCTAAATCTTCCTTTTACCTATACATTCTTTGCATATCTTGTATAAAAGGAAGACAAAGCATGTTCATGCATTAGCCCTGCTTCATACCTAGTTTAACTTCACAAACATTCATTAAGCTTAATTCTGGCATCTTTGTTAAAACTGAGTGAAGTAGTTTTATTGTCAAAGAGCTTAAAGCTTAACCTTGTGATGAGGATAAGCTGCCTTATTTCAAAGGTGGATGGTCCTTAAGTCTCTTTGAAATTCTTAAGGGTAAATGCTTAAAATATTTTAACATGCTTTCATAAGTGCATAAAACTGTCATGAGCATCACTTTTATACTATGACATAATGCACTTCATATTCTCTATGATATAGACATAATCTCATTAACCTAATTATGTGCACTTGGCATTTAAGACCAAAAATCTGTATTCCTCTCAAAGCACATATTTAGGGGGAGCCATCTATATTATATAGAATTGTTTAAGCTTAATTGACATATCCTTTTAATCATGTCTCTTTCCTTGGATACATTGGCTCTAACTATCTCTATTTGTGCCAAGGCTAAGACTAATATGTTTTCATGAGCATCTCATGTATTAAGTCTTAGATTGAAAGGGAAATGGAGTATTCGGCAAAGACATCGCTTCCACTCTACATCTTCGATATTATCCCTCCTTGCCGGTATTCCACCAGCCCTCCAATTTGGTATAATCTTCACTCATATATTGTTTGCCAAAGGGGGAGAGAAAGAAAAGGGCTTATATTTCACTCAAGTATCCGTTTTTGGCGATTCATGCCAAAGGGGGAGAAAGTATTAGCCCAAAGCAAAAGGACCGCACCACCACCAACTTTCAAAATTTGAGTTAAGAAAAGGTTTTGAAATGATGAATTTTTCAATTGGTATCTTATTTTTGATAGAATTTCAAATTGGTACACCCTCTTCATAATTAATATCTAAAACCCTCTTGAGCACTAAGAGGAGGATTTTATTGAGGGGGAGTTTTGTTTAGTCAAAGGAAAAGCATTTGAAACAGGGGGAGAAAATTTCAAATCTTGAAAATGCTTCTCAAAAATCTTACTCATATACCTTTGACTATTTTGCAAAAGACTTTGAAAAGATATTCCAAAAGAGTTTGCAAAAACAAAACAAGTGGTGCAAGCGTGGTCCATAATATTAAAATTAAGAAAGCATTCATGCGTATCTTATGAAATGTAGATTGGTTTTAATTCCAAGCAACCTTTACACTTACAATTATGCACTTCTATATTTGCTTTGGTTTGTGTTGGCATCAATCACCAAAAAGGGGGAGATTGAAAGGGAATTAGGCTTACACCTCTTTCCTAATTGATTTTGGTGGTTGAATTGCCCAACACAAATAATTGGACTAACTAGTTTTCTCTAGATCATACATTATACAGGTGCCAAAGGTTCAACACAAACCAATCAAAAGAACAAGTTAGACTTCAAAAGAAAGGAGCTATAAGGAAACCGAAGTGTGCCCTGGTCTGGCGCACCGGACAGTGTCCGGTGCACCAGGGTGAACCAGCTCAAACTCTTCACTTTCGGGTTTCCCAGGCGCACCTCCGCTATAATTCACCGGACTGTCCAGTGTAGCACCGGACTGTCCGGTGTGCCAGCGGAGCAACGGCTATCTGCGCGCAACGGTCGACTCTGCAAAGTGAACAGTGGATTTCAGAATGTCAGAGCAGAAGTCAGAGGGGCACCGGACTGTCCGGTGGCGCACCGGACTGTCCGGTGGCGCACCAGACTGTCCGGTGCCACAAGAGGACAAAGCCTCCAACGGTCGACCAGCTCCAAGCCCTAACGGAAGGATGAAGTGGCGGCGCACCGGACACTGTCCGGTGGCGCACCGGACTGTCCGGTGCGCCCTTCGCCAGCAGACTTCACCAACGGCTAGATTTTGGTTAGTGGCTATAAATACCACCCCAACCGGCCACTTCAAGGTGTGGGAGCCCAAGCAACATTCCAAGTCATCTAGTTGACATACTCAAGCCCTCCCAACCACATATATTCATTGATCCATCCTATACACAAGATCTAGACCACTACAACCAACACAAGTGCCACAAAAGAGAAAGCTAGCAAGAGAGCTACTCATTTGAGTTTAGCACTAGTGCCTTGTGAGATTCATTGAGAGATAGTGTGTGCTACATCTTTGTGTTCATTTGAGCATGGAGTTTTGACTCCCATTGAACTTCCTCCAAAGTTTTGGAGGCTTGTAAAAGCTTGCAAGAGACACCAAAGAGTGTGGTGGTCCTTGCGGGGTCTTAAGTGATCCTTGAGAAGAAGAAGAGCTCGCCGGTCTTGAGTGATCGGTGGAGAGAGGGAAAGGGTTGAAAGAGACCCGTCCTTAGTGGACTCCTCAACGGGGACTAGGCCTTCGAGGGCCGAACCTCGGTAAAACAAATCACTCGTGTCTCGTGTGCTTATTGCTTATGATTTGTTTGTTCTCTTCCTTTCTAAGCTTCTCTTGCACTAATCTTTGCTAATATTATTTGGTGTTGCTTTAAGTTAAGTTCTCATTTGGTGAAGCAACACTTTGCAAGAAAGAACTTGTGTTATTGCTCTTCTTATCTAAGCCCTTGTGATTTATTCTCATAGACTTATTATTAGTATTGATTTATCAATTCCGCATTATTTGAAAGCAATACTCTTTACAAGCAAGGACTTAGTTTTATACTCCGATATTTATCAATCTTGTTTTAACCACTAATAAAGGGATCTAGTTGGGGGATAAAGTTTTAATTTTCAGGTTTCGCCTATCCACCCCCCCTCTAGGCGACTATCAGATGGGCACCGGACATGTCCAGTACGTCAGGCGGCCAGCGCCCTCACCAGCGCCAACGGCCGGCGCGCGATCAACGACGACCACGTGGCAGCTGCGTCTGCTGGACCAACGGTCGGGAGGCATCACTGGGCAGTTTAGTGTGCACCGGACAGTCCGGTGTGCCAAGCGATCGAAGCTTCCATCGGCTGATTCAACGGTCGGCTCGGTTAAAGAGGGAAATAAATTGCGCATCATTCAGTGTCCGGTGTGCATTGGACAGTTCGGTGCACCCGCGGACAGAAGGCAACCAGAGCCTTCCAAATGGAGCTCCAACGACTCCTAGGTCCCTTGGGGATATAAAAGGACCCCTTAGGCGCCGTGGAGCAGAACAAAAGCACACTTTGAGCATTATATAACTCTAAGACTCCACGATCACGCTGTCGATTCATTAGATAGAGATTTTAGCGCGTTCTTGAGTTGTGACTCTGCTGTTTTGACTCTTTCGCTCTCTTCTTGACTTATGTGCATGTTGTTGCCATGATTGAGTTCTTGTGTGTGTTTCTACTCCCTTCTTACTCCGGTTTGGATTAAGATCATTTGTGTAAGGTGTGAGAGACTCCAACTTGTGAAAATTCCTCACAAACGAGATTTGATATGAGGAAGAAAACTGTGGTACTCAAGTTTGATCTTTGGATCACTTGAGAGGGGTTGAGTGCAACCCTTGACCGATAGAGGTCACCACAACGTGGAGTAGACATTGACCAAACCACGGGATAAAATCATCGTGTCTCTCGTGCATTTACTTTATTGCGATTGTTATCTTCCCGAGTTCTCATATTCACTTGTAA
Source organism: Zea mays (assembly GCF_902167145.1). Lineage (NCBI taxonomy): Eukaryota > Viridiplantae > Streptophyta > Magnoliopsida > Poales > Poaceae > Zea > Zea mays. Next base: position 46,108,624 of record NC_050097.1, on the reverse strand, counting down.
CATTATTGCTCCTAAGTTTGATACACATCTCAAAGGAGAAATCAAGTGAAGAGTTCTTCTATCTCCATCTCTACTCATAACAACTTGGTTTTAGCTTTGACTAACACTCATTATAAACCAAGTTTGTGTTGTTTAGAGTTGATTTTTGCAGAATCACCTATTCACCCCCTCTAGGTGCTCTCAGTGCGGCATAGCAAAAGGGCGTCGGGAAGTCCCTGTCAACATGACTGCACGCCACTACATCATGTCTCTGGCGTATCCTGTCTCTGCCTTGCAGGACCAGTCATGGCGACCTAAGCACCAGAGTCTCCACAGTAACCCGCATACCGGGAAGGACGAGACAATACACCATACCGGGTGTACGCCTACGCATGTTGTAGGGTGACACGAGGTTCATAACGAAAGGCGGGGTTGCCCCATGCACTACCCTGAAACATACCATGACTCTACCCGTGGGACCCACAAACGCCACTACAAGGACATCAACATCGAACTCACTACATGGACCTGTATACTGGACAGACGAAGTGGTACGCGATGTCGGGGGTACGAATACGCACAACCATAAAGACGACGTCAACCGAGGAAAACATATCACACTCTTACCAATAGGGAACATGTCCTCTCTGTAAGGTCCTACCCTTGAACTATAAAATGACAGGACCCCCTCCGTCGTACGACACATGCACCTGCTGTAACATAGTCCTCAATGCAATGCTACGATCAGCACTACACTGACTAGGACGAGAGTCTAGACCAGTATAAACCCTTTGTCTGAATCTCAGGATTCACCATTCAGAGTGAATCCGTGCTAACAATCCCTTTCGGACACAAATTCTATTGTCCACATGTTTCCGAAAAACCACGACACATTCTTATCTTAATATTAAAACTCTACTTTATGAATTGTACAATCTATATTACGGAACAATGTTTTGGATGATTTGAACTGCTGAAAACCATATAAGAAAGGCCTAAGATAGTCAACCTTCTCTTTTTTTCCAAGTTGCGTGGATGCAGATGGAGCTGACAACGTTACTTCGGAGCGCGACGGAATGTTATTGCTAGTTACTCTAAAATAATTGTCGTTATTGTTTTTCCAAAATAAACTATTTTAAATTTTAACTACATATATAAAAATATTAATATTTAGAATGTATGATTAGTATTTATTAAATCTAACTTTGTAATACTTTATTAACAAATATAAATAGTTTTTAAATATATAAATCAACTAAAAAACTAAAACGAATTTGATTTAGGACAGATGGAGCATTATAATATTCATTAACAATTTAACATTTTTTTCAAATTCAGTAACGAGTACTCTTTCTAAAGTTTCTATAGTGTCATGTAAGAACTTTTTCTATTGATTTGTTCGCGTCATATTAACGCCAGGGAGGGCCTTTTCTCTCTCCTGTGAACGCCAAACAGTGTCTCTTTTCCAATTCCAGACCTGAAGAAACTCCGACCGGTGGCGGCAGGTGCGCCACCCCGAGGCCCCGACCCATCCCTCTCTCTGCCGGAACCTTCAGATCCGCATAAAACCTCGCTCCCCTTTTGGTTTGTGCCACGTGACAGGATCTGTGCCGCGATGGCGACGTCGAACACCGCGCGGATGGAGGACGGCGGCGGCGACCTGAGAAGCACCATCAAGAAGTGGAACATCATCTACCCTGTCTACCTCAACTCCAAGAAGACGGTCGCCGAGGGCCGCCGCATCGCCGCTGCCAAGGCCTGCCCGGACCCCACCTGCATCGAGATCGCTGACTGCTGTTCGCACCTCAAGATCCCCCACGCCATCGAGGTACCCGCCCTGATTCCTTCTCCGATTGTTTCCTTTTCCATTTCTGGATTGACAGTATCGTTTGTTTGCACATCTGATTGGCCAATTTTTGTTATGTGAAGTTGGATAAGGCGTACCCTCGGGATTTCTTCCAGGTGGGGAGGGTCAGGGTGCAGCTTAAGAAAGATGACGGCTCCCCCGTCAATCCTGCTATTAAAACGAGTAAGTGAATGAACTGCACACTTGCTTTCACCTGAGCTGAATTTAGAATGGGACCTCATACATATTATACTCTATTCTGAAGCATGTGTTCAAGATATCATGAATTGCTAGTGATTCAGCTGGAAGAACAAGTATGCAGTATTGCAGCGCTTCCTTGTGTAAACATCAAATAGTTTTTGCTTATTGATGATTGCATCTAGGAAGGAAGACGACAAACTGTTAATGGGTTATAGTTCATATTTTTACTTCACTTATTAGTTAGGGAACTTAACATCTGAAGTTCAAACCCATGAAATTTTTATCTCTGATATAGTGTTTTAAAGTGCGAGCTTAAGCATTTAGCAGTGCCTTTGGGAAAATTCTAAGCACGTTATAGCAGCTGCTATAGGAGCGCTAAGGCATATAGTGTTTCACAAAACAAATGCAAATTATTGCCAAAAGAATTTGATAAAAAACAGTAAAAGGAGACTTGCATGGATGGAATATACCCAATGATTTAGCCTTGAATAGGAGCAAATGGAAACAGCTATCTACATGTCTGAACCTTGATTTGTGGCTTCTATTGGGTTCCAAATCTAGCCTACCCCAATTTGGTTGGGACTAAAAGGCTTTGTTGTTGTTGTATTGCCAAAAGAAGGGATTTTCAACAGGAAGCAATAAGTAATCACATAGTAGGTAGTAGCAACAATACACATAACACATAGGTGAGTAGGTGACACCGGGCCACTCACATAGTGACACAATACATAAGAATTTATTAAGCTAAAGTTTAAACAATATAAGTAGTTTAAGACTTGTCCAGCTATCTAGGACATAAGCAAATAGTCGAATCGCCAACCAATTAAGTGTAGAATAGCTACCGTAAGACATAAGTATCTACTGTCACATGGCCACATCACATTGGGCTGCATAAGTAATGATCTATCACTTGATAATTGTAGTCTAAAAAGATCTGAACAAAGTCACAGAAGATGATGCAGATGGTGAATGCATGTAAAAATGGTGATTCTCATCTTCTGAATCTGTAGAGAAATCAGCTGATTGTATTTCTTCGTCATCAGGAATCAACTTCCTTCTCTTTCGAAGCTGGGTATCTCTCTTTCTTTTGTTCTGTGTTGCTGCTCCTTGTGATGATGATGCGTTTGCTCTAACTTGTACTCCTTCTGCTGGTTCTGGTTCAGCATTGGGCACAATACCAGTGATTGATTCATTTTCCTCATCCTCAAGAACATTGGTCATGGGGTTTTCAACGGTCCCTTTTTCTTTTTCTCCCTTTGTTTGAGTTAGAATCATCCTGTCATGAAGTTGTCTGTTACGTCTCTTTGTGTGAACCTGTAGGTTAAGTTAAAGTAAACAAAATTGCAGAAATGTTCACGTTCAAGGAAAATATAACAGTAAGAGATGCATGTAATTTTTTCTAAATATTTATTCCTTTCTTATAGTTGCTCAAATGCACTCCAATTCCTCTCACAATCTGAGGAGTTACATGTCAAACCTAGAATCCCTTCAACCAATTCCCTAAGCTTTGGTGCACTTGTGCCACGATCTAGCCACCATTTAGATTCATTATAAAAAAACAGGACAGGAGTTAAGAAAGCACAGGTACCACATCCGCAGCCTCCGAGGCGGTGAGGCCATCACATGCAGCTGCCACTTGCAGTCTCTTGTGGTCACTCACAGCCACCACTCACAGTTCATGGCCGTTGCCGCACCGCTGAGCCGCCACAATAGGTTCAGAACTGAGAGTGGTCATGAATGCAGAGGGGAGAACTTGAAATGATAGGGTTTGTAAGCACACTTATATACCATGTATAGATGGGCTGGATTTGGGTGGTGGAAATTTTGTTGGGACTCATTTTGTGTCTGGTTAGCTGGTTGGACATTTGGCGCCACTAAGTCACCGTAAAGCGTTTAGCGGCGCTAATGCATGAAATGGCGCCCGTAGCTGCAGTTGTGGTAATACGTGCAATATTGTAGCGGCACATGTCTAAGGTTTTTGAAGTGTAATTACTTCCTTTTTAGGGAAGAATAGCATGGATCTGGTTAAACTTAAAATAAGAACTAGGAGCCAAGGTGTGAGTCTATTCTGAAATGAAAAAGAAGCTTACTCCCGGACTATTACAGCTTCCATCAGTGTTATATTAGTTCCATACAAACGACCCACTCTAATACCTTAGGTTAGTAATATATTTCGTGTTGAGATTTACATGTTTTATCATTATGCCCATACTTTGATGCTGTTATTTATGGATGCATATATTCCGTCCTTTTAGTTTGATCTGATTTATGTCAAACTCGTTTGAATGTTATCAGGAAAACTTATTTTGCTGCTTTTTCTCGGTGCCTCAACTTTTATGTGTATTGACTATCAACACCAGCTTTATGATTGCCAGGAATCGCCTTCTGCATTATCTATGCATGATTTTCTTTTTGAAATAAATCTTATTGCTGCACTTTGTTTTGTTTTGTTTTTGCATTTGTTATGTTTGGATCACTTCATAAATTGGGAAAACCTATGTGTCTGCTTCTCCCTGATGCTTCAATGTTTATTACCTTTCTATTAACCTCAAAATTGGCTTGGCTATATTGAACACTGAGGTTTTATTTTACATCAGAAATCACAAAGCTTCGTCCGCATATGAATGTTTGTAACAATATGGGCCTGTTTCTTTTTCATGAGGTTTTGCATGTGTCATGTGTGGTACCCCCTCAATTAGCAGCATCTTGTTTTTTGTTACTTCGAATCAATACTAAATAATTCCCTAACTGGATACTCGGTGGGTAGTACATTTATGTTTCAGTCTTTCAGAATCATGCTCAGCTGCCTATTTCACATTGGATTAGCTTTATCTTTCCTTTTTACCTATTCTTTTTTCCCAGAATTTCTTTTGTCTACTAAACTCAAGGTTTCTATAATGGAATTATTTTAATCGTTATTCACTGGGTTAACAATAATAATTTCAGAGATTGGGACAGGTCATCACTTCCCACCTTGTTTGGTCCTTGAATATTTCAACTGTCAGCCACTTAGCCTCCCTTTAGTTGGGTAGATTTCAATTGCTACAATATTCATGTATTTCTAGTGTTTATCTTGTGTTTATTCATATTAAGTAATCCAGGGTCTTCATACTTTTGACACTAGCGTTTACTGAATCTTCTTTGTCTGTGACCTGCATATGTTTTTTTTTCCTTTAGTGTATGTAAGAAAAATATCTTTACGTCAATTATACTTCTTTTTATGTTCAGAAGAGCCTCTTTTGACATTCTAGAACCATTGTTAATGGATACCCAATGAAATTTAGGGCATTGGTGCCATGGTAGAGTGTGTTTGGTACATTGAACCCACTGCTATGCCATTTAGGGAAAAATCTACTCTGATTAAACTACTAAACATTTTGGGTTTGCTGGAGAAACACTTGTTGCAGTACTATGAGGCCAAGCCTATTTCTTTTATATTAGTGAATCTCTATCCTATTTCACAAGTACTATGCATCCTATTTGGAGTCAGTAGCTAAGTGTTTACACCTAATTTGTCCTGCATACTACATTACTGTAGTTTCTTCTTCTCTAGTTTGGATTAATAGCTGGTTTTGCCCCTCATGTTCTATTTGACCTTTGCATGAACTACCAGAAAAAAAATACTAGTATATGAACTAAAGATGCTCTTTCCAGAGGCAAGCTTCTTGCTTGATGACATGGGTTTGGTGTGTCATCTTTCCTGTGGACATAGATGTTTTAGACAGCTTCATTATGTTAGTTCTAGGTGCCACGATTCATACCTTGACAATTGCCTTACAAGTGTCCAAGCCTCCAAGGTGATATATTTTGTTATTGGCAGCAAATTGTTTACTAAACATAATGCATGCCTCACCTGCCTTCATAGCTCATGTGTTGGATTTATGAGATATTGTTTTAACAATCTCATCAGTTTTTTTTTATTTCGTCTTTGTTTGCTATGATGTGTCATGCTATAACGTTGCCATGAGCAGTGTTGCTTGATGACATCACTGTTTAACTGGAGGCTCCCACAGAGTGTGGTCAAGTCTAGGAAGGGGATTAACTGCGGCAAACCTTCCCCCTGCAAATGGGGAGAGGCATCTTCGAATCTGTGTGATTTGGTGACTCAGTGAGGCAGCCCTCACCACTGCACCAGACCTACCCTTCTAACTATGTTAAATATTTATAAAAGAATTTTTTTTCTAACCTGACTTCAATTTTTGGTTGAGACATGAGCATGAACATGGGCACCTGAACATGTAATACTCTTCCAAATTCTGATTCATTTCTCATTAATCATTGCCCCAAACTCCTCTCAGTGCCCCTCCATGATCTGAAATCATCGTTTCTGAACTCTTATTGGATGATGCATGTTCTGATAGTGATTTCGATATAAATTCCTAATATTGCTGTGTTGCTGTGCGAACAACCAGCAGGCATGCCTTTGTTAAGTACCGTTGTGTGAATGAGTGGTGGAATGTTTTTTCAATACCTGTGTGTTATGGTGACTTAACTACATCTATCTTCCACCTTGAGGGGGTTTATGCTGATCTGAAAAGGTGTTTAAGGACTACAAGAAAGACTTTAAGGGCTTGCACTGTTATGATGCTTCATTCCAGTTGCATACCTTGAAATTTGCTGCCATATTTAATTATGCACATGCCAAGATTTGGTCTTCGTAGGAGTATATTTGCGCAGTTGAATCTTATTGACCTGCCTTCACATATTCCAGAGAAGCAGCTGATGATCCAAGTAGCAGAGCTAGTTCCCAAGCATCACGGAAGGACAAAGAAGCAGGAGCCAGCGCCCAATCCCGGTGGCAGTTCAAAGAACACAAAAGGCGGGAAAAAGAAAAAGTGATGCAGTATCATTGTGTTGTTTTTTATTCTGTTCGTCATCATACACTAAGCTTCTGTGAAAAAGGAAAAGTCTTGGACGTTGTTGTTATGTTGCCATTATGCCATTTTTTCATGTATAAGAACTTACTAAGAATCTTCCATTGACTCGGTAAAATGCAACTTAAAAAAATTTGGCGTCGCTAGATTAAAGGGCCCTTTGACAAGGCTTCACCTTCTATGGCTATTTTGTAATTCGTTTGACAAAATAGGTTCTCCTATGTTTTGCAAGTTGCAAGTTGTAGACGGTGGCAAGGACCATAATTTCAAAAAAAAAAATATTAGAGGCTAGGTAGGAGGAGCCGGTAGAAGTCTTTTTTACTAAGACTTCAGCTCTTGGGGTTCTTTTGGCGAGAAGTAGTTTTTTTTATCCTTAGACACGATAAGCTGAAGCGATCAAAAAGCCCTACCCAAAGGTGACTTATAAGTTATAAGTCGTAGGATATGTTGAGAACTACGTTACCACGGATCATCAGATCCGCTCCCTTTCCTCCCGTCAGCAGTAGAGGCGCAAGAACATGTAGAGAACCCGTCTCTCTTCCCATAAGCACGACAGAGGAAACACACGAGACACATGATATAGGGTTGGGCCTCTGGCCTCTTTCTGATCTCCTATCCATATGAGGGGTACATGTTCTATATATAGAGACGCGATAGCCCTCATGGCTATATTCGGTATTTGCCCACATAACCCTTCATTAGGGTTTCTCAACACTCCCCCTTGGGCGAATACCGCGACCAACACATGCCTCGTTAAAACTCCAAAAAACCCAATGGGAAAAATATGGAGAAAGAGTGCATGGTGATACAAATTGCATTTGCACTTTGTTGCCTCGTTAAAAACCTCATGTGAGAAACTTCAAGAAAACTCACCAAGGGAAAAAGAGTACAACGGCTGTCATCGGGACAGATTTCGATCCTCTAGGATCTAGATTCTATTGAATCTTCTACAAAGACTAACTTTAGAAATGTGCTCCCCCTGATTCTTGCAAAACTGTATCAATATGGCAAAATATTTTCTTCTGGAAGTATATGCACATATAGATTTAGCAAACAGATTGCATATCCTTGCAAAGATTATTTCAGGAACTTCACCTCAACTCACTTCTAGGATACACGAGGTAAGTGCATGTATCAACATAAATAAGTCACTTCGACTAGTGGTGTTCGATCGACTAGATCTACATATTTGATAGAAACTTCCATAAAGGTTCACATATTGATCATCAAGCTGACGCCTTCAGGCATAGAATATGACATTTATTGTCTCACTGAAAGGATCACGATGCCCAAGAGGGGGGGGGTGAATTGGGCTTTTCTAAAAATCGACACTAATTAAAACCTAAGCAAGAGCTAAACAAGAGCCCAACTTCACCCCAACAACTAGCACTAAGAATATAATACTAGAAATGTAACAAAGCTAAGATCATACTTCAAATACTTGCTAAACAAATACACAATGTAAAGTGCTTGAATTAAGTGCGGAATGTAAAGCAAAGTTTAGAAGACTCCTCCAATTTTTCCCGAGGTATCGAAGAGTCGGCACTCTCCACTAGTCCTCGTTGGAGCACCCGCACAAGGGTATCGCTCCCCCTTGGTCCTCGCAAGAACCAAGTGCTCACTACGAGATGATCCTTTGCCACTCCGGCGCGGTGGATCCCTCGAGACCGCTTACAAACATGAGTCGGGTCACCAACAAGATCTTCACGGTGATCACCGAGCTCCCAACGCCACCAAGCCGTCTAGGTGATGCCGATCACCAAGAGTAACAAGCCATATACTTTCGCTTGACCAAGAGAAGCCTAATGCAAGTGGTGTGTGCTCTAGGTGGCTCTCACTAGCGCTAATGAGGAACAAGCGCGGATTATGATTCTCTAATCTCCTCACTAGGCTTTTGGTGCTTGCAATGCTCTAGCAATGTGCTGGAATAAATGTGGAGTGCAAGACATTGAATATGGTGGGTGGAGGGGGTATAAATAGCCCTCACCCACCAACTAGCCGTTACAGGCAATTTACTGCGCGATGGCGCACCGGACAGTCCGGTGCGCCACCGGTGCGCCAACGGTGCGCCACCGGTGCGCCAACGGTCGTTTCCAACGGCTAGTTCTGACAGAGAGCCGTTGGACTCATGGTGCACCGGACAGTGAACAGTCCACTGTCCGGTGCACACCGGACAGTCCGGTGCGGTGTCCGGTGCACCACTAAAATTCAATCTCAAAGCTGTGCTCTCGGGTTTCTGCGAAGGGGAAAGACTCTGCCGTGGACCAGCCTGGCCCCACCTGGCAGAGGGTGCACCGGACAGTCCGGTGCACACCGGACAGTCCGGTGCCCCAAAGCCAGAAACACTAACTCTTGATTTTCAGCTGATTTTCAAATCGGTTTTCGCTCTAACTTGTGTGTGAGTTCTAGAGTGACACCTAGCATTGTATATGAGTGTGATTGTGCACCAACACTACACTAGAACTCTCTTGGTCAAACTACTCATCGACAACCCCTCTTTATAGTACGGCTAAAAGAGAATAAAAGACCTAACTAAATCGCGAGTGTCCACATCTCCTTAACACTCGGACTCCGTAGACCTTCACCTTTTGTTCCGTCGTTTTAGCCGTCGCTTCGAGTTCTTATCTCCGGGATTGTTTTCTCCGTTGTAGTACTTCTACCTGTCATGCGACCTAACTTACCATTTGTCTCTGCAAAACACACGTTAGTCACATATAATATTACATTGTCATTAATCACTAAAACCAACCAGGGGCCTAGATGCTTTCAATCTCCCCCTTTTTGGTGATTGATGACAACCCTACAAGTTTTGTGAGAGTAGTTTGTTTTGAAGATTCTGTCAATAGAAAGAATGGTTAGTTATACTCAGTAATCTTTGACAGAAAGAATGTGTACCATAATAATAAGAGTGAGCGCATACACATCATAAGATTCTTGTTCATATAAAAGTGAAGTTAAATTAATGAAACAAGAGCTAGAAGACTGGTGATAAAATATAAGGTGAAAACATAATACACACAGTCAATCATACGCAACGAGAGTATATGACGAGTTTGTGAGCCAAAAACATCAAGCTAGTACAGAGAGTAGTAAGCACATATATTACATCAAAATGACTCTGACTCTCTACTAACTCTCTAACTCCCCCTAGCTCTCACAACTCATATCTCTCCCCCTTTGGCGTCAAACACCAAAAGGGACCTGAACCTAAACATCTGAAGCAGGAGGAGGCGGCGGGGGCGCATCCGGTCGAGGTCGAGGTAGCAGAGCGAACGCCGACGGAGGGTCAGAGTCAGTCTCGGATCCAGGATCTGCGGTAGAAGCTGGAGCTGGTACTGACTCGGACTGAGGCCGCGCTGCAGGAGCTACCGGAACAGAAGCGGTCACAGATACTGCCACAGCGGTAGTGGTAACAGCAGATGCTGGTGGCACTGGCGGCTGCGGACAGACAGAGCTGAGAACCGGAGAGGTGAACGCCAAAGTGACCGGCCGGAGCGGAGAGGTATCAACAGGGGGTCCTGACAAAATCGATGGCACCACTGGAGCGTGAAGCGGAGGAGGTGGAGCAGACTGAACCGGAGGTGCTGAGATACCAGAATGCTGAAGCATAAGGGCCATGAATGCCCTACTCTCAGCCCGATCCTGAAGTAGCTGCTGCTGAAGTGCATCCTGCCTGTCCTGCATGCTCTGAAACATCGAGAGCATCGTCTCGGATAAACGGGCCTGCTCGGCTGCCAGGTTGGCCAGAATCGTCGCAAGAGCAGGGTCCATAGCCGGAGGAGGAGCAGGGGCAGCACGAGAACTCCCAGCCTCATGATCATGTGAGCGTGGAGGCATAGGAGGCGGAGGCGGAGGAGGAACCCCAAAATCATCATCATCATCATCATCAGCTGCTGTACCCTGAGTGTCAAACTGTCGAAGAGCTGCATCCTCGGCCTGAGAGCCAAACACAGAAGCAGAAGCTAGCACAGGAATCTCAGGAGCAGGACGATAGGATCCAAAAACTAGGCGAGAGGCCTCAAGGGTGCTCTGAAATCGAGGGGGCTGAATCAGCTGCGCAAAGATGTGGCATAAGTAGTGAGCATAAGGCAACTGCCGACGAGCACGAATCCCATCCAGAACGGTATCCTCGATCTCACAAATCAGGAAGTCCACAACGTCAAACTCAGAGTGGGAGACCAGGGCACCAAGAAGCCAAAGCTGAATATGAGTGGTAGCCTCCCTGTATCCCTTCCTCGGCAGAAGAGTCCGTCTGATGAGCTCATATAAGTACTTCGCTGTTGTAGTAAAGTCTGTCGGTGAACGTCGCGACCCATCTGTGAAAGGCGGGCGGAACAGAGCCACGACGTGAGCTGTCCCTGGAGCCACACCGCCGTGAGGGCGACGAGGAGGGTCAGAAGAGCCGTAGCAGAGGCTGTGAAGACGAGTCGTCGACTCTGGGAATCCAAAGAGCTGACGGATCTGACTGGCAGTGATCGTGACATCCTCTCGCTCAAAGCGGAACCTCATCCAGTGATGATCCGGGTCAATCCAAACAGAGGCGTAGAAGACTCGGACCCACTCCTCAACATATCGGCCGCTGATAGTCAGAAGAGTCAGAAGGCCAGGCAAATAGGTGAGATGCGCCTCAGAGTCAGCATCGGCTGCAAGCAGAAAAGCTGGAAGATCCAAAAGGCGGTGCACTCGCAGAGCTATCTGAGCAGACATCTGAGCTCTGAAGAAAGACTCCTGAATCCGTGTGCTGAAAAGATCACCTGCTGCTGGGTCTCTCTGAGCTGGTACCCAAGACTCCACGGGTACGTACCTGAACCGATGTACCCGTGCCGCAGTAGCACGCTGAAGATCAAACAGACGAGGATCCGAAACCAGAGGACGGACCTCAGTCTCATCACGCTCCCGGAATCGAGGTGGAGGGACAGGAGGAGCTGAAGCTGGAGCGGGAGCAGGGGAAGCAGTGGAAGCTGGCGTAGAGGAGGTAGTGGGTATGGCTGTGGAGGTGGATGGAGCAATAGGAGTGACGGGAGCAGGCAGAGTGGGTGGCGGAGTGGAAGCGGAGGTGTGAGAGGAGGAGCGAGGCCGGGAGGTGAGACGATGAGCACGGAATGCAATCTGATCGGATGGAGTCTGCGGCTGATCTCCAAGTGCGGCCTGCGCAGTGGCTGCTGCAGCTGCTGCCGCTGCACGGGCTTCTCTGTCCGTACGCCGCTTCTTGCGGCCTTCTTGCTGCTCCAAATAGACAGTCTTGCCCTTGACCTGCCTAAAGGGGCGACGAGGATCCTCATCATCGCCACCCCCTGGCGCCGACGCATTCTTCGTGTGCGGCATCCTGAACTAATGTCTGCAAATAAGATAGAGAGACTAAGTAAAGAGCAAAAGTGACCGATAGATTTAGCAAAGAATGAGATGTCTACCTGGAAAGCTCACACGAGCGGTGACGATCCAGGCAGGACGGGAGACAGCACACGGTCAAACAAGATCACTGAAATGACAGAAGAGGTGAGCACGTATTAGTCACATAGTCATAAGCATATGAAATGTGAATAAATACATACACAGAGAGATATGGCACAGAAAACACGAGACGAGACGATCGAGAAGTCAAACGACGTGAAAATGACGTTTGAAGGATAATTAGTGCCATAGGAGGTTTGGAATTCGAATTGAGGCACGAAACGATATGGGAATGAGCCGATACTTCACGAATAGGTTTATATAGGTGAATATGAGTGAAGTGTGTGCTTGGTTTGAATTTAGGCGAAGAAAAAGGGATTTGGGCACACGGCTCGGAAACGATCGCTCAAATCGGGAAATTTGGTAAAATTTAAGCCTGGGATCTCGGATTGGCGTGAAATTTGGCAAGGATGTTGCTGGAAGTGTGGTGAAGGTGCCTGAAAAATTTGGGTTCAAATGGAGCAAGTTTGGCTGGTTTGGGCATTTCACCGAGCACGTGGCGTGCGGGGAATTAGGTTTTCGGTGAAATGGCTATTTGAGGTGGGAAAACCCTCCCGAAGGAGCTAGGATCCTGCAGGGATACATAATGAGGACAATTGAACACATTCCACGGTTGGGATTCACTTGATTTGACAAGAATTTGAAAGATGGACAGGGGGTGGAAACAGGGAGCCTAACTGCCTCAGACACCGAGAGGGAGAGAGACAGGGGAGGAAGAGGGGAGCCAGCTCACCGAGAGGGAGAGGACGAAGGCCAGGTCGCCGGAGGATCGCCGGAGACAGGGCAGATCGCGGGCGTTGGGGAAGAGTCGCCAGGAATCAGAGAGCAGAGGGAGCTGGCAGAGAAGTTGAGCCTCTGGCTCGGCTGCGGGCTGGAGGCCTTTTTTTAAAACGCGATATGGGCGCACCGGACAGTCTACAGTGCCTGTCCGGTGCACACCGGACAGCGCACAGTAGCTGTCCGGTGAACCACCGGACAGCGCACAGGAAAAATGATTTTTAGCGCGCGGCTGCCGGTGCACCGGACATTGCACAGTGCAGTGTCCGGTGCACACCGGACTGTCCGGTGAGCCCAGACAGAGGGAAGATTGGAAAATTTTGAATTTTTCTATCTAACTCCCAACCAAACCAAATCCCAACTTATAATCACACAAAATAACACTTGTTGGGACAGGTATTGGCACCCTCATATATTTTTCAAAATATTTCGCCATAGGCTAGATATTTTTTAGAGAAAATAGGCAAATGGTGAAATTTGCATTTTGGTTTGCAATAAGGGGTTTTCATGAGTGATTTGAGTTTTGAATACTCCCCCTAAGTGCAGTACCTCATGCATATTTCAAGAACCAATAATCGCATAAAAAGTAAGAATTTAAGTGCTAAAAGCTTAAAACTAAGACTTGTCAGGTTTGACCCGAGTTAAGCTTTTTCACTCGCTTTGTTGGCGGTTATCTCAACTAGGTTAGACAAGTCCTAGATGCAATACAAGGAATTTAAATATGCAATGCAAGTGACAACACCATTTGACATTTTACATAAAATTTCTGAGATCAAGAATATTTAGTTCATTCCTCAACATGCAAAAGCGGGTCATATCAAGTGGCTTAGTGAAAATATCCGCTAATTGATCTTCTGACCTCACTCCTTCTAAAATGATATCTCCTTTAGCAACATGATCTCTAAGGAAGTGATGACGGATATCAATGTGCTTGGTGCGAGAGTGTTGTACAGGATTATTAGCAATTTTAACAGCTTTCATTTGCTTGACTTGAAAGCCGAGGAAGTATGTTAGCTCACCAATCATTGACATCTCGAACTCCTTCGACATCAACTCACCAAATTCCTTGCAATGATAGTCATTTGTCGAGCCAAAGATTATATCATCAACATATACTTGACAAATGAAAATATCACTGTTATGTTTCTTTGTGAAGAGAGTTGTGTCGACGGTCCCGATCTTGAAGCCCTTTTCGATGAGGAAGTCGCGAAGACGCTCATACCAAGCCCTTGGAGCTTGCTTTAGCCCATAAAGCGCCTTGGACAACCTGTAAGCATGGTTAGGATATCTAGGGTCTTCAAATCCAGGCGGTTGCTCAACATATACAAGTTCATTTATGAAGCCATTTAAAAATGCACTTTTTACATCCATTTGATAAAGTTTTATATCATAGCATGATGCATATGCAAGTAGGATACGGATGGCTTCCAGTCGAGCAACCGGTGCAAAGGTCTCTCCAAAATCTAAGCCTTCAACTTGAGAGAATCCCTTTGCGACAAGTCTTGCCTTGTTTCTTACAATCACACCTTGATCATCTTGTTTGTTTCTGAACACCCACTTTGTTCCAATGATTCTTGCATCTTGTGGGGGCTTCTCCAGGGTCCAAACTTCGTTACGGGTGAAGTTGTTAAGTTCTTCATGCATGGCATTCACCCAGTCCGGATCCTGTAGCGCCTCATCTATACAAGTAGGCTCAACACAAGAAACAAAAGAGTGATGTTCAATAAAAGTAGCATGTCTATGTGATCGAGTAATAACCCCTTGAGAAGGACTCCCGATGATTTGGTTTTGAGGATGAGCTTGAAGTAGTGATGAGTTTCTCCTGTCAACCACTTGGGAAGAAGATCCTGGAGCATCAACATCTTCGGCTTGTACCCTTGCTTGTTCATGAGAGACAAATGTATCTTCATTTGCATGCCTCTCATCTTTTTCATCATCTTGTGGTACATTTGATGAAGAAGGTCTGTCAATGATTTGCACCTCTTCTTCATCTTCTTTTGGTTTGATAGCTCCAATAGGCATGTTCTTCATTGCTTCCCTAAGTGGCTCATCACCTACATCATCAAGATTTTCAAGTGCTCCTTGGGAGCCATTAGTCTCATCAAATTCCACATCATATGTTTCTTCTACCACGCCAGTGGCATGGTTGAATACTCGATATGCTTTGGACTTTAATGAATAACCCAAAAGAAAACCAATATCACAACGTCTTTGAAACTTCCCTAGGTGATGGTGTTTCTTGTAGATGTAGCATTTGCACCCAAATACCCGGAAGAAAGAGACGTCTGGCTTTTTCCCATTTAGCAGTTCATAAGGAGTTTTCGCAAGTAGCCGGTGAGGAAATAGCCTGTTTGATGCATAACAAGCAGTGTTGACAGCTTCGGCCCAAAACCTCTCCGGTGTGTTATACTCATCAATCATTGTTCTTGCAAGGGTGATCAAGGTCCTATTTTTCCTTTCAACAACTCCATTTTGTTGAGGTGTATATGTGGCCGATACTTCATGCTTGATCCCAATTTCATCACAGTACTCATGAATGTTGGTGTTGTCAAATTCTTTGCCATTGTCACTTCTAATCTTCTTAATCTTGCAATCAAATTCATTTTGTGCTTTCTTGGCAAACTTCTTAAATATAGATGCAACTTCAGATTTGTCATGGAGAAAGAACACCCAAGTGTATCTTGAGAAGTCATCAACAATCACTAGACAGTAGAGGTTGCCACCGGCACTGACATAATTTGTAGGTCCAAATAAATCCATATGAAGTAGTTCCAGTGGCCTTGATGTTGACATGAAAGCTTTAGTGGGATGTGTATTAGCAACTTGCTTTCCAGCTTGACATGCACTGCATGGCTTGTCTTTTTCAAACACCACATCCTTTAATCCTCTAACCATATCTTTCTTTAATACCTTCTTGAGTGTGCTCATTCCAACATGTGCAAGCCTCCTATGCCAAAGCCATCCAAGAGAAGCTTTGGTGAAGAGGCAAGTTCTTAAGTCTGCATCTTCTGAAGTGAAATCCACTAAGTAGAGGTTGTTGTATCTAAATTCCTTGAATACCATTGATTCATCATCCATTTTTGTTACAATAACCTCTGATGGAGTGAATAAGCATTGAAGTCCAAGTCACAGAGTTGTCCCACTGATAATAAATTGAAGCTCAAGGGTGCAACTAAGAGAACATTTGATATTGATAAGTCATTTGAGATTGCCACCTTGCCAAGTCCTTGCACTTTTCCTTTTGAGTTGTCTCCAAATGTGATTTTATCTTGACCATCAACATTCTCATCTAGTGAGGTGAACATCCGTGGGTTGCCTGTCATATGTTGTGTGCATCCACTGTCAATAACCCAATGGCTCCCACCGGTCTTGTAGTTCACCTACATTCACAGACAATTCAAGCTTGAGTTTTGAGGGCCCTATATTGCATAGGACCAGTGACTCTCTCAATTAAGGACTTTGCGACCCAGATTTGTCTAGGTCTACTCTTATTTGGTGGACCTAGGAATGTAACCTTAATCTTTCCATTTGCAACCTTTCTTAGAACATAGTGAGCATTGAAGGCAAATGGTCTTGAGTGCTTAGGCAAGGGAGTTGGTGGTTTAGCTTTGCAGTTGTGGGCAAAATGACCTTCATTTCCACACTCAAAGCATTTGATAGGCTTGTGAGTCTGCTTTGGCTTGTATTGAGTGATAGCTTTCTTTTGCACAAAAGCATTGTATCCAATACCACTCTTGTTATTTTTCATAACAGTGTTCATAAGCAGCTCATTTTGGAGGTATTGACCCTTGTTGAACTTTTGCACACTTGTTGCAAGATGTTCATTTTCACTTTTTAGTTTCTTGACCTCATTCTTAAGCCTTTGATTATCCACTGCCAACTCGTTGTTGAAATCATTGTTCTCAATAGCAACTTTTCCTCTAGTAGTTGCATCAGTCAAGTAATTCTTCAATTTTTGGTTGTCTAAAGTCAGGACTTCAACTTTTTCAGTCAATTCAGCATGTAGACTAGTTTGCTCTTCTTGAATCAAATCATCACATGAGGTTGCTACATCAAGCTTAACAACAGGGTTAATAGCCTCATGTGTTTTGCAAGATAAAAGTTCATTTTCAACAAGAAGATTGTCATAATCAAATTTAATTTGAGTATAGTCTTCCTTGATCTTTACTAGTCTATTTTGCAACTCCCTATTAGCTTCATTTAATTTGTCATATTTTTCCTTAGCATCTTTTAGGGAGTTTGTGAGCTCATTTACAGTTGATGACATAGTTTTATTTTCTTCTTTTATTTCATCACTAGCCTTTATAACTATGTCATACTTGGCATTTAAAGATTCATTTTCATTTTTCAACCTATCACATTTAGCTTTTGACTTTCTAATGATTTGAGTATATTCTTTAAGTAAGTCAGCTAACTCATCATATGAAGGTGAAGCAAATTCTTCATCACTATCACTATCACTATCATCATCAATATTAATATCATTTTGTACCTTTCGTTCACCCCTAGCCATGAGACATAGGTGAGAAGTGGATGATGGCGATGATGGTGGTGAAGAGAAGTCCCCGGCGATGGCCGCAACTTTTTCATCATTCTCTTCTTCACTTGAAGAAGACCCACTTGATGATTCGATGTCGGTGAGCCAGTCGCCAACAATATATGCCTTTCCATTCTTCTTCTTGTGAAACCTCTTTTGCTTTCCATCCTTCCTCTTGAAGAATTTCTTTTCCTTCTTTTCATCATCGCTGTCATCTTCCTTCTTGCCCTTGAACTTGTTCTTCTTGGGCTTGTTGCATTGATGAGCAAGATGACCAAGCTCACCACAGTTGTAGCAGTCCATCTCAGAAATGGGCTTTCTTTTGTTGGAAAAGAACTTCTTCTTTCTTGAATCAAATTTGATGCCTTCTCTATTTAGCTTCTTCAACATCTTGGTGGTCTTCCTTACCATCAAGGCAATGTTTGCATCAAGGTCATCATCACTTGAGGACTCTTCCTCAACTTGTATTTTTGCTTTTCCTTTTCTTTCATGATTTGCTTTGAGAGCCAAATCCTTTCTTTTGGAAGATGATTCTTCTTTGTCGTTGATGTGCATGTACATTTCATGGGCATTGATCTTTCCCAAAATTTGTGTAGGTGTGGTAACTGAAAGATCCATTTGATGTAGCACAGTGACAATGTGTCCATATTTGTCTATTGGGAGGACACTGAGAATCTTCCTCACAACATCCGGTTGTGAGATTTGAGTAAGCCCCAATCCATTGACTTCCTCTACAAGAATATTAAGTCGTGAGTACATAGCGTTTGCATTTTCATTAGTAAGCATTTCAAAAGAATTTAACTTTCGCATGGCTATGTGATATCTTTCCTCACGTTCACTTCTAGTTCCTTCGTGTAGAGCACAAATGTCCATCCACAAATCATGAGCATTTTTATGATTCCGTACTCTATTGAACACATCTTTGCAAAGGCCTCTAAAAATGGTGTTTTTGGCCTTCGCATTCCATTTCTCATAATTGAACTCATCACCTACAAGATTTGTGGGATCTCTAGGTTGGGGAAACCCTTGTGTGGCGGCTTTATAGACACCAATGTCTATAGCCTCTAAGTATGCTTCCATACGAATTTTCCAATAAGGAAAATCGTCACCATCAAAAACGGGAGGAGGTCCATCCCCACCGGACATCGTAACTCTAGCGGTTAAGCTAATCTATGAGCAACAAGGCTCTAATACCAATTGAAAGGATCACGATGCCCAAGAGGGGGGTGAATTGGGCTTTTCTAAAAATCGACACTAATTAAAACCTAAGCAAGAGCTAAACAAGAGCCCAACTTCACCCCAACAACTAGCACTAAGAATATAATACTAGAAATGTAACAAAGCTAAGATCATACTTCAAATACTTGCTAAACAAATACACAATGTAAAGTGCTTGAATTAAGTGCGGAATGTAAAGCAAAGTTTAGAAGACTACTCCAATTTTTCCCGAGGTATCGAAGAGTCGGCACTCTCCACTAGTCCTCGTTGGAGCACCCGCGCAAGGGTATCGCTCCCCCTTGGTCCTTGCAAGAACCAAGTGCTCACTACGAGATGATCCTTTGCCACTCCGGCGCGGTGGATCCCTCGAGACCGCTTACAAACATGAGTCGGGTCACCAACAAGATCTTCACGGTGATCACCGAGCTCCCAACGCCACCAAGCCGTCTAGGTGATGCCGATCACCAAGAGTAACAAGCCATAGACTTTCGCTTGACCAAGAGAAGCCTAATGCAAGTGGTGTGTGCTCTAGGTGGCTCTCACTAGCGCTAATGAGGAACAAGCGCGGATTATGATTCTCTAATCTCCTCACTAGGCTTTTGGTGCTTGCAATGCTCTAGCAATGTGCTGGAATAAATGTGGAGTGCAAGACATTGAATATGGTGGGTGGAGGGGGTATAAATAGCCCTCACCCACCAACTAGCCGTTACAGGCAATTTACTGCGCGATGGCGCACCGGACAGTCTGGTGCGCCACCGGTGCGCCAACGGTCGTTTCCAACGGCTAGTTCTGACAGAGAGCCGTTGGACTCATGGCGCACCGGACAGTGAACAGTCCACTGTCCGGTGCACACCGGACAGTCCGGTGCGGTGTCCGGTGCACCACTAAAATTCAATTCTCAAAGCTGCGCTCTCGGGTTTCTGCGAAGGGGAAAGACTCTGCCGTGGACCAGCCTGGCCCCACCTGGCAGAGGGTGCACCGGACAGTCCGGTGCACACCGGACAGTCCGGTGCCCCAAAGCCAGAAACACTAACTCTTGATTTTCAGCTGATTTTCAAATCGGTTTTCGCTCTAACTTGTGTGTGAGTTCTAGAGTGACACCTAGCACTGTATATGAGTGTGATTGTGCACCAACACTACACTAGAACTCTCTTGGTCAAACTACTCATCGACAACCCCTCTTTATAGTACGGCTAAAAGAGAATAAAAGACCTAACTAAATCGCGAGTGTCCACATCTCCTTGACACTCGGACTCCGTAGACCTTCACCTTTTGTTCCGTCGTTTTAGCCGTCGCTTCGAGTTCTTATCTCCGGGATTGTTTTCTCCGTTGTAGTACTTCTACCTGTCATGCGACCTAACTTACCATTTGTCTCTGCAAAACACACGTTAGTCACATATAATATTACGTTGTCATTAATCACTAAAACCAACCAGGGGCCTAGATGCTTTCACTCACGATTGTGATCAATATAAGCATTCGCTCCCCCTGACGATGACATCCGTCAAAGTCGTTATCCCTCATAACTCAAGCATATTCTTCAAGATATATGTCTCATTGTTCATCTGGAATAACGAGAATGAATGAGGTTGGGTGCTATCATTTTCTATCTTATACCACAATTTATACATAGTTGTGCAAATCAAATAACATGTCCTTCAATAGGACTTAGGGGATAATATAGTTGCAATAGTACATATTCTAAATATGACACATCGCTCCAGACGTTCATCCATCACAACTTCTATGATGGTGTAACAAAAGTCCATCAAAGATCGTAATTCATCAGGGATTTTTCATCGATCAAATACATCGTTATAGTCTGTCATTCTGGCACAATGGGGATATTTTTGCCAGTAACACCTAAACCTTATAGGTTTCTGCCATCAGGGCTTTAGAGGATACCGTAATTCCACATCTAGTGGAAATTACCATGAGTATAACTCATGGAATGCACATGTGCTTATTCGGTGAACTTCAAGTCCTCTGATACCTCATCTTATTCCTTTTCGGGTCTGTATGGGTCTTTATCCCTTTATAGGGATTATCAAACTTTGGTGTTCAACACAGACTTTGTTTCTTCTGGATAGGTTCTATCTGGGAACGATAGTCTCAACTACGAGATATTCTCCCTATATAGGAGAGTGATCATTCATCAGGAATGTATTATTCGGTATGAGATTTATATGTTGTATATTTATAATTCAAATATGAGTCCTCCTAGGATCTCATGACGGATCTTCATAATCCTATTAACTGCATATTTTAATTCATGCCATTTGTCAGATATATTACATAGCGGAACAGTGTTTATTCAACACATACGTGGGATGGGTCTCTCACAAGACCACTTGAACCATCGCATTCACCACACATTATTTCAATAGTGTCCATAAATGTCCGAACTTCAAGCTCGCGACTTTCATTTTGCGATTATTGGTTCAGCCTTGATTGCATTTATCAATGACCCGATAAGAGAGCTTCAAGCACTCATGCCTAGGACTTTGTTTTGGATCCATTTGCAATCTAGAGCGGCAAGATAGGTGTCGACATATTTGTCTCCCACATTTAATAATGATCTCCGTCATTTCCCAAAACGAAAGATTCATTGTTCCGTATTCCCAGCACAATGATATGGCGCGCATTGCTAGGAATTTCATCGTTAAGATGAACCTCTTCGTGATGCAAATCACCACCAGGGCGAGTTCATCGAAGGAAAGTTATTACAGACCACGTGAATCTGCAATCAGAACATATGCTTTGACTAAGGCCAATGGATCATATTCGCAGGCGTCCCCGAGAATAGATCAAATGCCAATAAGTCAAATGTGGATATTATATTAATCCCGGGTATATCCACATCTACATCAGGTAGAAGCATTCAGACCAATATGGTTACTCCTCAACGATTTCTGGCACACTCCATATACACAGGAGTACACACCGAACGACAGGTTCAGTTTGGCTTTTGTGCGTTTAATAGAATATTGAGGCATTACACTATATGGGCATTCCTCCCCCTAATGCCGAGATGTTCTAAAAGCATACAGATAAAATCCCCAACCACAATCATCCAGTTGTGGCCAATGTATGCTATTGTGGTGATTTATTTGGGAAATCTTACGCACATTACAGATAGGGGTTTTATGCAGTGAGCTTTGGACTTAAATTAATGTAGTGGCATGAATACTACATATTTGTCCTTCAACATGAAGGGTTAGTCTCAACATCCAGCGAGACACGCAACAACAAGTTGCTTCATGGTTACAATTCTGCAAACTTATTGTTATTATTACCAAATGCACAGTCAATCATTAAGATTTAGACTAATATGCACAACACTATTTTATTCATAAGGATCCTTCGGGGGCTCATGCATATTATTCGTCGTTTTGAGCCATTAGTTGACTTCAGATCAACAAGTAAAATGACCATCAGGGTCTAGCGCTCACAAGGACATTCACTGGTTGTATTGTGCTTTGAGGCACATAGGAAAAATGTGTGTGCTTATATTGGTAGTAAAGTGCACGGCATCAGGCCAATGCTGCCAAGCAAAGATTTTTATATGCAGAGATGTATAGTCCAGCTCATTTTATTAGTGCCCATGGTTTACCCAATTACTCATACCGTTCTGAAATTGGGTATCGATTTATGCAACATTTTTAGGTATTATAATTTTGAGAGAGAATTTATAACAATAGTTAATTATTTGTGGTGTTGCCAGCAGGGCAAACATTTCTCCTCATATTATATACCAAATTGTTCTATATAGCATTATTTCGATCTCTTCATTGTTCAGCAAAAAGAGAAGCTTTGGAATAGAACAGACAAGGCCAAGAATTCATTTTATCTGGGAAAATCACCATATAACTAGCTTTTGATGAAGCAAATGATGATAACTGCTTGGCAAGAACGAAACAATACTGGTATCCGCCTAGGATCCATCTTCAACACCAGATAGTACTGCTCTCGTACGAAGAAATCATCAGGAGTAGAGAGGATACAACAGTTCTCTACAAGATCTTCATATTTCTATCACAAATTATCATCACTAGTAGTCTAGTGGTCAAGACATATGGCTCTTCTGGTTCCGAGGACCAAGAATATGTTAATGTATAATTTAGCTACAAGCTTTGTGGTGATGTGGGATTTCATAGTTATTTGTCTACTCTTCTCACTTCTGGTAGATCAGAGGTAGATAATAGTAAGCATGCCAAAGGGTGGAATTCAGTGTAGTTCAGCTACATAAACCCCAGGTATGTGTCCATTCAGGACCGACCTTTACCATTTAGTTTACAGTGTATACCAAACTTGTCAAAGGACTATCCCGAGTCAATTCAGTGAATATAAGTATTTACAATTCCAAGAGATGTATGTGACACAAGCATAGAGGTCCTAGATAGAACGAGTAAAGTGGTTCGACGGGAACACACTATGGTTTTCACACCAACATAGTGAAAATTTTCTCAGAATAACCTCTCGGTATACTCGCAACTTCGTGTTGCTGGCGATTACATGTCCTTTTATCTCATGTTTGCTTCATGTCATTCAGCGACAAAGAGAGCAATGTGCTAACATCTGGTTGAGCAATGTATGACTGAGATTTCTGGTCTTAAATTATTTGGTAAGGTCTTTTTGCTTAATAATAGAATCCCAATTTGTGATGCCTTATATGTCAAAAAGGCTTTCATGCATTATATTGTATTTCTTCGGGTTACTCCGGGTAAAACTTTATGCATGAGATGAGAGCAGAGAATTAACTTATTTGTGTTTCATATTTCAATTTAATTTAATTTCCCAGATTATTCAAGCACTATAGAGCTTGATATAGCTGTTATGGCCACTTGGCAATATATAAATATATGATGCCACACAACACAATCAAATAAAATATAGAGCTAAACAAAATTGCTTATGAAGGTTGCGCTATGATGTGGCTTCAGAGGCTTGAACAACCCACCACAATCCACACGAGTACAAGCTCTAGCGTCTGATGTCAACGTGTGTGCAGCCATCAGGGCTACGACAACACATCCAGTCTTCGTAATAAGCAAACAGACACAACTGTGCTTGTTAGTTGGGGTACATGATAAGTACGCGCAACAGACACAACAAACGCAATTGTGACTCAATAGTTGCGACACACATGCAATGCCTTCAGGGCCCTCGAAAAATGTGTGACTCGGCGATGGCGGTCCGACTCAACGGGAGCGATCCGACTAAGCGAGAGCACGACATAGCAATCACATGACGCAGCCAAGTTCGAACGACACAAATACTGCATCGTGTTGCCAGGGCGCAGTCAATATTCAGCTAATGTCATAACTCAGCCGATTACCAACGCAACCTGATCAACGTGTCCGAGTACCCCATTATACAATTTAATCGCTCGACGTGAGTCCGAAGGCTCAACACATAGCAAATATTTAGAGCGATTTGAGTATACACAATATAACATTCACATGCATTTTAATAAATTTCCGCTAAGTATTTACTACGGGAAATAAAAGCAGAAAAAATACTAGAATTAATGCATGAACATGTGAGGTGTAAAAGATATTTTCCTCATATTTAAGCATGCATAATTATTTGCGACAGGAAATAATTAATTAAGGTAGAGATGACTACATTAAAAAGCATGCATACAACATAAACTTGTACAAATTCGGTAAAAGTTATTCATATAAAATATGGGAAAAATTGTATGAAAATGGGAGTTATTTTTTTAGGGTTGTCACCACAAGTGCACACCTCCCACTTTGACTGGGCAACTTTTTCTAAAAAAAATCAGCCGACATTCATGGACAGCTACAACCACCAAGCAATGATATTTTGAATTTGGATAAGGGAGGCAATCAAGGACGCAGCTTGTTGGCCATCGTGGTGCCTTCATGCGGCCATGCGGGGGCTGCACAAGTATAGTTGGAGAAGCTGCCGAGTGAACTGCGAGATTCGCTTGCGCCACCGAGCTGGCATGCGTCCACGACTACCGACATGCAAACAAGCGGTATAAAAGTCTAAATTTAGCATTTTAGGCACATCAACTGAAAACCGCTTTGACCGGGTATAAAAGTCTATGCATGGCGATCTGTTTTTTTTTGCAGGGTGCAAACCGGGTCCGTCGGACGCAACAAGTCCTTCCTTCACGCATACTCATGCAGACTTCTGGTACGAGCGTGCAGTACTTGTTCGACCGGATGATCACCCATAAACAGTACATCCAATCTACTTAGAAAGACATATCGTGTGACTGCGTAGAAAGGAAATCGAAGGCTATCGCGTAGGATAGTTCGGCAAGACCGGGAGACCTGCCGGCTTGACGGAGATTCGGTGCAGATCGAATCCATAGCAACGTCGAGGTAGAGCGTGCTGATAACGTGTTGAGAACTACGTTACCACGGATCACCAGATCCGCTCTCTTTCCTCCCGTCAGCAGTAGAGACGCAAGAACATGTAGAGAACTCGTCTCCCTTCCCATAAGCACGACAGAGGAAACACACGAGACACATGATATAGGGTTGGGCCTCTGGCCTCTTTCTGATCTCCTTTTTATATGAGGGGTACAGGTTCTATATATAGAGACGCGATAGCCCTCAGGGCTATATTCGGTATTTGCCCACATAACTCTTCATTAGGGTTTCTCAACAGGATAAACGTTTGATAGACCGACCGCATCTTAAAATCTAAACAAATTTCAGCCGACTGAAGAAAAGTGAAAAAACTAATCCTGGAAATAGAACAGGAGACCTTCCTCTAATTGCGCCGGTGGGGAAGCGATCGCACGGTACATTTTTAGTACTGCCCGATAGACGTTGACTGTGGTAGAGAGAGAGATTTTGTTACGTAGTGTGTATATCTATACTACTTATTAAGAAGGTAAGAGTAGTCTGCCGTTCTGCCCTCCCGCGTTCTGCCGTTCTGCCCTCCCCCGTTCCGCGCGCAGAAAAAAAAAATCAAATCGTGGCTAATGAGGGATCGAACCTTAGATCTATTGAACAGAATGCCTAGCCTTCCACCCTCTAGCCAACATGACTCATGTTGGATTGTGTACAACTTCAACTAAGACGTCTTTTGTGTTTAACCCGCCGTCCATTCTGTATGCTCGCTGAGTCTAAAAAAACATTTATAGCTTGGCCCCTGATCTTTTTGGAATTTGGGACGCAGTCTAGAAAATAAAGAAAATAGGGAAAAGGAGTTTAGAAATTGATTTTTAGTTTAAAAATAATTGCAGAAACTCATTTAATTCATGGAAATTTCATATTAAATCCAAATGAGTTCATTCCAATTTCTATAATTCTATAATATTATTTTTTATCACATAATACCTCTGTTTTGTCATGAAAACAACAATAAAATTGATTTCCTAATTAATCCTATATCAAATACATAGAAGCTTTGGAAATTCGTAACTTCCCCATTTTAATTCCAAATTGAACCGTTCCAGTTGTGTCAGTCTCGTATAAATATTTAAGACGCAGTAACAACATTGATTATACCATGTTTCATACTTTTATAATTAGACATTTATTTATCCTATGTTAATTGGGTTAATCTATGTCTATTGGATTAATTTATTTAATATATTAATATAGTATTCTAACTTTATGGTTATACGATGTTTGACCATTAGTCTTGCAAACACACACACTTACCTTTTTCTTTAAGCAAAAGTGTATGGTGGTACGTGTCCGATGACTAACGATGTACGAGGGAATTTCTTCCGGTATGTGTGAAACGTGCTCTCCAATAATGAGATCATGCAAATCGTGACATATATCGAAGTCTACATTATACTGATGGTTGTAATGTAGTGGTGAAACAGATAGATTATAAATAACAAAATTTATGTATGGTCAGAATCACAAATTGATTATGAAACATTTTCTCATAACGGTATAACACATATTTTGTATATAAGTTATCGTAGTATACTGGTATTATATATTCCCATTGCAACGCACGTGCATTCAGTTGTGATTGATATAGGCATATAGAAACAGTAATCTCTACTAACTATTAAGAACTTACTGTAGACTGCCCCCGCCTCCCTACGCCCGCCCACCCGCACGCCGCAAACCTACAAACCCCGCCGCGACCAAGGCGGACTGTCCTCCCGCCCGCACACCACAAGCCCGCAAATCCCGCCGCGACCATGGCGAACCGCCCTCCCGCCCGCCCGCACGCCGCAATCGCCCGACGCATGCCGCACGCCCACCTAGCGCGACCCGTGGAACCCTGCAGCCGCCCCCGAACCAGCCCAAAGCGAGACCGGAGGGGCATGAGCGCCACCGCCTTGATCCCGCCCGCTCCTCCCCAGATCTCCTCGCCATTGTTGCCGCCATGCCCGGATTCGCGCCCTGCTTGCCCAGATCCGACCGCGACTTTGATTTCCCAACCGACGCAGGAGCGGTGGGTCTGACCGGCCGCGACCCGTCTTCTCATGGGCGCTTGCTGGTGTGGTTTGCTGATCAAAATGGGGATGGTGGCGGGCTCGCACAACCGCAACGAGTTCGTCATGATCCGCCATGACGGTGATGCACCGGGCCCGGTACATCCAGCCATTCCAGTGCCGCCTGCGCTGCGTGCTTCAGATTCAGTTTCTAGCGGCTCATGTCGTGCGCGCGCGTCTGTCGCTGGATCTGGGCTGAGGTGTTAGTCTTTAGTCTAACGCTTGGGGTTCGCCCCTCAAATGCGGTCGCTTCTGCGTGTCTCTGCTCTTAGATTTTGCCTGTCCATTTCAGCGATGCTTCCGTTGCGCCGTGTAAGTCACCAGATCAGACATGTCCTCCTAGCAATTTCTGAACTGTTCATGCTCGGTCCAATTCTTCGAACAGTTGCCAAATCGGCAATAGGTAATGATATACTGTTCATGTTTCGTTGTCTTGGAGATCCAGTGAAATGGAGCCTCAGATTGTTTAGATCCCTGGGTTTACCCATGCCTCAACAATTCCTTGTCATAATTACCATGGACCGACGGTGAATTAGATCCTTCTTTGCCCTGCTGTAGCGTGCCTTTGTTTATGACTACTACACCATTGAATTAGTTCATCTTATGTAAATTCGAAATTACCTTCCTGGCATTTTGATCTTAGCCTCGACTTCAAGACTAATAGACACTTGATCGCAAGTTGATTTTACAGTCTGTTGCTCACCAGTAAAGTGCATGAGTCACTGAGGTGTCCTCTAATGCTGAATTTCTGATTGCATGTGTGCTGACTTTGTCGTTATCTCGCTAATGCAGGCTAAGCCCACAAAGAGTGCGAATGGGCAGGTCTGCCAGATTTGTGGTGACTCTATAGGTGTTTCAGCCACTGTCGATGTCTTTGTTGCCTGCAATGAGTGTGCCTTCCCTGTCTGCCGCCCATGCTATGAGTATGGCAACGCACGAGCACCTGACTATGTTTGGTTAATGCATGTATGATTTCTGTTGACGAGTGTTTCAAACAACAGCTGTAGGTTTGGGGCAGTCAACTTGTGTAGGCATTGGTGGTGACCCGTTCAATATCACATATACACATTTTGAGATTAAGGCCTCATATTTTAAGCAAAAGCCTTCCTTTTTTAAATCTATTATGAAATATCTTGTCATGGATTTTGTACTTTGCTCTGTGGAATTAATCCCTTGTCTGACATTATCTGGTACTTGAATACTTAAAGTGTATTTTTTTATTCCAAATGCTACATACATATGTTTTTCAGTCAACACAACTCCATCTCATTTGTAGTTTTCTTAGTGTTCAATACTATTTGGATTCTATTAAGTCAGAAATAGCAAAGATAACATAGAAAGGTGGACTTCCAAATGCAGAAGCAATTGGAAAACTGTACATCTTATGCAACTTGATCGAACTATTATATTTTAGATCTTTTGTTTAGCATTTTTTAATCCACATGTATTTCTCTATCGTATAAAACTCTATATTGATTCTTTAAAATAATTTATATGAATTTGATAATGTTTGTCACAACTCACACGAATTCTGTATACCATAATGAATTGATGGTTGAGATACTATGCACGAGGCATGCAAATTAACAAGACTCATACAAGCGTCGAACAGTGTGCTGATGATGATCAGATACACAAGGGCAGCACATGATCAGGTCTTAACATGTTTGGCTTCCGAACAGGCTTTTCTCCAGATCCCCAAGGAAGAAGAAGATCCGGTCAGATATATGTCGATGGTCATCCCAACGTACATAAACTATCAATGGTATTATATGTTCCCGTTGCAACGCACGGGCACACAACTAGTGATTTGATAAGTATAGAAAAGAGTTTTTGGGTTTGGACGGTCCTCATCCTTGGAATCATTTGTTCCGGTTTGGTGTTGGATGGAACCGTCATCCACATCAATGGACTAACTAGTATCGTCGCCGTGCCTGCCAGCTTAAGACCCGACCCAATTATTATGGATGATTAATCCCGTGCTCATCGATCACGTAGAACACTGATGAGAGTGAGAGTTCCCTCTTCCAATGGAAGTAGCAGGGAGATGCCAGCTGCGGCAGCTCGTCTCATCCAAGGCTCCATCCGCTCTCGGTCCACGGTCAACGCTGCCTCGGCGCCTAGCCACCTTCGCAGCGGCGTCGTCCTGCTCCTGCTCCTGTCCCTTGCGCGATGGCAACCGCCGCGCGCACGGCGTCAGGGCCTCCGAGTCCACCGACACCGACGCGCCTGCGTTCGGGCCACCACGACCACGACGGCCGCCGCGGTTCCTGTGCCTGCACGGGTTCCGCACCAGCGGGGAGATCATGCGGCGCCAGGTGGTGGGCAGGTGGGCGCCCGAGGTGACCGCGCGCCTGGACCTCGTCTTCGCGGACGGGCCGTTCCCGGCCGAGGGCGCGTCCCCCGTGGCCGGCGCCTTCGACCCGCCCTACTACGAGTGGTGCCAGTTCGTCGGCGAGGTCTGTTCCGTGCACCTCCCTCGCGTCGGTCGAGTCGACCAGCAAGTAGCAACACCGCGGCCGGCTGCTGAGCTGAGCGCTGACAAATCTCCTCCCCCCCGCTGCTTCGGGTCTCGGGCAGGATTTCCTCAGCTGCAGGAACTTGGATAGGTGCTTCTCCTACCTCGAGGAGCTGATGGCTAGAGAAGGGCCGTTCGACGGGCTGCTGGGCTTCTCCCAGGGCGCCGGCCTGTCTGCCGTGCTTGCAGGGCTCCAGGAGCAGGTAACTGTTGCCTCTCACGAACTGGATGGATGCTATACGGCCGCGACTTGACACACTGCTTTACGTTTTCCGGCAGGGGCTGGCCCTCACTGGGGTTGCTCAGGTGAAGTGCGTGATAGTTATAGCGGGGGCCAAGATCAGGGCGCCGGCGGCGGTCGCGAGGGCGTTTGACACCAAGATTACCTGCCCATCGCTTCATTTCATTGGTACGTTTGCATTCTTTTTCGTACTGTTTTTACATGGATCACAAACCTGCTTGTTCTTGGGTGTCCTTCGTGCATTTTCGTGGTCTCTAGCTCTACTCTCTAGCGCTGTTAAATTGAGATAAACTCTTTAAACCATGTTCGGTTTACTACTTAATTTTAAATGGAAATAGATCTAATCCTTTTAATCCACTTTTAACCGAACAAGGACTAAGTCAAAACCGAAACTGGCTGTGAACGCAGGCCTGAACTTTTTGGCCAGTTTCTGCAGCAATGTCTGAACCGTTTAATGCAAGATTCATCACTTCTCATGTATCCATGTGTTCCAAGAATACCCTCTTTCTGACACACGGGATAAACGTGTGCAGGTGAAGAGGACTTTGTGAAGGTTCACAGCGAAGAGCTTGTCCGAGCATTTGCGGACCCACTTGTCATACGTCATCCCCGAGGCCACACTGTTCCTAAGCTTGGTGAGATCAGATTGCTATCTCCTAGCACCTTCTAAGGATTTCCACAAATTCAGAATAAACAGCCACAGCATCGAGGCGTCGGCGGTGAATGATTAAGCTTTGTTCATAAGCCTAGATGGCTTTTTCTTATTGTTTTGCTTTCTGCTAAATCTCTGTGTGGTCTGTGCTTGTACTCGCAGACGAGAAGGGTCTCCAAACTATGCTCACTTACCTTGACAAGATTGAGAGGGAGATATGGGAGCATTCGTCAACTGATGCTGAGATCGTGGGCTCAAATTAAACATTCTGCAGTTATGAAAAATTCACGAATTTACAGTATATGCTCAACAATATAAAAGGTTAATGGGAGTTTCAGTTCTATTTCTCAATTTCCCATCGCTGGGAACTTTTGCTACTTCGACTCCGTATCATCAACTAACCATCTTGTTTCGTTGATCTTTGAAATGAACCAAAATCATTGTTAATTAGGATGCCTCGTTTATTTGCGCAAGCATAGAAGAATATGTGTGCATTCGGTGTTTAGACTATCTTTAACAGTTTATTCATCGTCATATCCATATTCAAACTTCACCCTACAAGCTATAGTGTAAAAACAGTGTTTAGAACGTAGGTACCTAATGATGTGTGTACGTACCTAATGATGTGTGAGCGTGATATGTGTGGCTAGCGTTGAGTGCGTGTTTTCCTTTTAACCGAGAAGGCGAGAACATGAAAGAACACAATGCCGCTGCTACTGCTAAGTCTTCTGCAGATGTTCTATCTTATTCTACATTTCAAACTTCTCTCTACAAATAGTGTTAAACAGTTTCACGTCCTCTATTTTACATACTACTAGAGACAGTCTAAGACAGGCTCGGTGGAATTTCATTTCTTAGTTTTAAATATTAATGTGTTATAAACAGTGTAGATAAGTTGTTTTTATTTCTATAAAACCCATTTGTTTATAAATTTTTTATTATATTCTTTTCTCGATTTTATATTATGTCAACTTATTTAGTGTTATGTAACTCTAGGTAAACTCTTATTAAAACCGTTCTCACAAAAACCATGGCAAACGCAGCCAACTTGTCCATTGAAAACTAGGCAATTGACTGTGTGTTGCTATAGTTTAGGGGGTGTTTGGGAGTGAAGTTTTTTCACAGTTTTGGAAGAATACTGCAGTATTCTCAAATACTGCAGTATTATATACAGAATGGTGTTTGGCAAGCTGACTAAAATATCTGTTTTCAAAACTGAAGTATTGCAAATACTATAGTTGTTTTAAGGTATTCCAAACTTAAGTCTGTACCTCAGTTTTCAAAATTGTGGTATTGTAAACTGCGGTTTTGTCATGACTAAAGTGTTGTAAAATTAGAGAAATAAGTGACATGCTTCCTTCATATTTAAATAAATTAAATATTCTAATTCTGAATAAAACAAGCATATAGCTCAGACAAATGCCATATATAATTATTGCAGCAATGAACAGTAGCAATTCTAGAACATGTAAACATGTAAAATAGCATCTCAGGTCCATTTTATAATTAAACATGGCTTGCAGATGAAGAAGGCAGATTAAACAAATAAACATGATTGTTTATCTTAAAGTATTGCTCTCAAAATAGCGGGTTGCTGTAATAAACAGCCCTCCAACGCTAATATGTGATCAGAGATCCTCGACTAACGTGACAGCCCTATCTTACCAAATCAGGGTTTTAGATCAGATGTAATAAGCCTAATAATTAAATCTAAATACTAATACTAAGGAGCTGTGTACCAAATAAAATAACAGAATTTAACACAGGTAAACAGCCTCAACAAAGAGAGATTTAATTAGGCACAAATAATATCAATGCTGAAAATGATAATACACTAAAACCCAGACTGTCACGTTGTCTCACTACACCGCTATCATCATCGAGCACACAAATCCGCCCACAACAGTGCAATCACACCCAAGTATTTAATACTAGCAGATTGCACAAAATTAAACAGTAAATAAAGTGAGACAACGAATAACTCACAGCACGTAGATTGTCTACGTGGGAAGACCAGCTCAGCGAACACAAGGTTCTGTCCCAGAAAACCAATTCCGTCGCCCACGTCCGGGCCTGCACGGCGGGAGGTTGACGGAGATACTAGAGCCGCTGCCGGAGCCGAGGGAGACGTCCACGGCACCAGCCCGAGAAGAGGAACACCGCGCAGAGGGAGCCCAAGCACCAGGCCACGGTGGACAATAATCAGAGAAGAACCGCAGCACTACACAGATGCACGGTTCCGGCAACAGAGCACAGGAAAGACATGCTGCGCAAGCACAGCACCACTTCCTATCTCTTTGAACCACTCCCAGCAATATCAGGGAACGAACTGAGTTCTCAACGGAGCAGCACACACGGAGAGAGGAAGAAGAACATCTGACTGCTCAGCCAGTGCCAGAGAGAGGGGAAACACATCCATACTTATGGAGCAGAGACCAGGCACCAAATTCGGAGGCCGTTGAATAGAGAGGAAACGCGCAGAGGCAGCCGTGCAAGCCGGCCAAGCCGTTGAGCCTCCGCCGCCGCTCAGCTGCCTGCACTCTCTTCCTCTTCGCTGTCTCTATGCCAGAGGCACGGAAGTGCCCTAGGGATTATTCCCAGCCGGCTGGGCTGCTTGGCTTACGGGTCTAGAAAAGGCCCAGTCCGGCTGGCCATTTTTTTTAATTCATTTCTTTATTTCCTCAAAAGAAAATAAAGGAAAAACCCCAAAATGAATAACAATCCCCACCATTTTCACTCTTATTTTCTGATCAATGTCATTGAGCTCCCGTACTGTTTATATACTACTTTTCGGCAGAGGTACTTGTTAGGTTTGAACCAAAGCCTATCCCAGTGTACTCCAACCCTGCACGAGTAAGCGGAGGACTACGCCTTGATCCACAAACCCTAGTGTGAGAATCTTCGCACAAAAGGCACATAGTACTAGGCAGATTATCTGCTACTCTTACGGGGCAGGGCGTTACGGTCATGCCCTTTAATATCTGTTCATGAGCTCACTAGAGAGAAAATCCCATTCTCTCCTGGACTGCGACCCCACAGTCAGCTCATATAGGTGAAATCGTTAAGGAAATTCTGTAGGACAATTTCCCTGCTTATAGCATTGACTTCATTAAGAGCATATCGCTCAACCTGCCATACAGACAGAGCACAACAGCTCATGAGACTCTTTATCTTTTGTGCTCTTGGTTCCACAGTGCTTCGTTTCCTGGAGCTTGGATCTCGAGATCTCCGGTCACACAGGACAGTTATCCGCAGTTGAAACCGCTAACAGGGTACGAGTCCCATTCCTATGCACGCTGCTTGGATTGGCTTTTGAGCCAGTCCTTTGGTGAAAGGATCAGCAAGGTTCCTTTCAGACTTGATGTAATCTACGGTTATTACACCTGTCTCTCTAGCATGCCGACATGAATCAAGTCGTCTTCTGATATGCCGCGAGGATTTTTGGTTGTCCTTTCTACTATTCGCTTTCAGCAACACAGAAGTGTTGTCACTGTATACTAGGACAGCCGGTATCGGCTTTGCTAGCATTGGAAGGTCTGATAACAGGTCTCTCAACCATTCAGCCTCCAATGCTGCTAAATCAAGTGCAACTAATTCAGCCTCCTTGGTGGAACGTGTCGACACTGATTGTTTAGATGATCTCCATGACACGGCCCCACCAGCTAAAGTGAACACATAGCCACTTGTAGACTTCATTTGATCCGAGTCAGAGATCCAGTTTGCATCACTGAATCCTTCAAGTACTGACGGAAATCCGGTATATTTAATACCAAGATTCATCGCTCCCTTCAAATACCGAAGCACTCTGTACAAGGCTACCCAGTGTCTATCTCCTGGACTGGCCGAATAACGAGCCAGTCTGCATACTGCATATGAGATATCTGGTCTAGTTGCACTGCTCAGGTACATGAGAGATCCGATGATCTGTGAATATAGTAGCTGGTTCACAGGCTCGCCTTCATATTTACTGAGCGTGTAGGATGGATCATAGGGCGTGGTGACTGGTTTACAGTCCATATGTCCAAAGCGAGTCAGGACCTTTTCCACATAATGAGATTGTGACAAAGTAATCCCATCCTCACCCTTTATCAGCTTGATGTTCAGTATAACATCAGCTTCACCCAAGTCCTTCATATCAAAGTTCTTGGAGAGGAATAATTTTGTCTCCATGATAGCCTCCAAATCGGTCCCAAATATCAATATGTCATCAACGTATAAACACATGATGACACCTTTGCCCCCAGAGAAGCGACACACACTTGTCGGCTTCGTTTACACAAAACCCGACAGTGGTCAGAGTATTATTAAACTTCTCATGCCATTGTCTGGGAGCTTGCTTCAGATCATATAAGGATTTAATCAAGTGACACACTTTGCTCTCTTGTCCTTTAACCACAAATCCTTCTGGTTGCTGCATATAAATTTCCTCTTCCAGCTCTCCATTTAGGAATGCTGTCTTTACGTCCATTTGATGAACAAGAAGTTTATACGCAGCTGCCAGTGCTAAAAGCACACAAATTGTGGGCAATCGAGCCACCAGAGAATAAGTATCAAAATAATCCTCCTCTTTCTTTTGAGTAAAACCCTTAGCCACAAGATGGGCCTTGTACTTTTCAATAGTACCATCGGGTCTCCTCTTCCTCCTAAAGATCCATTTACAGCCCACAGGCTTGCAACCAGCTGGGAGATTAGTTATCTCCCAAGTTCCGTTCGAGATGATGGAATCCATCTCGCTACGGACAGCCTCCCTCCAGTACTCTACATCCGGAGATGTATATGCCTCTGTGAGGGAGCGTGGTTCTTCATCCACTAGATAAATAATATAATCATCACCCAGAGACTTTTCAGTCCTTTGTCTCTTACTCCTCCTTAACTCCAAATCTGGAGTCTGGTCATGGACACTCGAGGGCAGAGAATATGTCCGAGATGGACCATCTTGGGCTACTACTTCCTTATCCCGCATAGGGAAGATGCTCTCAAAGAATGTCACATCCCGAGATTCCATTATGACATTTACAGCGACTTCGCTCGTCTCGGAATGGACCACTAGAAATCTATAAGCTGCACTGTTATGTGCATAACCCAGGAAGACATAGTCTACGGTCTTAGGGCCTAGCTTTCTCTTCTTCGGCAACGGGACATTCACCTTTGCAAGGCAACCCCAAGTCCGAAGATGCGAAAGATCTGGCTTCCTTCCTTTAAATCCTTCATAGGGTGTGGCCTCACGGTTGCGAGGCGGCACCCTGTTCAGGACATAGCATACTGTGAGTACTGCCTCGCCCCACCAGATGTCAGGCATCCCCGAACTTTGCAACAAAGCATTAGCTAAGTCGCACACTGTTCGGTTCTTCCTTTTAGCTACCCCATTTGACTGAGGTGAATATGGAGCGGTGGTTTCATGAATGATTCCACACTCTTTGCAGTACTCGTCAAAAAGGTTGGAAAGGTATTCACCTCCTCTATCAGATCGCAACCTTTTAATTTTCTTGTCTAACTGGTTTTCAACTTCAGTCTTATAGATCTTAAAGTGTTCTAGTGCCTCATCTTTAGTTCTGAGTAAGTAAATATAACAGAACCTGGTAGCATCATCTATCAAGGTAAGAAAGTATCTTTTACCGCCTTTTGTGATTATACCATTCATCTCACAGATATCTGAGTGAATTAGTTCTAAAGGAGTGGTACTTCTGCCTTCAACTGTATGAAACGGTTTTCTAGGCTGCTTGGCTTGCACACAAATACCACATTTTACACCTTTAACATGTTTATATTCAGGAATTAAAGACATGTCACTTAATCTCTTAATGGCCTCAAAATTCACATGACACAAACGGGAATGCCATATATTATTAATGGAATCGTTATTACAGACCACATTAACATGGTAAGAAGAATGATTATTCAAAACAGAAAGACGGAACAAACTGCCTGACTCATATGACTTTCCAACAAAAGTACCAAACTTAGACAGGACCACTTTATTAGACTCAAACACTAATTTGAGACCCTGTCGACATAGCAGCGACACTGAAATGAGGTTCCGACTCATCGATGGCACATAGAGTACGTCCTTCAGCACGAGCGTCTTTCCTGAAGTTAACTTCAGGTAGACCTGTCCAGTACCTCGAACTGCTGCCGAAACACCATTTCCCATCAAGACTGGTGCGCTGCTGTATCCCTGGAATGAAGAGAACATGGATCGATCAGCACAAATATGAACAGTAGCACCGGAATCCATCCACCAGTCATCTGATGGACTTGCCATAAAGGCCTGAGGTGCATACCCTGGGGTGGCGTTAACCACCACGTTCCCTTCTTTGCGCTAAGGTGGAGGACCTTTTCCCTTCCTAAGTTTGCACCTCCGAGCTGTATGCCCGGAGACACCACAAACGTAGCAGATAAAGTCCTCCTTTTCTTCTTCATCTTTTTGGACTTAGGTTGGTTCATATTCTTCTGTGGAGAGTTCTTCTTCTTCTTCTGGAATTTTCTATCTCCACCCTTCTCAACAACGTGAGCCTGGAGTTGCTGGGATGGCTTGTTACTGGACCTTGCACGCTCTTCCACATTAATCACAGCTGACAACTCAGTGAGAGTCATTTGCTTCTTCATGTGGCGGCGTGAAGTCACAAAGTCTCGCCAAGAAGGCGGGAGCTTTGCCAGTATTGCATTCACCTGAAAACTGTCTGGTAGGACGCAGCCATATTGGACCAAGTCCCTAACAAGGAGTTGAATCTCCTGTAGCTGTTCCATAACAGACCTTCCCTCAACCATTTTATAGTTGAGGTAGTTTTCCGTTGTGAATGACTCATTGCCATTGTCAACTTCAGAGAACTCGTTCTCAAGTTCAGTCCATAGACCCTTAGCGGAGGTAAAACCAGAGTACACGTCAAATAAGCGGTTCGACAAGACGTTCAACAGACGAGACAAGCATGCCTCATTAGCTTCGTCCCACTTGGCCTTCTCCGCAAGTGCGGCGGCCTTCGCTGCATCATCAGCATTATCTGATGCAGCCTCGGGAACAGCCGACGTCACTACCCAAAATAATTTTAGGTCAGTGAGCCACATGCGAGTCTTAATCTGCCAGCGCTTAAAGCTAGCGCCGTCGAACACTTCAGGCTTAATGACATCAGAACTGGAGACCATAATACGAATTGGTTTTCTGGATTGTTGTAAATTAGAGAAATAAGTGACATGCTTCCTTCATATTTAAATAAATTAAATATTCTAATTCCGAATAAAACAAGCATATAACTCAGACAAATGCCATATATAATTATTGCAGCAATGAACAGTAGCAATTCTAGAACATGTAAACATGTAAAATAGCATCTCAGGTCCATTTTATAATTAAACATGACTTGCTGATGAAGAAGGCAGATTAAACAAATAAACATGATTGTTTATCTTAAAGTATTGCTCTCAAAATAGTGGGTTGCTGTAATAAACAACCCTTCAACGCTAATAGGTGATCAGAGATCCTCGACTAACGTGACAGCCCTATCTTACTAAATCAGGGTTTTAGATCAGATGTAATAAGCCTAATAATCAAATCTAAATACTAATACTAAGGAGCTGTGTACTAAATAAAATAACAGAATTTAACACAGGCAAACAGCCTCAACAAAGAGAGATTTAATTAGGCACAAATAATATCAATTCTGAAAATGATAATACACTAAAACCCAGACTGTCACATTGTCTCACTACACCGCTATCATCATCGAGCACGCAAATCCGCCTACAACAGTGCAATCACACCCAAGTATTTAATACTAGCAGATTGCACAAAATTAAACAGTAAATAAAGTGAGACAACGAATAACTCACAGCACGTAGATTGTCTACGTGGGAAGACCAGCTCAGCGAACACAAGGTTCTGTCCCAGAAAACCAATTCCGCCGCCCACGTCCGGGCCTGCACGGCGGGAGGTTGACGGAGATACTAGAGCCGCTGCCGGAGCCGAGAGAGACGTCCACGGCACCAGCCCGAGAAGAGGAACACCGCGCAGAGGGAGCCCAAGCACCAGGCCACGGTGGACAATAATCAGAGAAGAACCGCAGCACTACACAGATGCACGGTTTCGGCAACAGAGCATAGGAAAGACACGCTGCGCAAGCACATCACCACTTCCTATCTCTTTGAACCACTCCCAGCAATACCAGGGAACGAACTGAGTTCTCAACGGAGCAGCACACACGGAGAGAGGAAGAAGAACATCTGACTGCTCAGCCAGTGCCAGAGAGAGGGGAAACGCATCCATACTTATGGAGCAGAGACCAGGCACCAAATTCGGAGGCCGTTGAATAGAGAGGAAACGCGAAGAGGCAGCCGTGCAAGCCGGCCAAGCCGTTGAGCCTCCGCTGCCGCTCAGCTGCCTGCGCTCTCTTCCTCTCCGCTGTCTCTCTGCCAGAGGCACGGAAGTGCCCTAGGGATTATTCCCAGCCGGCTGGGCTGCTTGGCTTACGGGCCTAAAAAAGGCCCAGTCCGGCTGACCACTTATTTTTTTTAATTCATTTCTTTATTTCCTCAAAAGAAAATAAAGGGAAAACCCCAAAATGAATAACATAAAGTATACTGTAGTATTTCAAAAACTGTGGTTTTCAAAAACCTTGTTCCCAAATAGGGCCTTATATATTTATAATATTTATAACATCTATCCTTTATAGAATACAAATGAATATGTGTTTCAGTTGTTAGAAATTGAGTGTGGGAGGGAGATGGTAATGGTTAAAACCCTAAGTTCTGTGCTTATTTTTTGGATTTCACGTGGAGATGGGAGTGAGACATGCGAAGAAACTACCACTTAAATATAGTAGATACTAGCAAAATATTGTGTGTTGCGACGACACATATGAGACGCACGAAGAAACTACCGCTTAAATATACTAGAGACTATCAAAATACTGTACGATGCGATGATACATAATCATATTTGATATCCATAAAAAATAAAATTAATAACAAAGCGAACATTTTGTCCACATATCAGATATTAAACTGACAATAACAAATATTAAACTTTTACTTATGGCATGTTTTGAAGCACCAAGTTTTTAAGAAACTAGTTTATAAAAACCGAGGAACATACCAGTTTGTATCCTAGATATTAGAAATTGGATTCCCATCTTCTTAAAAACTAAGAAGCAAGCCTCCCTAGATAAAACGAGTTTATGAAAACCGAGGTGGTTCCTAACACCATAAACTAGCTTTTTCAATAAACCAGTTTCTAAAAAATAGATACTTAAAAACTAGGTTACTTCCAAACAGCTCCTTAGCAAAAAAAACGAGAAAGATATGTATTAAAAAGGAGCCTAACCCGCTTTTTATATTCCGCTCGATCGCTCGTCCTCCTTCAGTTAGTAGATGATACTATGTAGAACCGATGTGATATGTGTGGCTTTTATGTCGTGTTGGGCTTTGTTGTTTTTTTACGGTCTATCTATAGTATAACAATCTATCTATAGTGTAACAACCCATTGACAATGGCCCATAGTTAGATGGCGCGCAATCCAAAAAATTGATGCTTTAAAGAAGTAATGACACTAATGAGTTAAATAAGTAGAGACAGAAGAACCATTGGAAATAAGCTTTTACCACGAAAATAGTTTACATTTAGGGCTAGTTTGGGAACACTAATTTCCCATGGGATTTTCATTTTCCCAAGGGAGGAAAATGAAAATCCTATGAGAAATTAGTGTTCCCAAACTAGCTCTTAGCGGAATAGGTTCGTTGAAGATGTTTAGCTGAGAACAAAAGTTATTTTTAAATTATTTATTTATAATTGCTATAAGACAGCCGCTGAAAATAGTCATACAGGCCAATTTTGGGGGCCCAGTCTCACCAAATTTGTAAAGCACGGCTCAGCCCATACAACGGTTCGGCCCTGCAAGACAGTAACACTGCGCACCTCGCTGCCGGCACGGTTCGCTCGCTCGAACGGGGTTACAGCCGCACAGGGTAACGAGATGGCGGCGGTGCTTACCCGAGCCGGCGGCCGCTCCAAGCGATCCGTCTCCGGCTTCCACCTCCGCTCTGTTCTCGCGGGGCACGGGACCTTCTCATCTGAAGCCGCGTCGACCGCCGTGGGCGATCGCGTGGTCGCGGCTACGGGCGAGCACGATGGGGACGACCTGCGCAGCCGCATCTTCCGACTGGGCCTGGCGAAGCGGAGCGCGACGGCGGCACTCGAGAAGTGGTCCAGTGAGGGACGCGACGCACCCACGGCGGAGCTCCGCCGCATCGCGCGCGACCTCACCCGCGTCCGTCGCTACAAGCACGCCCTTGAGGTTCGGCACCGGCAGAATCCTTGTCCCTTGTTATTATTGCTCCTCCTGCCATAGGCCTCGTGAATGCGGGGTTGAATTCATTGTCTGTGCTGCGCAATGAACTTTGATCTAATGTGTTCTTTTTTTGTTGTGGAAATGGATAATTTTTTGTACAAAACTAGGCAACTAGCAATAGCTACCAAGACCAACGGCAAGGCCAAAACAATAGAAAAACATAAATGGAAAAGTTCCAAATAATGCTCCTCCCATGACAGGCAAAAACTTTGCATCACTGCTGTGTCCAAAACCTAGCCGGCTATGATATGAGACCCTCTGAATAAAATCTGTACAAAAGAATTTGTGATGTGCACGCGTTGTAGGTTTATCTACCTGAATAATTAAGATGGTTCGGTTGGCTCTTTACAGTGCCGCTGCTGATGCTTCTGGTTTCATCAACAGGCCGAGCTTTTCTAACTAGATTTTGCTGTGGGTTAGTAAGCTGTATTCATGTGCTGTAACTTTGTTCCTTATTGATGAGGGTGCCTATGAAGATGCTCATGAAGACTGGCATGATGGCGAAGGTTGCAGCTATGATCTTATAATTAGTAACCAACATCTCATCAATTGAATTTGTCTCAAGTATTCCTTTTGTTGCCATTTTAATGCTAACTGATACTAGCTATTGCGTTTCTATATTTTTACAACATGATGAGCCATCTTACCTTTACATTCCTTTGCGAAATGGTCTTGTGTCATTGAGATCGGATAATCCTGTATGAGAACTATCGCTAACCCTGAAGGATGTCATCGGCCAGACTTTTACGTTGGCAAAGCTTATAGCATATATTCCTTTCCTCTTATTTTGTTTGGTTGCTTATGCTGATACCCACCATACCCTAGCAATATTACATTTTGTCGATGGTGGTTTACACCTTTCCCCTTCTAGGGAGAAAAAAAATACAGATCGCTGTATCAACTAACTATTAACTGCATATTTTACAGGTAGCAGACTGGATGAAGACACATCACGAGTCTGATCTATCAGAGAACGACTACGGAATGCGCATCGACTTGATTACCAAGGTCTTCGGTGCCAGTGCCGCGGAAGATTTCTTTGAGAAGCTCCCACCGGGAGCCAAATCGCTAGAAGCCTACACAGCACTTCTGCACTCCTATGGCCGGTCGAAGATGACGGACAGAGCCGAAAGGCTGTTCGAGAGGATGAAAGACGCGAGCCTGCCTATGGACGCCCTGGTCTACAACGAGATGATGACCCTGTACATCTCCGTGGGGGAGCTCGGTAAAGTGGAGGCCGTCGCAGAGGAGCTGAAACGGCAGAACGTCTCTCCGGACCTGTTCACGTACAACCTCCGTGCCAGCGCGGCCGCGGCGTCCATGGATCTCGAGGGCTTCAGAGCAGTCCTCGACGAGATGTCCAGAGACCCGAAGTCGTCCACAGAAGGAGGGTGGGCGCTGTACCGGGACCTCGCGTCCGTGTACGTCGACGCGGGCCA
Organism: Zea mays; assembly: GCF_902167145.1. Taxonomy (NCBI): domain Eukaryota; kingdom Viridiplantae; phylum Streptophyta; class Magnoliopsida; order Poales; family Poaceae; genus Zea; species Zea mays. The sequence goes on along the minus strand of NC_050097.1, from coordinate 46,066,105 downwards.
GCTTCTGGGCTCTGTGAATTCGCCGCCGGTGGAGGCCGGGGAGGCGAGGATCAGCCAGAGGGAATGGATCACCTACGACTTCCTCGTCATCTTGCACGCCGGCCTCGGCAGGCCAGAGAGGATAAGGGACATCTGGAGGTCCATGGTGGCGACCTCGCAGTCGCAGTCGCAGCAGCAGCAGCGCATGACGAGCCGGAACTACGTCTGCGTGGTCTCGTCCTACCTGGCGTGCGGGCGGCTGGAGGATGCCGGGGAGGTCGTCGACCAGTGGCAGCGCTCTAAGGCCCCCGAGTTCGACGTCTCCGCCTGCAACCGGCTGCTGGACGCCCTCCTGCGCGCCGGTCTCGCCGACGCCGCGGGTAGGTTTCGGGAGCTGATGCTGCAGAAGCGTTGTATACTGACTAGCAGCAGCAGCAGCAGGGCGGCAGTGGTCGAGTGATTACGGGTTGGTTTCGAGTCTGTTCTTTTTGTTGTTGTTGTCTTGTGTGAAGGAATAAACAATGGACAGCCCAAGCACTCTGCACGTTACGTTATTCTCTGACATGATTGATGTGATCATGTCTGGTTAGTGGGTTACGTACGTACATAGTGCCAGGCTCGTGGCATGACGAAGCACACTGAGAAACTGTGTACGGCCATCGGTGCGCGCGTTCTTGTGACCTTCGTCTTCTTCCTGGCCCTAACTACCCTGCAGGCTGCAGCTATTGTAAAGACGACAGGTACAGCGGCTACGAGCTGGCGGAAACGATGCTGTTGCATACTGTTTGTCCTATGCTCCACATTCTCGCCACGAAGATGGTGACGTTGCGAGTTGTTGTTTCATGATTGTGCGTGGAATAAAGATACCGGTCGCAAGCCACAGGAGTTTTTTCAAGTATTTCGAGTCCTTTCATGCGTTGCCTACCACCACCTTCCATTCCATCCACGGCTGCTTTGATAGCCCCCGAAACCTCAGAATACTCCCGGTCCCGGCCCGGTGTCAAACACTCGGCACACGCCTGCCTGCCATCCGCCGCTCCTTCGGCACAGTCGCGCTCGCGCAGATGTAAAACGTGCCAACCCTGCGTCAAAGATCCACCCAGATGCAGGAACTGAACTAGGCGGGTCTGGGATCGGCAAGAAAGAGAGAGGGGCAAGCAAGTATTTCGCCCAACTCACGAGTCACGACGTGGGATGTAGGCATCCGCAGCACCACCAGCGCGCGTCTAGCTAGCAACACCAATCGGTTTCTCACTTTCTCGTGCCGTCAAAGCAGGATTCGCTCCACAGCAGACAGACCGGCGGCAGAAGTGGTGCCGTTTCCCCAAATCTGTGCCTCTGCGTGCGTGCTTCGCGAGGAGCGATGGAGACGCGGCAGCTGCTCCTCGTGTTCTGCCTCCTCGGCGCCGGCATGGCCGTCGTCGTGGACGCGCAGGCGCAGTCGGCGCCGGCGCCGCCGCCTCGGCAGACGCCTTCTGCGCCGCCGCAACAGACGCAGTTCGGCCGCACCATGTCGACCTTCATCACGGTGGCCATCAGCGTCTTCTTCTTCTTGCTCTTCGTCTGCGCGTACATCAACCAGTGCCGCCTAGCGGACCCCGGGGCGGCGGCGGCGGCAGCGGCAGCGGCAGCGGCAGCCGGCGGCGGGGGCGGGGGCCCGTCCAGGAGGGGGAAGCGCGGGCTGGACCCCGCGGTCGTCGCCACGTTCCCGATTGTGTCGTACAGGGAGGTCGTGGAGCACAAGATCGGCAAGGGCGTGCTGGAGTGCGCGGTGTGCCTGACGGCGTTCGAGGACGACGACGACCTCCGCCTGCTGCCGCACTGCTCCCACGCGTTCCACCCGGAGTGCATCGACCCCTGGCTGCAGTCGCGGGTCACGTGCCCGCTCTGCCGCGCGAACCTCGAGAAGCCGGCGCCGGCGCCGGCGGTGGCGCCCCCGTCGCCTTCGCCGCGGCTAGCGCCGCGCCAGCCTTCGCCGCCGCCGGAGGCCGTGGCGATACCGGTGTCGGACGACGGATCGGAGGGGGGCAGCAGCAGCTGCGAGGACGACAGGAAGGAGGAGGCCGTCGAGCTGGAGACGCTGCGCAGCGCGCGGCGCGCCGCCAGGATGCCGCGGTCGCACTCGACGGGGCACTCGCTGTTCGCGGCGGCGGCGGCCGCCGCCGCCGCGGAGGAAGGCGACCACGAGAGGTTCACGCTGCGGCTGCCGGAGCACGTGCGGGAGCAGGTGCTCCGGTCTCGCCGCCTGCGCCACGCCACCAGCCTGCTCAACCTCTCGGACATGAGTTCCGAGGGGAGCTCCCGAGGCGGAAGGGGCGTAGCAGGAGCAGGAAGCTTTGGCAACGGCGGGGGGAGCAGCCACGGCGGGCGCCGGTGGCAATCGTTCCTGGCCAGGACGGTCTCCTGGGCGCGAGGCGGCGGCGACGGCTCGGTGCGGAGAGGCTGGGACGGGTCCACGAGGAGGGGGAGGGACGGCGGTGAGTCAAGCTGGAAGGGCGTGGCGTCGCCGCCGCCGACGGGCCGGCCGTGATCGAGGCCGCGGCTGGAACTGGCATGCTGCGGCCCCGTAAAGTTTGACGAGCTGTGCCTTTTCTTTTCTTTTTTCTTTTGCTGTATTTGTTTATTGTTAGGAGCATTTCGTGATATATAGCTGCCAGATTTTCGCGACACTTTATTTATCTATCTAGCTTTTATTCTAGTACCTTTCTGCAAAGATTGATTCGTCTGGTCCGTAGATTTTGATTTTGTGGGATTGATGATTACTGACGATAAGAGAAGAACTCACTTTGGTCTCCCTGCCGTTCTTTAGTTAAACCCTCATCAGTATCCTTCTTTTGATTTCGAGACGGTAGCCTCTCCTTTTGCTGTCACGATTCGACGTCAGTGGGAGAAGCATTGTCCTGCCACTGCCAGCATCAGCTTTGTAAGATCATCTGCGATCGCTAATCATCATTTCTCTTCATGAAAGGACTGTTCATCACCATTCTTTACGAGGTCTTCTCTCAGTACTGGACTCTTTTGGCCGTGGCTGTGTGGGTGTCAATCTGACTTGGAGAGATCGATGTGCGAGAAAAAACAATGGGGAAGGTTCGCGCACTGGGTAGTGACCGGCGTAAAGAAACTGTAAAGAAACCATATTGGATAAGGAGGCCGTCGCCCCCATTTCAAAGGCCTTTGTTTGGGTCGCCTAGTGGGCAGTGGCTCCTGGCGACGGGTTTTTGAATTTTGATGAAGTCTCTTGGCTACGGTTCACAATCACGTCGCCGGACAAGGACGACGGTGTACCCTCTTGCGGCAGCTAGCTAGCGCCCAGGCGTGCCTTCACCTGCACGCTGCACTGCCGTGGAGAGATTTTTTTTATTTGTTATAAACAGAGTGCTCCAGATATCCAAAGGATTTTCTTCTGCGAAGCGATCGAGAAAACGAACCATCATCATCCGTGGGCGCATCGCGGAAAGAGCTCAAGTGGCGCCGGACAGAAACGGCGCCGATGACGTGGCAACTTTAGACGATGGTACCTATGGTTTGGCAACTTTAGGCGATGCATTGCGGTACCTGTGGTTTGGCCGGGTTCTTGCTATCTCTAGTCCATGTCCGAGCAAGTACTCTACGACTCCAGGGACAACTGCAGCTAAGCCATTGGCAACGAAGCTATGGATCTTGTGAATTCTTCGTGCCACAGACCATGGCTATTGGCTCTCACCCACCTCCAGATGGTTACCCTAAAACCGATTAGTTTTTTATCATAATATGTGTTTAGACTAGTTTATCTATTTATATGAGTTTGCTAACGTGTTAAAAAAAACCAACAGGCATGTAGGCATCCGTTTGCTACTGCACTACTCACTACTGGAATCGACGGTTTTGCCGAGTGCCTGAAACACTCTGCAAAGACTGAAAAACATTCGGCAAAAACTTTGTCGAGTGTCGCACTCGACACACAGTACATCGGCAAAGTCGTCTTTGCCGAGTACTTTTTCTCGGGCACTCGGTAAAGAAAAGCCGCCGTCACGGCACCGAGGTGACGGAGACGGCGTCTTTGCCGAGTGTCCTAGGTGACACTCGGCAAAGAAGTTACCTTTGCCGAGTGTCTGCCGGCCAGCACTCGACAAAGAATCCGTCAGCGGGTCCCCGTGTCAGGTTCTTTGCCGAGTGCTTTATATGGCACTCGGCAAAGCGTGCCTCTTTGCCGAGTGCCAGGGCCACTACACTCGGCAAAGAACCTATACCGGTGCTGTAATACCCACTCTGTAAGAAAAGTCTAAAAGGAGAAATTATATTCCTTTATATATATGTGTGTTGTTCCTATTTATTACTTCATGTGAACATCCCATTTTAAAAAAACAACAAATGCTTAATAAAGGACATGCCATTAAAATGTGCATCATGATGAGTTTTGTTTGTTTGTGCACTTAATAAGAATAACAACAATAATATGAATTAAAATATAATAATAATGAGAAAAAGGAGAGAATAGAAAAGGGGAGGAATATAAAAATAAAAATAAAAAAAACATAAATATATCCTTATAGTGGAATATATATTTTGTGCACATGACTTGTGAAATCTGCAAATCATTTTGGAATTCAAATAGTATGTTTGAATTTAGAAAAAGGTAATTCAAAAATAAAAAGGAAAAATAGAGAAAGAATTCTAACCTAGATGGGCTGGCCGCCTCACTTCTGGCCCAGCTAATCATTCTGAACGCACGACCCACATCCCGTTCCACCACGCGTGCACGATCGACTGCCATGCGGGGCCCACTGCTCGGTCTCAAGGGCGCGCGCCGCGTGCACCAGAATGAGTCGTCGATCGTCTGGGCCCACTGCCCAGCGTTCCTCAAGCGCGCGCGACTAACCAGTCACCTACAGAGCGGGCCCGTTTGCCAGTACAGTCTTCCACCTCCCGCGATAGTCGGCTCTGCTCAACTGAAGCCGGAATCCATGTCGGGATCTTGACTGCGCTACGGCGGCTGGGGCCGCTCGACCAATCGTGCCACGACCCGCACCGACCGGATCTGGCGGCCATCCGCTGACCACCCTGGGCCCACTTACCCGTAGGAGGGCGGCCTCGCACACATGGCGGAGATCGCCGTAACCTCTGCGCAATGCTCGGCGTGGCGGGTGACGTTCCTATCACCGAGTCCACCCGTTTATGGCCATAAAGGGCAGGACGACCCCCTCCTCCCTCCTTTCCTTCCTTCTCTGCTTACCTTGGCCACCAAAAATATCGCCGCCGAAACCACCGGGAGCCACCGCCGTTGCCGCGCGCCTACACCGCCATTCCGGGGTCTGCGTGTGGTCTGGGCGACTCTCCTGGCTACGTGTGTCGTGACTGTGGAGGATTTAGGCGGGAGGAGCAGTGGTGGTCGGTGAAATTCCTCGTTGGAGTTTCGCGTCCGCGGCGGAGCCGCGTCTCGTCGTGGCCAGCGACACCGACGTGCCGATAGGTGGTAAGACCTCGTTCATAGTATTCCCTGCGATCTTACCTTCGTTTTAGGCTAGTTTGTCGTATAGGGGTTGGCTCTGGTGCCACTTTGGTTACTCCCCGGCCGGCCACCACCGCTAGTGCGGGCGTCGCCGCCGTGGTCCGGCGAGCTCAGGCTCTCGGTCAAAGTTAGGGTAGCGTACACCGTTGATTCGGGCGCGAACAGCTGCGATGGCGCCCAGTGTATCGATTCGGGTTGGGTGATCCGCGACCGCCGGATCGGATACGGATGGGCGAGATTAGATCAAGAAATACCCTTTCACCGGTTGCATTTGTGTCGTTGGATCGCGGGTATGCGGTCGTGATCGGATCTGGTCTTCGTAAGTTTTGCGCCGTTGGATCTAATCTAGGTGGCTCGTAGCAAAGGATACCCCTTCGGCCTGACATAATCACTAAAGAGTCCCTGTCGTTTTAACAAATCAACCCGCAGTCCCAAGCAGTTGAAAGAACCTTACACTGAGGCCCTGGATTTTATAGATAGCACCCTGCAGATCGTTGTATTATTGCGTGCAGTCCAGATAACAAATAAAATCATAGAAATTCGTTCTAAATTCATTTTTAATACAAAAATAATGGTAGAAACTTGTACAGATCATAGAAAATTCATATTAAATCATTTTTAGTTCATTGCAGTTCCTATAATTTTGTAATATTATTGTTCATCATCTAGTGTCTCTGTTTTGACATGAAAACAGTAAGAAAATTAATTTCTCATTTAATCCTATCTTAAGCACATAAAACCTTTGGAAATTCATATCTTAAAATCTATAACTCCAAAATTAATGATTCCTGTTCCTAGGTTCTTATTTTAATGTGTAGATTTTTATGGTGTATTTTATTCACATGTTTGGTGCAATGTTAATTTTTTTATACTATGTATGTATTGTGTTGATGCGAGTAGACGAGCAAGCCACTGTGGATTCTGAGGTTCAGCAAGTAGAAGTAGCTGAGCAGGAGCTCATTGAAGGCAAGTTGTGCCCTTGATCACTTACTTTTTTCTAGCCATGTTCTTATTAATTATAATGATCTGCATAGGTTAATTTTGATGGGACCCAATAGGTTACCCCAGTTTTGATATCTTTATACCTTGTTTACCACTGAAATATTTTTTGGGTAGTACCTGCTATTGCTTTATGTGGATTTGGGTATGGAGATACTTTATTCATAATTAAACTTTTATTATCTTTTTATTATTACTGCTCATGTTAAGATCATTATGTTTATGGGAACATGGAGCGACCACCCGGGAAAATAGTGCTACCACAAGGGTATAATGGGATGCCCTTGGCTGATTAACTAGGAAAGCTAGTGGATGTCTTCCTTACCCGAAAGGGGCAAGGGCAGTAGGAGAGTGGTTAGTGTAGGGAGGTCCTTGGGTTGATTTTGCTGCGATGGAGGTCAGGCGAGGGATTCCTGCACTGGAGCTTCCTATAAACTGTAGCAGGATTTCTGAAGCTAGTGGAACTTTGTAAAGGCCTCGTAGTGTTACCCTGCCTCGCCTCCTCGGTAGAGGTGTATGGGATTGGCCATCTCTTGGCAGATGGGTAACATGACTTGTGGGTAAAGATGTGCAACCTCTGCAGAGTGTAAAACTGGTATACTAGCCGTGCTCACGGTCATGAGCAGCTCGAACCCTCACATGGTTAATTTATGGAACTTAAATCTAATTTGACATTTGCATCACATTTGGGATTATTTTACTATTACTTTTCTTTATTATTATTAAGGTTTGGTATTTACTTACACTTAGTAATTGCTAATAAAATTTTGACCAACTTATAAAAGCAACGCTCAGCCTCAGCCTCTATTTTGTTGATCAGCCTTACACTTCACATGAACTCCCACCTTTGGTGAGTTCATGCACATTATTCCCTACGACTTGTTGAGCTATGAACGTATGTGAGCTCACTCTTGCTGTCTCACACCCCCACAGGAGAAGAACAGGTGGTTCAAGTGGAGCCAATTATCGAGGAGTTCGATTCGATCTAGGTGGCGTCTCCAAGTTGACTTTCTGGCGCCAAGGATAGATTTTAGATCCTGTTATATTTATCTTTTATTTTGTAAGACTTTCGCTATGTAATAAAGTACTCTGATTATATTGTGACATTTATCTCTATACACTCTGTTATTATATATGTTATCTCCTTTGGCGCATGTATGAGATGCACCCGACTTTATTCCTTAAAACCAGGTGTGACAGAAGTGGTATCAGAGGAAATGTTGACTGTAGGACGAAACCTAGATAGAAATGGACAAAATGCTTACCTACTTACCTTATTCTGAATCCTTCTATACTTACCTTACTCTGATTCTTTCTACACTTATCTTGATCCTGTCTCACCTTCTACAGTTCTACTCTGATCATTCTTATCTTTTCTACTCTGAGACAAGATGGATTTCACACCTTGGAATCCCACACTTATGATCTTTTAAGAGATAGGAGACCTAAGACAAAATTAAAACTATTTTCTCTATTAAAAAATGTAGGTTGATTGTTCTGATGATAAATGCTTGATTTGCTTCTATGATTGATTGAAACATTATAGTTGGTCATCTTAGCATGTACCACCATAAGGTAATGAATTAGCTTTAGTAGGTAAATTACCAATCTGCTTAGCTAATAAATTCCCCAAAGTAACATGCTTCGTAATTACATGCCTTGTCTACAATCCTTTCTTTCTTACCCTGTGTTTCTAACCCAGATGGGCTACCCCTATATTGTTAGAAGAGAGCAATATAGGCGTGATCCTTGGTATGTCGTGGTTAAGAAAGGTAAAGGCAATTTATACACTGTGCTAAAGGAACCATAGAACTCACCAGTTCCAAAGGAGAAAGACTTGAAGTTGGAATTGCAGTAACTACCGCCACCAAACTAGCGGCATTCTTAGTCGATGGGAAGTATGTTGGTGACAACATCCGTGTGGTTAAGGATTTTTCGGATGTCTTTTCAGAGGAGTTACCAGGGATGCCACTAGATACGAAAGTTGAGTTTGTCATAGATCTCTTACCTGGAACTACTCCTATTTCTAAATGGACATATAGGATGTCTGTAGAAGAGTTAAAAGAACTCAAGAAGCACTTAACGGAGTTGCAAGAGGCTGGGTACATTCGTCCGAGTCTTCACCTTGGAGAGCACCGGTTTTGTTTGTAAAGAAGAAAGATGGATTGTAAGGGATGTGCGTGGATTAAAGGTCCCTTAATGGTGTCACTATGGAGAACAAGTTTTTGTTACCCCGCATTAAGGATTTATTTAATCGGATGAGAGGTGCAAGGGTATTCTCGAAGATTGATCTCCGATCGGGTTACCATTAAATGAAGATTAGGCCATCAGATATTCCCAAGACGGATTTCTCGACTCGATATGGATTATATGAGTTCACCGTTATGTCATTTGGACTAACTAAAACACCAGCCTATTTTATGGATCTAAAGAATAAAGTGCTCATGATCTGGACAGATTCGTCGTGGTATTTATCGACGATATTCTTATCTATTCTAAGAGTGAAAGTGATCATGAGAAACACCTGAGATTGGTGCTACAAAAGCTAAGGGATAATCAACTCTATGCCAAGTATAGCAAGTGTGAGTTTTGGATTGACAAGGTGCCATTCCTTGGACATATCATTTCTAATGGAGGGATTTCAGTGGATCCTGCTAAAGTCAAGGAGATAGTGGTGTGGAGCATACCCACTACAGTTACGGAGATTCAAAGTTTCTTAGAACTTACAGGATATTATTGGAGATTTATTGAAGGATTCTCTAAGATTGCCAAGCCTATTACCTCACTTCTGGAGAGGGGAAGAGAGTTTAAGTGGGACGAGAAGTGTCAAGATAGCTTTGATGAATTAAAGAAGAGATTGATGTCACCATCAGTGTTGATTATGTCGGATCTATAAAAGGGATTTGATATTTATTGTGATGCATGTGACTAAGGCTTGGGATGTGTACTTATGCGAGAAGGACACGTGATTGCCTACGCGTCTCGACAGTTGCGGAAACAAGAGTTGAACTACCCCACTCATGACTTAGAACTGGCAGCCGTTGTGCATGCGCTTAAGATTTGGAGACACTATATTATAGGAACCAAGTGCCAAGTGTACACGGATCATAAGAGTTTGAAGTATATATTCACTTAGAAGGATCTCAACCTTAGGCAACGTCGTTGGTTGGAGCTTATTAAGGATTATGATTTGGAGATTCACTATCACCCGGGCAAGGCAAATTTGGTTGCAGATGCCTTAAGTCGAAAGGAGTATGTTCATTCAGCTGTTGTTGCCCAGCTACCCGATGAGATTGTTGAGGATTTCAGGAGACTTAATCTGGGATAGTTGCTCACATTGAAGAAGTTACTATTGATGTGGAACCTACTTTGGAGCAAGAAATCCGCAGAAGGGCAGATTGGTGATGCTAAAATACAAGAGATTAAGGATCTGATTACTGAAGGTAGAGGTCCAGAATTCACGGAGGATGAGCAAGGCACCATATGGTTCAAGGACAGGATATGTGTTCCTGATATTGAAAGCCTTCGTGAGACTATTTTAAGCAAGGCCCATGACTCGGATTATTCTATTCATCCTGGTAGTACCAAGATGCATTAGGATTTGAAGCGGAAGTATTGGTGGTATAGATTGAAGAGAGATGTGGATGCACATGTGGCTATGTGTGATGTCTATCAAAGAGTTAAGGCTGAACACCAGAGGCCAGCTGGACTACTGCATCCACTAAAGATACCCGAGTGGAAGGGGAAGAGATTGGTTTGGATTTCATTACTGGATTGCCTCGCACCCCGAAAGGATATGAGTCGATATGGGTGATTGTGGATAGACAGACCAAAGTGGCTCATTTCATTCTGGTCAAGACTACTTATAAGGGATCTCAATTGGCAGAGTATATATGGCTCAGATTGTGTCTCTACACGGTGTACCGAAGAAGATCGTTTTGGATAGTGGATCATAGTTTACCTCCAGATTTTGGAAAAAAATTCTTGAGAATATGTATACAAAGTTGAAATTTAGTTCGGCCTACCATCCTCAGACTGATGGACATACTGAAAGGACTAATCAAGTATTGAAGGACATGTTGAGAGCTTGTGCCCTTCGGCATGGTAGTAGTTGGGATAAGAGTCTACCTTATGCTGAGTTCTCATATAATAATAGTTATCAGGCCAGTCTGAAGATGTCACCTTTTGAAGCTTTATATGGGAGGAAGTGCAGGACTCCTTTGTATTGGGATCAGACTGGAGAAAGACAGTTCTTTGGGCCTAAACTGATTCAATAAGCAGAAGAACAAGTCTGTATAATCATGGAGAACTTGAGGGTAGCTCAGATCAGGCTAAAGAGCTACGTTGATAATAGAAGGAGACCACTGGAATTTGAGGAAGGAGACTATGTGTGTGGGGGACAGATATCCCCCGGGTCCACTGGAAGGGTAAAAGACCTCACGAGAGGCCCAAGAGCCCAATAAATCGTAAGGTCATTCCTTCATGGGCCTAGAGAGGGACAATCAGTAAAGCAGATTGATGTAAGGCCGGATTGGTGCAAGCCCGGACGGCCCCACAGCATTGAGCAAGCGACCACAACAGAAGATCCGACTTTCCCGCGCTGGAGCCCCATGCAACGGAACCAGGCGAGGATAGGTCGGCAGAATCATAGGAAGATAGACTCAAACAGTCCACTATCTTTTAGGTGCACATTGTTATCATATCCACGTGTATCGCCCCACGGTCGAATATATAAGGCCTAGGGGGCACCCCTTCAAAACGATCGATCCCATGTTACTCAGCCACCTACCTTAACTCTCCACGAGAGCTACCTTGTAACCCATTACACAAGGCATACTCATCAGGACGTAGGGTGTTACGCATCTCTAAGCGGCCCGAACCTGTAAACACTGTCCATTGTTCCTCGTGCATCTGGCACGAACCATTTTGCTACAGTCGGCGACACCGTCCTACTCCTAAAAACACCTCGAGGGCAACCCCGGGTGTGCGGTCGGACCCAAAACACCGACAGCTGGCGCGCCAGGTAGGGGGTGTGTCGACGATACAAGCTAGCTCAATGGCCATCACCTTCCACAGCAAGATCACCCTCCGTCCCGGATCCGTATTCTGCTTTGGAACAATCTCATCCATAGCAGGTGAAGATGGAATTCTACACCGCATTGCAGATCCGCCGAAAAAGAAGTTTCCTCTAACAAACTCCAAAAATACCGGAGAAGCGCAACCTCCAGCGCTCCAAAAAAAGATCGCCCTCAGCAAGCCAGGGGCCGAGAGCCCGCTGACCCGGAGAACTCCACTGTCTACTTCCCCGACGAAAGAATTACATAGATCACAAGGAAGAAGGAGGCCAGGAGGAAACAAGTTGTTCTTTCCGTTCCTCCGCCCTCAAAGGAGAACGGAAAAAAGATCGTCACGACCGCCGTACCATTCTACCCCAACGTCCTCTTCATCGGGAGAGTGGAGTCGCCTCCCGTCTCCGACGACGAGCCGACCGCGCCTGGAGAAGAACCACCTCAGCGAGAATCCCGCCGACGGAGAAACCGGTGCCGAAATATTCGGCGACACCACGAGGCCGGAGAACGGAATCCGGAGCAACCTGTTTCGCGGGACGAGGTCTCGGAGATAGGAGAAACTCCGGAGGAACGCGTCTTCAGAGAACGAAGGAACTCCCGACGACGTGATCGCCGCCGGGCTCAGGAACAAGCTGAGCAAGACGCAAGGCAACCCCGGGAGAATCCACTCTTCGGGCGCAACCTGAATCCCGACTTCGCCCGAGCCATGAACACGCCGAGTGAAGTTGGAGGAGTACTAGCTCGGATAGCTGATGGACTCCCTCGGACTCCTGACGCCGAGGGCTACCGACGACTGTTCACCCAGGCGGCCAACCATCTTCTACCGCTTGCTCACCCGCCGAATGATCGACGACACGCTATCAACAGTCGTCGGGACGCGCGAAGCTCCATCAATGCTTCGCGTGAATGACGGCATGAGAACGAGATCCGCCGCCGGGAGGAGTACGACAGGGATCATGGCATCCCAGCTTGGAGCCAGGCCACCAGAATTGAGTCGGCAACGGCCTCAACTGGCGGCACTACCCGAGGACGATCGAGGAACCACAACAACTACTCCCCTCCCCGGGACAGACATCATCCCCGACGACAGGAGGACACGTGTGGGGTGTCCGCTCTTACTCCACGCCTTAGGGCCATCCAATGGCCTCCTAACTTCAAGACGCGCTGCAATGGCTGCGACATCTACCCCGACACTGCATCGACGACTGGGGCGACTTCAGTCGATGCTTCACCGCCAATTTTCAGTCCCTCTCCGACAAACCGGCGCAACCGTGGGACCTCAAATCCATCAAGCGCCGGGGGGACGAAACTCTCTGGTCATACCTCAAAAGGTTCCAGACCATGAGAAATTGTATCCCTGAGGTCACAGAGGCGACCGTGATCGAGGACTTCTACAGAGGATCCAATGACTCGGCCTTCGTTCGAGCCGTATTGCAGAAGGCGCCGACTACCTCCGAGGAGCTGTTTCGGGAAGCCGACCTCTACATCACCGCCGACGAGCGAGCCCAGGACCTCATCGGAGGAGCAAAGTCCGCACCGGCAGCACCACGACGCGACGCGAACCAGCAACCCGACAAACACTGGGAGAAAAGACCTCGTGAAGAAGTACACGCCGCCGGACCACCAGCCTCTCGCGCCCGGGGAGGACCTCGCGGAGGCGAGCGCACACTGGATGACATCCTCGACGCCCAGTGCCCGTACCACAAGGACATGCGCCACACTCTTCGGAACTGCTGGGACTTCAAGCACTCCATCGGGCATGGTCGACCCTTCCAACCTTTACCTCCTCCTCTGCCGCGGGGAGGGCCAGAAGAACCACGACAGCCCAAGCAGCAGGAGGAGGGAAGAGGAGGAGCTTTCCTGCACATTGACAGGGAGGTCAACATCATCTTCGGTGGACACAGATCGCAGGAGAATAGAAGGCAACAAAAGCTCAACGATCGCCAGATATTGGTGGCGACCACCGGTCCTCCCGCCCCATACCGGTGGTTGGAGCATCCGATCACTTTCACTTGGGCGGATCAATGGCTCAACTTCGACCACCCAGGCAAATACCCGCTCCTCGTCGATCCGGTGATCCGAGAGAGCAGGGTGAAGAAGGTGTTAGTGGATGGGGGAGCAGCATCAACGTCACCTTCCCCCGGACACTCTAAGGCTTGGGAGTTCACCTCAAAGAGCTCCACGAGTCTGACACCCCATTCTTCGGCATCGTGCCGACTGAAGGAGAATACCCGCTGGGCCACATCTACATGCCCGTCACCTTCGGAACTCCGGATAACTACAGAACCGAGTTCCTGAGGTTCGAAGTGGCGAACTTCGACTGCGGGTACAACGCCATCATCGGGAGGCCGGGATTGGCAAAATTCATGGCCATTCCGCATTACACGTACATGATATTGAAGATGCCAGGACCACAAGGAATCATAACTGTGCGCGCCGACTTCCAAGGCGCCGCAGAGTGCTTCTGAGTGGCCATCCAAGCGGCCCTCACCACCAAGCCGTCGACGACTTCTCCAACACAGGCGAACTCTAAGCCTGAGGAGGACCTCGCAGTACCGGCAAACGAAGCCCAGGCCGCGACCTCTATGCGGCCGACTGAAGAAACTAAAAGGATCAACCTGGGGTTCGCTGATGAGCGCAAGACTGCCATCATCAGCTCCAGCCTAGGCGACAAATAGGAAAGCGCGCTCGTCCAGTTTCTGCAAGATAACCGAGACGTATTCGCATGGCAACCTGCAGATATGCCGGGAGTCCCAAGAGAACTGGACGAGCACAAACTGAAGGTCTATCCCCAGGCAAGGCCGATCCGGCAAAAACTACGTCGTTTCACGCCCGACAAGAGAGAGGCCATTCGCGCCGAGCTAGCTCGCTTGGTCGCGGCTGGATTCATTAGAGAGGTGTTACACCCCGAGTGGTTAGCCAACCCTGTTCTTGTACTCAAAAAGAATAAAGTGGATTGGCGCATGTGCGTCGACTATACTGATCTCAACAAACATTGTCCAAAGGATCCCTTCGGGCTCCCGAGGATAGACCAGGTGGTGGACTCCACCGCTGGGTGTTCTGTGCTGTCTTTCCTGGATTACTATTCCGGATACCATCAGATTAGTTTGGCAAAGGAAGACGAGGAAAAAACAGCGTTCATCACTCCGTTTGGTGCTTTCTGTTATACCTCCATGTCGTTTGGCCTCAAAAACGCTGGAGCGACTTATCAGAGAGCCATTCAAACATGCTTAGCCGATCACTGGGGCAAGCGTGTGGAAGCCTACGTAGATGATGTGGTAATCAAAACAGAGAACTCAGAAAACTTCATTGAGGACTTACAGCTGGTTTTTAACAGTCTACGGCGGTACCGATGGAAGCTTAATCCCGAAAAATGTGTTTTCGGGGTACCAGCAGGAAAGTTACTCGGATTTATTGTCAGCCACCGGGGAATTGAGGCTAATCCTGATAAGATCGAAGCTATCATGAAAATGGAAGCGCCACGATCACAAAAGAAGGTTCAGCGACTTACTGGATGTATGGCAGCTCTGAGCAGATTCATATCCAGGCTGGGAGAAAAAGGTTTACCATTTTACAAGCTACTCAAGAAGGTCGATAAGTTTCAGTGGACTTCAGAAGCACAGGAAGCTCTAGATGCACTGAAGAAATTCTTGACGACACCACCAGTGCTGAAGCCGCCACGACGAGCCACGTCAACTCAACCAGCTGAAGATCTGCTACTGTATATCTCTTGCACGACTCACGTGGTAAGCACCGCGTTGGTAGTCGAGCGAGCAGAAGAAGGACATGCCTACCCAGTGCAACATCCTGTTTACTTCATCAGTGAAGTTCTGGGTCCCTCGAAGAAAAAGTATCCTCAAGTTCAGAAGCTATTATATGCAGTACTTCTAACTGCCCGCAAGCTACGTCACTACTTTGACGACCACAAAGTCATAGTGGTTACTGGTTTTCCAATAGGGGATATTCTTCACAACAAGGAAGCCATTGGCCGAGTAGCCAAGTGGGCTTGTGAGCTGGGATCACATGACATCGAATTTCGACCTCGCACTGCCATCAAAACTCAAGCATTGGTTGACTTCGTATCAGAGTGGACTGAACAGCAAGTACCAGATAACCCAGAGACTGCAGAAGTATGGCGAATGTATTTTGATGGCTCGCTGAAGCTGCAGGGAGCAGGAGCAGGAATTCTCTTCACCGCACCTGGAGGCGAGCACCTCAAATATGCCCTCCAGTTGCTGTTTCCAGCCTCCAACAATGCAGTCGAGTATGAAGCTCTGATCCATGGATTGAACATCGCCATATCATTGGGCATCAAGAGACTGATGGTGTACGGAGACTCTCTGGTAGTCATAAGCCAGATAAACAAAGAATGGGATTGTTCGAGCGATTCAATGGGAAAGTACTACACTGCCGTCCGAAAATTGGAAGATAAATTTGAGGGTCTGGAATTTCATCATGTAGAAAGAGATCGGAACATGGCAGCCGATGCATTGTCCAAGCTAGGGTCCAGTCGAACTCAGGTCCCACCTGGAGTCTTTGTGCAAGAAATACTACAGCCGAGCATCTCAATAGATCAAGCAGAAGAGTGTAATATCGTAAATCAACCAGAGTCAGACTCTGATGACTGGAGAAGGCCAATCATCAGGTACATAAAGAATGAAGAGGAGCCAGATGACAAAAGTGCAGCCGAGCGTATCGCCAGACAGTCGGCTCACTACACACTCATTGGGAAGACATTATACAGAAGGGGTGCATCAGGCGTCCTCATGAAGTGCATTCTCTCATCTACTGGGAAGCGACTTCTGGATGAGGTCCATGTCGGGCAATGTGGAATACACGCAGCACCCAAGACACTAGTCGGGAAGGTCTTCAGGTCAGGATTCTATTGGCCAACAACGAAGAATGACGCAGCCGAGTTAGTTCAGAGGTGCGAAGCTTGCCAGTACTTGTCGAAGCAACAACATCTACCGGCACAGCAACTGCAGACCATACCAGTGACTTGGCCCTTCGCATGCTGGGGACTCGATATGATTGGACCTTTCAAGAAGGCTCAAGGAGGATACACTCATGTACTGGTAGCAATCGACAAATTCACCAAATGGATAGAATTCAAACCCATTGCTTCCTTAACCTCAGCTAAAGCCGTGGAATTCATACAAGACATAATATTCAGATTCGGGATACCAAACAGCATCATAACTAACCTAGGATCCAACTTCACCAGTTCAGAATTCTTCGATTTCTGCGAGCAAAAAAGCATTCAGATCAAGTATGCTTCTGTAGCACACCCAAGAGCCAACGGGCAGGTTGAGCGAGCCAACGGGATGATACTGGAGGCACTCAGGAAAAAGGTCTTCGATAAGAATGAAAAGTTCGCAGGAAAGTGGATAAGGGAATTGCCCTACGTCGTTTGGAGCCTAAGAACCCAACCTAGCCGAGCTCTACATGGAAACACTCCTTTCTTCATGGTCTATGGGTCGGAAGCGGTGTTACCCGCCGATCTCAAGTTCGGGGCGCCAAGACTGATCTTCGAAAGCATAGCAGAAGCCGAAGCCACTAGGATGGAGGACATTGATGTACTCGAGGAAGAACGGCTGAACGCAGTAATCCAATCAGCTCGGTACCAACAGACTCTGAGGCGCTATCACGACAAGGCCGTGCGACAGCGATCCTTCTCTGTAGGAGATCTCGTCCTCCGCCGAATTCTAACGGGGGAGGGACGACACAAGTTATCGCCCTTATGGGAAGTACCCTTCATAGTAGCAGAAGTCACTCGGCCAGGATCAGTAATACCCACTTTGTAAAAAAAAATCTCTAAAAAGAGAAAATCATATTCCTTTGAATACATGTGTGTCAATCTCTAATTATCATTGCATGTGAACACCTCACAAAATAAACAAAGGATTAATAAAAAAATCATTGTGTGTGCATCATGCTGAGGTTTCATTGTGTGTGCATTTTTTTTGTGACAATGTGACAATAATGTAGAAATAAATATGACAACACCTAAATTAGAGTTTAAACCCTAAAGGGAATTCTAGAAATATGGAGAAGAGAAAGAGATAAAGGATATGAATAAATAAATAATATATG
Source organism: Zea mays (assembly GCF_902167145.1). Lineage (NCBI taxonomy): Eukaryota > Viridiplantae > Streptophyta > Magnoliopsida > Poales > Poaceae > Zea > Zea mays. Next base: position 46,048,477 of record NC_050097.1, on the reverse strand, counting down.
TAAATAAATACCTCCAGAATTAGTATCTCTAAATGTTGCAAGTATAAACTGTAATAATGGGTCACAAGAGTTTGAATTAAATTTGAATACAACTTGAATTTGAAAAGAGGGAGAGAAGAAAATAAAAAGGAAAAGACTAAAACCTAGTTTGGGCTGGCTTCTCCAATTCGGCCCACTCTTTCTCTCTTATACCCCATGGCAGCCCATTTCCTCGTTCCCTTTTTCTTTTCTGTGAAGTCACTGACTGTTGACATGGATTTTGGCTTCATCAAGATATATGCCATGCAAGCTGAATAACTTTGATTAATGTGATCGCTAAATTTTGATGCATGAGAGAAATAAATAAATATTCTACAAATAAAGATATGAACATTTAAAGGTGGCCATTTATTTATAATGTCCTTGTATTCTAAAAGTTCAGCATGCTGGTATATTGAGATATGTATGGCTTTAAATATATATCTATACAAATATATGGTCACTAAACAATCACCATATAATGTAATTTATATGCATGCTAATTTTAGATTTATTTAGCTAGATGAAAAAATAACAGAAAATATGGCACATGTGATATGACTAATTATCGATATAAGTATAAATAAGCAAATATAAAATTTAACTTAATTTTATCTAATTAATGTATGTAGATAAGTACGACAAGATAACACCATCTAAAATGACAATAACAAAGGAAATATAGATAATAATTAAATATATTAAAATAATAAAAAAAGTGAATAAGAAAGCAATAAAATAGAACAAGTGCTTTCATGCGTGCACTGTAACTTCACGTACATGTACATGCATGTGTGCTAGTTAGAGAATGATTTATTTTCTATCTCATAGATTAATCAATGCAATTAAAATATAAATAAAAGTGCCCATGTCAGGAAAAGGCTTGTGCGCGCTTAGAATATTCAAATCAAATCAAGTCGAACCGAAGCCACGTCTAGTCTGTTGCCAAGACCAAATCCACGCACGTCTGCACGTTCTCAAAGTCACTGTGCTCACGTATTCAAATCCCACGTCGTCCAGCGTCATTGGCGCTAATGCCAAAATCAAATAAGAAGGGCGCGCGGCTGCATAACTGCTGCTAGTACTCGCTTCTATAAATACAGGGTATGGGAGCAGGAAAGGCTCTCGGCTCCCCAGTTGATAGTGCCGTCAGGCTGCCGCTTTGCTTCGCTAAAAACCAAACACCGCCAGGCTGCTGTGTTTCCAATCCAACACCGCGGGAGGAGTGCAAGCAGGCTGCTGAAGTTCTTCATCGAGAAATTACTGCTTCAACAGGCTCCATCGACAACAAAAATTCTCCACCAGCACCCCTCTCTAAGGCATACCTTAGAGAGAAACTGGTTCCAGAAACCTCAAGGGCATACCCTTGAGGAAAATCGCGTCGCCGGGTTATACACAATCTCAAGGGCATACCCTTGAGATAGATCACACTGCAAGGACATATACGCCGTTGTGACCCATTGGAAAGGTCTACTGCAAGGTAAGAAAAGCCCCATGTCGCTATATTGTTCCTTGTCTTCTTTCCCATCGTGGAAGAATTATGTTCTTCGACTCGTGTTGTTTATACGAAATCAGGAACAAGTGCTAATGTCGACATCATGCCAAAAATAATTATACTTCACACATATGTATAAATTATCGTGAATATATGCGGTAAGTTGTACGTGGAAATTGAAATTCTATGTTAAATAATGTTCAAAAAAAATATTTGCGCGCTCCATCGGCAAGAAATTCTCCGTCAAGCACCTCTCTCTAAGGCATACCTTAGAGAGAAGCTGACTCAAGAAACCTTAAAGGCATACCCTTGTCCCCGTCAAGCACCTCTCTCTAAGGCATACCTTAGAGAGAAGCTGGCTCAAGAAACCTCAAGGGCATACCCTTGAGGAAGATCGCGTTGATCGCTCGTACACGCCATTATAGCCTGCTATAAAAGTCTGCTGCAAGGGCTATTAATTAAATAAAGGAAAAGAAAGAAAATACATACATTGCTACATGTGTCTTCCACGATGTGTGCAAAATTCGGCTACAAAATAAACGATTCCCCATACCCATAAAAATGTCTATATCTGACCAATCACAATAAATAAATTCTCTACACAATTGATTTTGTCCCCACCAAATTAATCAACTTTATATATCTTAATGAAGTTCGACATAAGCTAGTCGTACTTGTAACAGAGTAAGTCCAGGTACTGTCAAATAAATCCAGACACTCTTAAATAACAAAAAAAATCATCATCTACAGTAAGGAAACCAAAAAAAAGAAAATCACATATATAGTCTGATGCGCATAAATGGTTAGCGTCTTTATATATTATATGGTCAACTAGTGCCTCATGTGACGCTTTCTTGACATTTGCGTGTAGACAACTATAGTCCAAATCAAGTTAATGGTAAAAAAAAACCACGACATAAACATATACATTCTGCATGTCTACATTTTATAAATTAGTCTCGATAAATATATGCACCATGATAAAGTCCCGCTTATATGCATCGAGTTAAATCATAACTGTTTAAACTAAAGCATTAAATGTATGTATTTATCTATGTATATAGCTTAAAATGAAATGCGGCAGATGTACGTGTTGTGCCATCGTCAAACCATTTGCATAAGATAAACAAAAAGCGTCAATTTAGTGTTGCGCCAAAATCAACACATGTTGCAATCACCCAAAACTTGTCAAATAAAATCATATAATAAAATAAACAAAATAATCTCTCATATGCAAAATTCTATATTGTGATCACACACTACATTATATCCTTTTGGCATGAGTAAAATTGAGTTAAACAACCACTCATACAGTGCATATACCAATAGTATCCCATATGTGCACTATATTGTGTGATAACCACTAAGCGGCCATCAGCTAAACGCCATGGCAGAAATAAATAAATCTCACACCATATGTCAAGTGCATTCATAAACGTACATCTCAAAACATCTCCACTAGTGATCTTATAATCCGATATGATAATCAAATTTAATCCTCGAGGTAAACCAAATATACAATATAATGTGTCATCCATTAAAGAAATAAATGTTGACCAAGCTAATCTTCTTGGTTATTCATGTATGAGTCGTATTATATGACTCGGGTGCCTACTACCCAAAGAAAACAACAGTCATACGTTAAGTTATTAGAACTTAGCGTTACGGCATAGCTTTAACTCACAAAAGTGTGTGTGAATTGAAATATATGTCTGGTTCGGCACAGGGCTGACCAAGCCAGTACTAAAGAGATATTTGTTATCTTGGCAAACAATGACATCATGTCGTACCTGACATACGCATGCAACCATCCACGACTACATGAGGCGAAGACTTTTATTTTCTTTTGTAGTTTTGTAATAGGTCAATCATATGATGTAATTTTATTTTTCTTTTATGTATTCATGTTGGAACTCTTAATCAGGGGTTTTCTCTACGGAGATGTAATTAACATAATTTTTATGCAAGTATAAGAATTATGGAAGTATGAGCCTGCAATACCTGTATTATTTACTCTATTATATCTAAATTAAAACTTGTCTCTGTTGACGTGGAGATGGCGCTTTTGCCGCCCGTTTTCCCGACATCAGATTCTGGCACGCCCGGTGGGACCTACTTTTCCCCTCATCTCCGAGTTCCAATATGATCACATAAAATAGCGTCGATATGCTATTATTTTCCAAATTTGTGGATTAAAATATTCCCCACATATATGTCAAAATGAAACTTATATATGACCTTCTAAATGAAGGTATGGCTGGACGCGTTCAAGACTTCATCACGCTCCGCATCGGTTCGCTTTGGCTGGATGTGCCACTGGGACCTCTCCATGCTAGCGATAGTGCTGGCTCCCTGCGTACCACAGCTGCATCACCAGCCATGATTGGGCTTGAGCAGGAGGTCAACTCCAAACCTCATGATGGTTTCATTCCAGTTGTGTCTAAAGCTGCAAAGCGAAGGGCAAGGAGGATGGCTGCGTGGTCAAGAGTGTCAGTCTCCCAAGAACACCCTAACAAGGTGCACAAGGTTGCGTCCTCCAGCTCAGGTCCTCCTGGTTTCTCCAAGCCGAAGGTCAATAAATCTGTCGGCCACAAGACAGAAGCAAGGTTTCGTCAGACTACCCTTGGGGAGTGGCCTGTCTGCATCAAGAAGGTGCCTCCAACCAAGTTTGTACAGCCAAGGGCTTCCTCTACATCAACTCCAAAAGAGACAACTCCTACTTTGACACCTCCCAATATGTTGGGGGTGCGGTCATTCAAACTTGCTCCAAGCATACTTGGGGCACCACCAACAAAAACAGTGACAATAACAAATCCAATTAGTTCAAATGAAGAGGTGGTATTGGTAGATCAACATCAACATCCACAGCCCTGTAATAAGGGAAAGGCCGCCATGGTGGAAAAGGAGGTTCTTCAACCATCCATGGACAAAGGGAAAGAAGTGGTGATGGAATATAATACATCATCCTCTAAAAATGAGTCACATACTAGAACTCAGCTACGAGTTGAGGCTCCTGAGTTCATCCCATCTCCGGTCTATAATCCCGGTTTGGTTGAACATGGACGTGTGCTTAGGTGGCAAGGAATTGGTCTCACCAATGATGACATCAGGAAAGGTCATGTCGACCCAACTGCAACCCTTTCTGATCCCATATCATCAGAAATTATGGTTTCAAAACCTTCTGTCCAAGGTTCCATGTCACCGAAAAGGCATCGCCGCCACCGTCGAAATAATCGTCGTGCGCGAGCTAACCTCATTGTGGTCGACAGTGCTGCGTTGACAAATGCACATCATTCATTCATTGTGGATATGATTTTAACTCAACACCAAGAAAGTTGTCGTAGAATTCAAGATGCGGCAAGACGAGCCATGCAGGCTTCCTTGGAAAGAACCATATGTCAAGATTTGAATAAGTTACTCCCGGGGGTATCAATGTCTGGAGATGATATTAATGGTGAGATCATGCGGCGTGCTGAAGCATTTGCACAATGGACAGAGTATCAAGAGTGGGTAAAGAGAAACCCACAACGCAAGAAGTATGTCAAACAAGCTGTTAATGTGCGCGCTAGTCGTGCTGCCAACAAACGAAGAGAGTTGGCACTTCCAACTGACTCTCTGGTTAGTAGGGTGGGATGTACTAGTAACTTGACATCCAACCATGCTCGCCCTATTCATGAAAGGTTGGTTGGACGGTCGAGAAGGTCAACATCATCACGCGCTCCCTTCTCAACTCAAAAGAGAACCTCTTCTAATCCATTTGAAGTCCTTTCTGCCATGCCGGTAGGGATCACTGAAAAGTATAGCGATGCTAGTCAGTCTTCCTCTGCTTCAGCTCATTTCAAAAGAAAGAAGCCTCGCAAGCAAATTCCTTCTGGTCATCGCCCGATAACTCGGAGTTTGTCAGGCTGTCGTTCAGATGATTCAAATGCTATAAGCAACGACGACTTGTGTTCCCCGCTAAATAATGAGGATGGGCCAAGCCATGTGGAGCAAGTCCTTGCAGCAAATGATGGCCACTCAGTTGATCAGCAAATGGCCCAACTTATGGCTACTCTTCAACAAAAGGAAGACGAATTGGTTGCTCTTCGTGAACAAATGGCTCGTGAACAAGTGGCTAACCACAACCATAATAATGACAGGGATGCCTCTACCAGCCATAACCAACAACGTTCTGAACCTGCACTCACTCTTGAGGCAATACAAAGAATGATTTCTGAGGGTGTGAGAGCACAATACATGCAAACACATTATTCCATGCGTCCAGGGTATGTGAAACCATATCCACCAGAAGTTGACATGGTACCCTTCCCAAACAACTATCGCCAACCACAGTTCAGTAAGTTCAATGGAACTGGATCTCCACATGAACATGTGGCTCATTTTTTAGCTGCCTGCCAAGACACCTCCCATAATGGCGCTCTCCTCCTCCGGCAATTCGTACAAACATTGTCAGGACCTGCTTTCACATGGTATAGTAAGTTGGCACCGGGCTCCATTAGAACATGGGAACAAATGCAGGATGCTTTCCTTGAGCGTTTCTATAGCACACAAAAGGACAGTAGGGATCACTGAGTTGACCCAGACTCTACAAAGGGCCAATGAAAGGGCAGCTGATTTTATCAATAGATGGAGGAACTTAAGCCTTCATTATCCTCAGCCCATTACTGAACCAGAAGCGGTACGAATGTGCATGAACAACTTGAGCCCTGACATGGCCATATATTTGCAAGGGGTGCGTCCAATCACCTTCGAAGAGTTAGCATCAAAGGCAACAGATATAGAGAACTATATGCAACATATCTCTAGGCAGGCAAGACCATACAATAAGCCTGTGATGGAAAGAAATGGACCACGGGATAAAGTTCCCAGTAAACCAAAACAGATGCAGGCCATGGAGGCTACAGTAGTCCCTCGAAAATTGCAAACTGGGGGCGCCATTGAAAGAAATCAACACAGAGGTGATGCATCAGCTCCTAGAAGGCCAACTTTGAGTGAGCGACAAAATCAAACATATTCCTTCCCTGTGGAAGAAGTAGATGATCTTTTTATAGGCTTAAGAGAGTTAGGCCTCATAGAACTCCCTAAGCCCAAAAGGCCAGAAGAGGCCTCTAAGTTCAAGGAACCGAATTTTTGCCACTATCATCGTATCTTGGGTCATACCCTTAAAGATTGCTTTGTGGTGAAAAACATCATACAGAAATTGATAGATGAAGGCACCATAAATGCTGACCTCCTCAAAAGTATGAAGAAAGGAAAGAAGGTGGCTACATCAAATGTCGCCACTTTTCGGAATGATTTGGTGAGTCATGCAACTTTAAATATGTCACCAAACTATGATCAATACATGTATGATCAATTTATGATGATATCAAACCCTGAGAATGTGAATGTGACTATGCCAGGATATCCAAAACAGCAAGTTGAGTCCAAGCATGAAAGCAAGGCTCTCCGCCGATGGATCCACACCCCAAGAGATGGAACCTCCACGTCACAAAGATCAAGAAAGCGTCGACAGCAATTCTCAAGACGACTTGCTCTACGACGAGTGATGGAAAAGGGTGAAGGCCCGTGCATCTCCTTAAATGTAGAGAAGCACGAGCACAACCCAATGGAGGAGTATGACACTTTCGCCATCGGAGTATTTGAGGATGATGATGAACCACTTTACTTCCCCGAGGAAGAAGTGCCAGAAGTTGATGAAATACAGCTTAGATCAGGCCGCCAATTTCCTAGTTCATCTCAGCCAGGAAATCCCCAAAATGAGAATGTAACTCCGAGAAGTGTGACTGGCCATGTATCAAATGTGTCGGTCAAGTATGATGTAGTTGCACACTTGAAGAAAATACCAGCTATGCTTTCTGTGTATGATGCCTTGTGTCTTTCTCCCGATTTGCGTAAAGCATTTGTTACTGCACTATCCTTTCCAGAAGATTATAGAGCCGAAGTTTCCCAAGTGGAAGCAGAATTAGCTCAAACTCAAAACATGACTTTTGCTGATAAAGATTTGTTATTGGGGAACAAGAAACATAATAGACCTCTTCTCATGCTTGGTGAGATTGATGACTTAGTCATTAACCGTATCATGATTGATGGTGGTTCAGCTATTAATTTGTTACCTCTGCGTACTCTTAAAAGAATAGGGTACTCCGCTGGTGATCTAAGCCAGTCTAACGTAATTATTCATGGTTTTAACCAGTCTGGCCAGGAAGCATTGGGAACAATTTCCCTTGTGCTAAAGTTAGAAAAGCTTGTGACATATGTGAATTTCCATGTGATTGATGCGGCTACCTCGTACAATGCATTGATCGGTCGTCCATGGTTGCATGAAAATAAGGTTGTTCCATCTACTCTCCATCAATGTATTAAATACAAAGATACCTCGGGGGACATAGTGCGAATTTTTGCGGACAAAAAGCCATTCACAGTGGCAGAGACTTTCTATGCTGATGCCAAATTCTATTTTGAGCCAGTTGATAAGATCTCAAAACCAAAAACAATATCATCGTCAGTTCAAGACTTGCCTGATAGGGACACTGGGAAGTCTTCAGTAAATCAAAAGAGATATCAATACATACCAAGCGACCAAAGAAGAAAAGGAGATCCAATATTTCGTGTTATAGATAAAGCACGCAATTATAAAGGTACCACATTCCCAACACCTTTACCTCCTTTGGTACAATATAGAATAAATCAAGCGAAAATTGAGAAACACGATAAAAATAAGGTGGCTGCACAAGTCACAATATTGGATAGGGATGATGAAACTTTACCTATCGCCTTATATGATAATAGAGTGCTTTATATGATGCAACAGATGGACTATGATACATCTACTGGCCCTTCACTATGCGATGGCCGAGGGCAGCTTGCGCCATTTGAAAAGATGATGTCCCAAACTCAGCTTGATGCATTACATGAAGATCAAGCCTTAAAGGAAACAAAATATGGGCTTGGTTATGAGGTTCATATGACCTATATCGAGCCAATTGACGCTACAACAGCATCTCCCCAAATGGAAGATGGAAACCAGCCAACTATTGATGAGTTGGAGGAAATTAATATTGGTACACCTGATGACCCTCGACCAATCTTTATTAGCGAACATTTGTCTATAAAGAGTAAGAAAGAGTATCATAAATTTCTTTCTGCTAACAGGGATGTGTTCGCTTGGTCATATGAAGAAATGCCAGGTTTGGACCCAATGGTTGCGGTTCATAAATTGGCTGTAAATAAGGACACTTGTCCTATCAAGCAAGGGCAAAGAAGATATCGACCGGAGCTCCTTCCACAAATTGAAGCTGAAGTTGATAAACTCATAGCTGCAAATTTCATTAGGGAAGTAAAATACCCTAAGTGGGTTTCTAGCATTGTGCCTGTGCAAAAGAAAAATGGACAAATTCGTATATGTGTAGATTTTAGAGATTTGAATAAAGCGTGCCCAAAAGACGATTTTCCGATTCCAATTTCTGAGATCCTCATAGATGCCACCATGGGGTATGAAATATTTTCTTTCATGGATGGTTTCTCAGGATATAACCAAATAAAAATGGCCCCAGAGGATGAGGAGTTAACGGCATTTCGAACACCCAAAGGCATATACTGTTATAAGGTGATGCCATTTGGATTGAAAAATGCGGGCGCTACATATCAAAGAGCCATGACTATCGTACTTGAAGGTTTATTATATGATATCGTTGAGTGCTATATAGACGATATAGTCATAAAATCCAAGCATGAGCAAGAGCATTTAGAACATTTAGCAATAGTATTTAAACGACTTAGGCAACATAAGTTGAAAATGAACCCCATGAAGTGCGCTTTTGGAGTTGCGTCAGGTAAATTCCTTGGCTTCATAGTCACATAGCGTGGCATTGAGATTGACCCAACCAAAATAAAGGCAATCATAAATATGCCGCAACCTAGAAATTTGCATGAATTAAAAAGCCTCCAAGGTCACTTGGCTTATATTAGGAGATTTATCTCAAATTTATCCGGGAGATGCAAACCTTTTTCATGCCTGATGAAAAAAGGGGTCCCATTTCAATGGGACAAAGCATGTCAAAATGCGTTCGAGGATATTAAACAATATTTAACAAATCCTCCTGTCCTGTGTGCCCCAATCAAAGGGCAACCATTGATCTTATACACAGCGGCCATGCCTACCTCATTAGGTGCCCTTTTAGCACAAAACAATGACACAGGGAAGGAAGTATCCCTGTACTATCTCAGCCGCACCCTACTAGGGGCAGAGTGTAATTATCCCGACATAGAAAAAATATGTTTAGCACTTGTATTTGCTGCACAAAAGCTTCGCCATTATATGTTAGAACATACGGTACAACTTGTTTCGAGAGCAGACCCGCTCAGATATATTTTAAGCAAAATGACATTATCGGGTAGGTTAGCTAAGTGGGCGATGTTACTCTCACAATTTGACATTGTGTTTGTGCCTCAGAAGGCCATTAAAGGACAAGGATTGGCCAATTTCTTAGCTGCACACCCTATCCCTGATGATTTTCCCATTGACGATGATTTGCCTGATGAAGAGGTTTTTGCCATTGAGATACCTGATCATATATGGCAGATGTATTTCGATGGCGCAAGTCGAAAATCTGGCGCAGGTGCTGGGGTCGTCTTTGTGACGCCTGATGATGGAATCATTCCATACTCCTTCACATTAACCTCAGCGGTTTCGAATAATGCCGCCGAATATGAGGCTCTCATCATTGGCCTCAAAATAGCCCTTAGTATGGGTATAAGCACACTCCATGTCTACGGAGATTCTCAATTAATAGTTAATCAATTATTGGGAGTATATACTATTAAAAAACAAGGTCTTATACCATATTTTAGAAAAGCAAAAACGCTTATATCCATGTTTGCCGATTTAAAAGTTCAGCATGTTGTACGGAATAAAAATGAAAAGGCAGATGCACTAGCCAGTCTAGCTGCTAGCATGTCACTAAATCCACATGACACAATGGATGTACATGTGGAGGAACGTAGAGTCCTTCCTATATTGGAAGAGGAAGAAGACATATCATCCATCTTTGCAACAAATATAGAAACTTGTGAGATTGAGATGGGGGATTGGCGAACGCCATTCCTCGAATATTTACTCCATGGATACTTGCCCCTCAATTCAAATGAGAGGTCTAGGCTTAGGAAAAGATCAATTAACTACACCTGCATAAATGATACGCTTTATCGGCGTTCAAGTGATGGCATGCTACTTCGTTGCCTTGCTGGAGATGAAGTGATAGAGGCCTTAAAAGAAGTCCATGCTGGAGTGTGCGGAGCACATCAATTCGGACCTAAACTACATTATCAACTTAAACATTTAGGCTATTATTGGCCTACCATGTTCGATGATTGCATGAAATTCGCGAAAAAGTGCCATGAGTGTCAAATACATGGCAACTTTATACACCAACCACATGAACCATTACATCCCACTAACATGTCCTGGCCATTTGAAATGTGGGGGATGGATGTAGTTGGACCGATTCACCCACCATCATCCAAAGGACATAGATTTATTTTAGCTGCCACTGAATATTTCTCCAAATGGGCAGAAGCTGTGGCATTAAAAGAGGTAAAAGCTGAAAATGTAGAAAATTTCATAAGAACTAATCTCATATATCGATTTGGTGTGCCAAGTAGAATGATATCTGATAATGGGTCAAATTTTAGGAGTAAACAAATCGAGAGGATGTGTGCCAAATTTAAAATCAAGCACAGTTTCTCTACTGGATATAACCCATCCGCTAATGGTCAAGCGGAAGCATTTAATAAAGTGTTATGCAAATTGCTTAAAAAGATGGTCTCGCATAATAAGAGGCACTGGCATGAAAAGCTACTAGAGTCCTTGTGGGCGTATAGAGTTACGACGCGAACAGCAACAGGGATGACCCCTTACTCCCTTGTATATGGGGGAGAAGCAGTCTTGCCATTAGAAGTACAAATCGCCTCTTTACGAGTTGCCATTCAAGAAAAACTCACAGAAGACGAAGTGACAAAATTGCGCTTAAAAGAATTAGACAACTTGGAGGAAAAGCGGCTTCATGCATTGCAAAACTTGGAGGCATACCAAGTTAGGATGTCTCGAGCTTTTGATAAGCGATTAAAAAGAAGATCGTTTAAACAGGGGGACCTGGTGCTAGCAGTTATCCGCCCCATGAATATTACTCATCGAATAAAAGGAAAATTTGAACCTAAATGGGAAGGCCCGTATGTAGTAAAGGATGTTTATTCGAGTGGTGCATATCGAATTATTTCTGCTGACGGCGAATATTGCCCTCCGCCAATAAATGGAAAATTCTTAAAACGCTACTATGCTTAAAAAATATTATTATTATAATGCTCCATCGCTCATGAGCTTAAACTGTTAGCGAGAAATAAATAATAAAAATAAATCCATCATGTGCTCCATCGCTCATGAGCTTAAACTGTTAGTGAGAAATAAATAATAAAAATAAATCCAACATACGCTCCAACGCTTCATGAGCCTAAACTGTAAGCAATAAAAGAAACATACATGCTCCATCGCTCATGAGCTTAAACTGTTAGCGAGAAATAAATAATAAAAAAATAAATCCACCATATGCTCCAATGCTTCATGAGCCTAAACTGCAAGCGCCAAAAACAAAAAAATAAATCCACCATACGCTCCAATGCTTCATGAGCCTAAACTGTAAGCAACAAAAAAAGTACACATGCTCCATCGCTTATGAGCTTAAACTGTCAGCGAGAAAATAAAATAAAATAAAACCATCATATGCTCCAATGCTTTAAGAGCCTAAACTGCAAGCTCCAAAAACAAAAAATAAATCACTATATGCTCCATCGCTCATGAGCTTAAATTGTTAGCAAGAAAAAAATAAATCACTATATGCTCCATCGCTCATGAGCTTAAACTATCAGCGAGAAAAAATAATAATAAAACAAAACCATCATATGCTCCATCGCTCATGAGCTTAAACTGTCAGTGAGGAAAAATAATAAATAAAACCACCATATGCTCCAACGCTTCATGAGCCTAAACTGTAAGTAAGTAATAAAAAACATACATGCTCCATTGCTCACGAGCTTAAACTGTTAGCGAGAAGTAAAAATAATAATATTGTCGTATGCTCTATCGCTCACGAGCTTAAACTGATAGCAAGTAAAAAAAGAATAAAGTCATCATGCTCTAACTCTTCATCAGCCTAAACTGTAAGTAACCAAATATAACTATTGAGCAACATGTGTGCACACGTATAAACCGCTTTAAAAAAGGAAAAAAGGTTATGTGCACTCTTATGGCTCGGAAAAAAAAAGACACCAAACAAATTGTTGTGTTTCAAGGAGTTTTAAAACTTCAACAAGAGATAACGACTGCGAGTACAAAATGATATTAAAAATGACGATTGATCAAACTTCGGCTGTGAGCCATGTAAAAAAAACTGATCTATTGTCACAAGTCACAATGTACACCCTTGTCGGATAAATATTATGATGGTATAAGACATAGTCCATTAAATGAAAAATTAACAAAATAATGTTTCGAGATCCGGATCCGTTAACATAAACTTTTTTCGCATCCGGACCTCGAGGGGGAATCTGTTGACATGGATTTTGGCTTCATCAAGATATATGCCATGCAAGCTGAATAACTTTGATTAATGTGACCGCTAAATTTTGATGCATGAGAGAAATAAATAAATATTCTACAAATAAAGATATGAACATTTAAAGGTGACCATTTATTTATAATGTTCTTGTATTCTAAAAGTTCAGCATGCTGGTATATTGAGATATGTATGGCTTTAAATATATATCTATACAAATATATGGTCACTAAACAATCACCATATAATGTAATTTATATGCATACTAATTTTAGATTTATTTAGCTAGATGAAAAAATAACAGAAAATATGGCACATGTGATATGACTAATTATCGATATAAGTATAAATAAGCAAATATAAAATTTAACTTAATTTTATCTAATTAATGTATGTAGATAAGTACGACAAGATAACACCATCTAAAATGACAATAACAAAGGAAATATAGATAATAATTAAATATATTAAAATAATAAAAAAAAGTGAATAAGAAAGCAATAAAATAGAACAAGTGCTTTCATGCGTGCACTGTAACTTCACGTACATGTACATGCATGTGTGCTAGTTAGAGAATGATTTATTTTCTATCTCATAGATTAATCAATGCAATTAAAATATAAATAAAAGTGCCCACGTCAGGAAAAGGCTTGTGTGCGCTTAGAATATTCAAATCAAATCAAGTCGAACCGAAGCCACGTCTAGTCTGTTGCCAAGACCAAATCCACGCACGTCTGCACGTTCTCAAAGTCACTGTGCTCACGTATTCAAATCCCACGTCGTCCAGCGTCATTGGCGCTAATGCCAAAATCAAATAAGAAGGGCGCGCGGCTGCATAACTGCTGCTAGTACTCGCTTCTATAAATACAGGGTATGGGAGCAGGAAAGGCTCTCGGCTCCCCAGTTGATAGTGCCGTCAGGCTGCCGCTTTGCTTCGCTAAAAACCAAACACCGCCAGGCTGCTGTGTTTCCAATCCAACACCGCGGGAGGAGTGCAAGCAGGCTGCTGAAGTTCTTCATCGAGAAATTACTGCTTCAACAGGCTCCATCGACAACAAAAATTCTCCACCAACACCCCTCTCTAAGGCATACCTTAGAGAGAAACTGGTTCCAGAAACCTCAAGGGCATACCCTTGAGGAAAATCGCGTCGCCGGGTTATACACAATCTCAAGGGCATACCCTTGAGATAGATCACACTGCAAGGGCATATACGCCGTTGTGGCCCATCGGAAAGGTCTACTGCAAGGTAAGAAAAGCCCCATGTCGCTATATTGTTCCTTGTCTTCTTTCCCATCGTGGAAGAATTATGTTCTTCGACTCGTGTTGTTTATACGAAATCAGGAACAAGTGCTAATGTCGACATCATGCCAAAAATAATTATACTTCACACATATGTATAAATTATCGTGAATATATGCGGTAAGTTGTACGTGGAAATTGAAATTCTATGTTAAATAATGTTCAAAAAAAAATATTTGCGCGCTCCATCGCAAGAAATTCTCCGTCAAGCACATCTCTCTAAGGCATACCTTAGAGAGAAGCTGACTCAAGAAACCTTAAGGGCATACCCTTGTCCCCGTCAAGCACCTCTCTCTAAGGCATACCTTAGAGAGAAGCTGGCTCAAGAAACCTCAAGGGCATACCCTTGAGGAAGATCGCGTTGATCGCTCGTACACGCCATTATAGCCTGCTATAAAAGTCTGCTGCAAGGGCTATTAATTAAATAAAGGAAAAGAAAGAAAATACATACATTGCTACATGTGTCTTCCACGATGTGTGCAAAATTCGGCTACAAAATAAACGATTCCCCATACCCATAAAAATGTCTATATCTGACCAATCACAATAAATAAATTCTCTACACAATTGATTTTGTCCCCACCAAATTAATCAACTTTATATATCTTAATGAAGTTCGACATAAGCTAGTCGTACTTGTAACAGAGTAAGTCCAGGTACTGTCAAATAAATCCAGACACTCTTAAATAACAAAAAAAATCATCATCTACAGTAAGGAAACCAAAAAAAGAAAATCACATATATAGTCTGATGCGCATAAATGGTTAGCGTCTTTATATATTATATGGTCAACTAGTGCCTCATGTGACGCTTTCTTGACATTTGCGTGTAGACAACTATAGTCCAAATCAAGTTAATGGTAAAAAAAACCACGACATAAACATATACATTCTGCATGTCTACATTTTATAAATTAGTCTCGATAAATATATGCACCATGATAAAGTCCCGCTTATATGCATCGAGTTAAATCATAACTGTTTAAACTAAAGCATTAAATGTATGTATTTATCTATGTATATAGCTTAAAATGAAATGCGGCAGATGTACGTGTTGTGCCATCGTCAAACCATTTGCATAAGATAAACAAAAAGCGTCAATTTAGTGTTGCGCCAAAATCAACACATGTTGCAATCACCCAAAACTTGTCAAATAAAATCATATAATAAAATAAACAAAATAATCTCTCATATGCAAAATTCTATATTGTGATCACACACTACATTATATCTTTTTCGCATGAGTAAAATTGAGTTAAACAACCACTCATACAGTGCATATACCAATAGTATCCCATATGTGCACTATATTGTGTGATAACCACTAAGCGGCCATCAGCTAAACGCCATGGCAGAAATAAATAAATCTCACACCATATGTCAAGTGCATTCATAAACGTACATCTCAAAACATCTCCACTAGTGATCTTATAATCCGATATGATAATCAAATTTAATCCTCGAGGTAAACCAAATATACAATATAATGTGTCATCCATTAAAGAAATAAATGTTGACCAAGCTAATCTTCTTGGTTATTCATGTATGAGTCGTATTATATGACTCGGATGCCTACTACCCAAAGAAAACAACAGTCATACGTTAAGTTATTAGAACTTAGCGTTACGGCATAGCTTTAACTCACAAAAGTGTGTGTGAATTGAAATATATGTCTGGTTCGGCACAAGGCTGACCAAGCCAGTAATAAAGAGATATTTGTTATCTTGGCAAACAATGACATCATGTCGTACCTGACATACGCATGCAACCATCCACGACTACATGAGGCGAAGACTTTTATTTTCTTTTGTAGTTTTGTAATAGGTCAACCATATGATGTAATTTTCTTTTTCTTTTATGTATTCATGTTGGAACTCTTAATCAGGGGTTTTCTCTACGGAGATGTAATTAACATAATTTTTATGCAAGTATAAGAATTATGGAAGTATGAGCCTGCAATACCTGTATTATTTACTCTATTATATCTAAATTAAAACTTGTCTCTATTGACGTGGAGATGGCGCTTTTGCCGCCCGTTTTCCCGACATCACTGACGTGCGGGCCTGGGTCCTCGGTGTCTCACGCCACGCTGTGCGCCCCACGCTCGTGCCACTGCCACACGGGCCCCATCTCGCGCCTCGGCCTGGTAGACTGGTTGAGGACCCGTCTTCCACCTCTCGGTCTTCGTCGCCGCGCGGAAAGCGCCGCGCCAGGCGGATCCATCGCCACCTCGCGCGGATTCCTCGGTTGTGCGCCAAGTGCATATTGGGATCCGCGGCACTACAGCCCTGCTCGCCCATAAACCCGCGGTTCGGGGTCACTGCAACGGTGTCTCCGTGCTCGCGCGGATTCTACGGGTGGGTGGACCTCGCCACCGCGTTCGGCTAGAGAATAAAAGCCAGGCCCTCACTCCTCCCTTCATCCATGCCAACTTGAGACCGCCACGGAAATCTCGGGGAGCTGACGCTTGCACAGAGAGGAGGGCAATCGTAGGTGAGCGCTGCGTGTGCGGGTATTTTTCTCCACCGTCGGGTGATCGTCGATTCGACGCCACTGCTGGGGAATTGGGGGGTCGAGGTGATCCAGTGGTGCCTCGCGGTGTACTCGTGGGGATATTGTGTGGCTTGGTGGTCCGGACTGGCCAGATTGATCATCGGACTCAAGCCAGGCCATTGGTCCTCCGTGCGCCGTGGACTGCCCTCATCGCCTACTCTCTGCCATGTAAGTTCGCCCCTCACGATCGCCCTATTCTCGGTTTCGTGTAGAGTGCCGTGTAATTGAGGTTGGTGCGCCGGGTTGTGGATTGCGGATCTCCGGTGATGGTCCACCGCGCCCCAGGAGGTCGGCGCCGCCGTCTGGTGCTGGCCAGAGGAGAGTGACGAACTCGCGCTGCCCGATCTGGATCGTGTGGATGAGATCAAGTGTGAGGGTGACCAAATGTGAACCGTTGATCGGTTGCTTCACGGTGTAGATTAGGTCGAACCCCCTTTTAAAATCAGAATTGTCCGATCGATATCCGGCGGCTGTGTTTGGGTACCGGTTCGCGGGGGCTACGATTTAATCCGAGCGCTCGGCTTTTAATCCAACGGCCGAGAATCACCCATACCCTTTCACCAGTTCATTTTGCACAAGAACCCCTCGGTTTACCTAAAAACAACCCGCAGTCCGTTGATAGGGGTGTCTGTGTCTCGGTTACATTTACGACTGGGCCCCTGACTTCTCTGGAAATCAAGGCCCGATCCAGAACTGTGTTAAATCGATTAAATGAATTAGAAATTGGATTATTAATATGAAAATAAACCCTAGAACTAGTATAAATCATAGAAAATCCATTTTTAGTCCAAATTGAACCATTCCAATTTCTAAAATTGTGTAATAATATTCTCTACCATTTAGTGTCTCTGTTTTGACATGAAAGCAGTAAGAAAATTAATTTATCATTTAATCTTATTTCTAGCACTTTAAATCTTAAGAAATTCATAACTTGAAATCTATAACTCCAAATTTAGTGATTCCAGTTCCTATGATCTCATTTTAATGTGTAGATTTTTACTGTATATTTCATTTACATGTTTGATGTGATGTTAATTTATGCTATATTATGTATGTATTGTGTTGATGCGAGTAGACGAGCAAGCTACTGTGGAAACCGAGGTTCAACAAGTAGAGATAGTTGAGCAGGAGCTCGTTGAAGGCAAGTTGTGCCCTTGATCACCTCTTTTACCCATTCATGTTCTTATTATTCATAATGATCTGCATAGGATAATTTTGCTGGGACCCAATAGGTTACCCTAGATTTGACTATCTTTATACCTTGTTTCACCACTGGTATTACTACTAAATTTTTGGGTAGTACATGCTATTGCTTTATGTGGATTTGGGTATAAAGATATTTATGACTCATGACTACACTTTCTATTATCTGTTCATTATTTTATGTTTATGATAAGATCATTATGTTAATGGGAACATGGAGAACCACCCGAGAAAACAGTGCTACCACAAGGGTTTAATGGGACGCCCTTGGCTGATTAACTAGGAAAGCTAGTGGAGGGCTACCTTACCTGAAAGGGGCAAGGGCAGTAGGGGAGTGGTCAGTGTAGGGAGGTCCTTGGGTTGATTTTGCTGCGATGGCGGTCAGGCAAGAACCCTGCACTAGAGCTTCCTATAAACTGTAGCGGGTAGTCTGAAGCTAGTGGAACTTTGTAAAGGCCTCGTAGTGGTACCCTGCCTCGCTTCCTTGGTAGAGGTGTATGGAGTCTGATCAACTCCGCGGCAAATGGGTAACACGACTTGAGGGTAAAGATGCGCAACCTCTGCAGAGTGTAAAACTGGTATACTAGCCGTGCTCACGGTCATGAGCGGCTCGGACACTCACATGATTAATCTATGGAACTTAAACTTAACCTGTCATTTCATTGCATTTGGGATTATTTTACTATTACCTTTATTTATTATTACTATGGATTGGTATTCACTTACACTTAGTAACTGCTAATAAAATTTTGACCAACTTATAAAAGCAATGCTCAGCTTCAGCCTTTATTTCATTGATCAGCCTTACACTTCATGAACTCCCACCTTTGGTGAGTTCATGCCACATTATTCCCCACAACTTGTTGAGCGATGAACGTATGTGAGCTCACTCTTGCTGTCTCACACCCCCCACAGGAGAAGAGCAGGTGGTTCAGGAGGAGCCACAAGGCGAGGAGTATGATCTGATCTAGGTGGCGTATCTCAGTCGACATTGGCGCCGATGATCCTTAGTTCGTTTTATATTCATTATTTTATTTTGTAATAAGTCTTCCGCTATGTAATAAATACTCTGATGTTTTATGACATTTATCTCTATACACTCTGTTATTATATATGTTGTCTTCTTGGCGCATGTATGAGATGCACCCGGCTTTGTTCCTTAAAGCCCGGGTGTGACAGAAGTGGTATCAGAGGAAATGTTAACTGTAGGACGAAACCTAGATAGAAATGGATAGACCCTTACCTACTTACCTTACTCTAATTCTTTCTATACTTATCTTGATCATGTTTCACCTTCTACTGTTCTACTCTGATCATTCTTACCTTCTCTATTCTAAGACAAGACAGATTTCACACCTTGGAATCCTACATTTATAACCTTTTTAAGAGATAGGAGACCTAAGACAAAAATTAAAATTATTTTATCTATTAAAAATGTTGGTTGATTGTTCTGATGATCAATGCCTGATTTGCTTCTTTGATTGATTGAAATAGTATAGACGGACATCTTAGCATGTACCACCATAAGTTAACGAATTAGCTTTAGTAGGTGACACACTTAGCTAATAAATCCCCAAAGTAACATGCTTCGTAATCACTGCCTTATCTACAATCCTTTCTTTCGTCCCCTGTGTTTCTAACCCAGATGGGCTACCCCTATAGTGTTAGAAGAGAGCACTATAGACGTGATCCTTGGTATGTCATGGTTAAGAAAGGCAAAGGTTGTTTATACACTGTGCTAAAGGAAACAATTGAACTCACCAGTTCTAAAGGAGAAAGATTTGAAGTTGGAATTGCAGCAAATACCGCCACCAGACTAGCGACATTCTTAGTAGATGGGAAGTTTGTTGGCGTCAGCATCCGTGTGGTTAGAGATTTTCCGGATGTCTTTCCAGAGGAGTTACCAGGGATGCCACCGGACAGGGAAGTTGAGTTTGTTATTGATCTTTTACCTGGAACTGCCCCTATTTCTAAACGACCAACATGATGACTATAGAAGAACTGAAGGAGCTTAAGAAACAGTTAACAGAGTTGAAAGAGGCTGGGTACATTCGTCCGAGTTCCTCACCTTGGGGAGCACCGGTACTGTTTGTACAGAAGAAGGATGGTTCGCAACGGATGTGCGTGGACTATAGATCACTTAATGATGTTACGGTGAAAAACAAGTATCCGTTACCCCGTATTGAGGATTTGTTTGATCAGATGAGAGGAGCCAGGGTATTCTCGAAGATTGATCTCCGATCGAGATACCATCAGATGAAGATTAGACCATCGGATATTCCCAAGACGGCTTTCTCAACCCGATATGGATTATATGAGTTCACTGTTATGTCATATGGATTAACCAATGCACTAGCTTATTTCGTGAATTTGATGAATAAGGTGTTTATGGAGTATTTGGACAGATTCGTCGTGGTGTTCATCGACGATATTCTTATCTATTCTAAGAATGAAAGTGATCATGAACAACATCTAATGTTGGTGCTACAAAAGCTGCGAGATAATCAACTCTACGCTAAGTTCAACAAGTGCGAGTTTTGGATTGACAAGGTGCCATTCCTTGGACATATTATTTCTAATGGAGGAATAGCAGTGGATCCTGCTAAGGTCAAGGAGATTATGGAGTGGAGAGTGCCCACTACAGTTATGGAGATTCAGAGTTTCTTGGGACTTGCAGGATATTATCGTAGATTCATTGAAGGATTCTCTAAAATTGCCAAGCCTATGACCTCACTTTTGGAGAAAGGAAGAGAATTTAAGTGGGATGAGAAGTGCCAAGAAAGCTTTGATCAATTGAAGGAGAGATTGATGTCACCTCCAGTGTTGGTTATGCCAGATCTACAAAAGGGATTTGATGTTTATTGTGATGCATGTGGCCAAGGATTGGGATGTGTTCTTATGCAAGAAGGACATGTGATCGCCTATGCGTCTCGTCAGTTGCGAAAACATGAATTGAACTACTCCACTCATGATTTGGAACTGGCAGCAGTTGTGCATGCACTTAAGATTTGGAGACACTACATTATGGGAACTAAGTGCCAAGTATATACGGATCATAAGAGTTTGAAGTATATATTCACTCAGAAGGATCTCAACCTTAGGCAACGCCGTTGGTTGGAGCTTATTAAGGATTATGATTTGGAGATTCACTATCACCCGGGCAAGGCAAATTTGGTTGCAGATGCCTTGAGTCGGAAGGAGCATGTTCACTCCGCTTTTGTTGTCCAGCTACCCGATGAATTGGCAAGAGATTTTGAGAGGCTCAATTTGGGAATTGTTACTCATACTGAAGGAGTCACCATCGAGTTGGAGCCCACCTTGGAGCAAGAGATTCGTAAAGGTCAGGTTGGTGATGCTAAGATTCAAGAGATCAAGGATCTTATTACTGAAGGAAGAGTTCCGGAATTCATAGAGGATGAGCAAGGTACTATATGGTTCAAAGATCGGATATGTGTTCCAGAGATCGATAGCCTCCGTGAGGCTATATTGAAAGAAGCTCATGATTCTGATTACTCCATCCACCCTGGTAGCACTAAGATGTATCAAGATTTGAAGCAAAAGTATTGGTGGTATGGACTGAAAAGAGATGTTGCTGCCCATGTGGCTAAGTGTGATGTGTGTCAAAGAGTTAAGGCTGAACATCAAAGACCAGCTGGACTATTGCACCCATTGAAGATACCCGAGTAGAAATGGGAAGAAATTGGTATGGATTTTATTGTTGGACTACCCCGCACTCCAGCAGGATATGACTCTATTTGGGTAATTGTGGACAGATTGACAAAAGTGGCTCATTTCATACCTGTGAGGACTAATTACACGGGAGCCAAGCTAGCAGAATTGTATATGACTCGGATAGTTTGTTTACATGGAGTGCCTAAGAAGATCGTGTCAGATCGAGGATCGCAGTTTACTTCTCGGTTTTGGAAGAAGTTGCATGAGAGTTTGGATACAAAGTTGAATTTTAGCTCAGCCTACCATCCCCAGACTGATGGACAGACAGAGAGAATTAATCAAGTGCTGGAAGATATGTTAAGAGCTTGTGCTCTTAAGCATGGTGGCAGTTGGGAGAAGAGCTTACCCTATGCTGAGTTTTCTTATAATAATAGCTATCAGGCCAGTTTGAAGATGCCACCATTTGAAGCTCTGTATGGTAGAAAATGCAGGACTCCACTGTATTGGGATCAAACTGGAGAAAGACAGTTCTTTGGGCCTGAATTTATTCAAGAGGCAGAAGAACAAGTTCGAACGATAAGAGAAAATTTGAGAATTGCACAATCCAGGCAAAAGAGCTATGCTGATAATAGGAGAAGACTACTGGAGTTTAGGGAGGGTGATCATGTCTATTTGAAGGTATCACCACTCCGAGGAATGAGGAGATTTAAAGTTAAAGGAAAGTTGTCCCCTCGCTTCATTGGACCTTTCTTGATCTTAAAGCGAGTGGGAGAAGTTGCATATCAACTGAAGTTACCTGATCATCTATCAGATGTACATGATGTATTTCACGTATCTCAGCTGAAGAAATGTCTCACGGTACCTGAGGAGCAACTACCAATAGAAGACCTTAGTGTTCAAGATGATCTGACTTATGCAGAGTACCCTGTCAAGATTCTGGACACTTTGACTCGAGTCACGAGAAATAAGGTGATAAAGATGTGCAAAGTACAATGGAGTCACCATGGTGAAGATGAAGCTACTTGGGAAAGAAAAGAAGAACTTCGCATAGATTTTCCCCATCTTTTCCCTAGTCCTTTCTAAATCTCGAGGGCGAGATTCCTGTTAAGGGGGGTAGGATTTGTAATACCCACTTTGTAAAAAAAATCTCTAAAAAGAGAAAATCATATTCCTTTGAATACATGTGTGTCAATCTCTAATTATCATTGCATGTGAACACCTCATAAAATAAACAAAGGATTAATAAAAAAATCATTGTGTGTGCATCATGCTGAGGTTTCATTGTGTGTGCATTTTTTTTGTGACAATGTGACAATAATGTAGAAATAAATATGACAACACCTAAATTAGAGTTTAAACCCTAAAGGGAATTCTAGAAATATGGAGAAGAGAAAGAGATAAAGGATATGAATAAATAAATAATATATGTAAATAAATACCTCCAGAATTAATATCTCTAAATGTTGCAAGTATAAACTGTAATAATGGGTCACAAGAGTTTGAATTAAATTTGAATACAACTTGAATTTGAAAAGAGGGAGAGAAGAAAATAAAAAGGAAAAGACTAAAACCTAGTTTGGGCTGGCTTCTCCAATTCGGCCCACTCTTTCTCTCTTCTACCCCACGACAGCCCATTTCCTCGTTCCCTTTTTCTTTTCTGTGAAGTCACTGACGTGCGGGCCTGGGTCCTCGGTGTCTCACGCCGCGCTGTGCGCCCCACGCTCGTGCCACTGCCACGCGGGCCCCATCTCGCACCTCGGCCTGGTAGACTGGTTGAGGACCCGTCTTCCACCTCTCGGTCTTCGTCGCCGCGCGGAAAGCGCCGCGCCAGGCGGATCCATCGCCACCTCCAGCGGATTCCTCGGCTGTGCGCCAACTGCATATTGGGATCCGCGGCACTACAGCCCTGCTCGCCCATAAACCCGCGGTTCGGGGTCACTGCAACGGTGTCTCCGTGCTCGCGCGGATTCTACGGGTGGGTGGACCTCGCCACCGCGTTCGGCTAGAGAATAAAAGCCAGGCCCTCACTCCTCCCTTCATCCATGCCAACTTGAGACCGCCACGGAAATCTCGGGGAGCTGACGCTTGCACAGAGAGGAGGGCAATCGTAGGTGAGCGCTGCGTGTGCAGGTGGAATTTTTCTCCACCGTCGGGTGATCGTCGATTCGACGCCACTGCTGGGGAATTGGGGGGTCGAGGTGATCCAGTGGTGCCTCGCGGTGTACTCGTGGGGATATTGTGTGGCTTGGTGGTCCGGACTGGCCAGATTGATCATCGGACTCAAGCCAGGCCATTGGTCCTCCGTGCGCCGTGGACTGCCCTCATCGCCTACTCTCTGCCATGTAAGTTCGCCCCTCACGATCGCCCTATTCTCGGTTTCGCGTAGAGTGCCGTGTAATTGAGGTTGGTGCGCCGGGTTGTGGATTGCGGATCTCCGGTGATGGTCCACCGTGCCCCGGGAGGTCGGCGCCGCCGTCTGGTGCTGGCCAGAGGAGAGTGACGAACTCGCGCTGCCCGATCTGGATCGTGTGGATGAGATCAAGTGTGAGGGTGACCAAATGTGAACCGTTGATCGGTTGCTTCACGGTGTAGATTAGGTCGAACCCCCTTTTAAAATCAGAAATGTCCGATCGATATCCGGCGGCTGTGTTTGGGTACCGGTTCGCGGGGGCTACGATTTAATCCGAGCGCTCGGCTTTTAATCCAACGGCCGAGAATCACCCATACCCTTTCACCAGTTCATTTTGCACAAGAACCCCTCGGTTTACCTAAAAACAACCCGCAGTCCGTTGATAGGGGTGTCTGTGTCTCGGTTACATTTACGCCTGGGCCCCTGACTTCTCTGGAAATCGAGGCCCGATCCAGAACTGTGTTAAATCGATTAAATGAATTAGAAATTGGATTATTAATATAAAAATAAACCCTAGAACTAGTATAAATCATAGAAAATCCATTTTTAGTCCAAATTGAATCATTCCAATTTCTAAAATTGTGTAATAATATTCTCTACCATTTAGTGTCTCTGTTTTGACATGAAAGCAGTAAGAAAATTAATTTATCATTTAATCTTATTTCTAGCACTTTAAATCTTAAGAAATTCATAACTTGAAATCTATAACTCCAAATTTAGTGATTCCAGTTCCTACGATCTCATTTTAATGTGTAGATTTTTAATGTATATTTCATTTACATGTTTGATGTGATGTTAATTTATGCTATATTATGTATGTATTGTGTTGATGCGAGTAGACGAGCAAGCTACTGTGGAAACTGAGGTTCAACAAGTAGAGATAGCTGAGCAGGAGCTCGTTGAAGGCAAGTTGTGCCCTTGATCACCTCTTTTACCCTTTCATGTTCTTATTATTCATAATGATCTGCATAGGATAATTTTGCTGGGACCCAATAGGTTACCCTAGATTTGACTATCTTTATACCTTGTTTCACCACTGGTTTTACTACTAAATTTTTGGGTAGTACATGCTATTGCTTTATGTGGATTTGGGTATAAAGATATTTATGACTCATGACTACACTTTCTATTATCTGTTCATTATTTTATGTTCATGATAAGATCATTATGTTAATGGGAACATGGAGAACCACCCGAGAAAACAGTGCTACCACAAGGGTTTAATGGGACGCCCTTGGCTGATTAACTAGGAAAGCTAGTGGAGGGCTACCTTACCTGAAAGGGGCAAGGGCAGTAGGGGAGTGGTCAGTGTAGGGAGGTCCTTGGGTTGATTTTGCTGCGATGGCGGTCAGGCAAGAACCCTGCACTGGAGCTTCCTATAAACTGTAGCGGGTAGTCTGAAGCTAGTGGAACTTTGTAAAGGCCTCGTAGTGGTACCCTGCCTCGCTTCCTTGGTAGAGGTGTATGGAGTCTGATCAACTCCGTGGCAAATGGGTAACACGACTTGTGGGTAAAGATCCGCAACCTCTGCAGAGTGTAAAACTGGTATACTAGCCGTGCTCACGGTCATGAGCGGCTCGGACACTCACATGATTAATCTATGGAACTTAAACTTAACCTGTCATTTCATTGCATTTGGGATTATTTTACTATTACCTTTATTTATTATTACTATGGATTGGTATTCACTTACACTTAGTAACTGCTAATAAAATTTTGACCAACTTATAAAAGCAATGCTCAGCTTCAGCCTTTATTTCATTGATCAGCCTTACACTTCATGAACTCCCACCTTTGGTGAGTTCATGCCACATTATTCCCCACAACTTGTTGAGCGATGAACGTATGTGAGCTCACTCTTGCTGTCTCACACCCCCCACAGGAGAAGAGCAGGTGGTTCAGGAGGAGCCACAAGGCGAGGAGTATGATCTGATCTAGGTGGCGTATCTCAGTCGACATTGGCGCCGACGATCCTTAGTTCGTTTTATATTCATTATTTTATTTTGTAATAAGTCTTCCGCTATGTAATAAATACTCTGATGTTTTATGACATTTATCTCTATACACTCTGTTATTATATATGTTGTCTTCTTGGCGCATGTATGAGATGCACCCGGCTTTGTTCCTTAAAGCCCGGGTGTGACAATATCGTCTTACTCAGATGGACGACACAGAAATTGGGAACTCCTGGAATATAGAACACCTCAGGAAGTTTTATCCCTAGCTATATTTAAAAAGCTATCGGGACGACGATGTACTCTGTAAAATGGGAAATATGTCATCAATAAAAAAGGCTTCAAAGATACTCAGTTTGTTCATGGTCGACTTACATTCTTACTTAACTCAGGGTGACCACTATGCCCTGCCAACGGAGCAATCGGCTTAAGTCGGCAACGACTTAAACCGGTGCAACATGCTCGCGCTTACTTAACTCAGGGTGACCACTATGCCCTGCCAACGGAGCAATCGGCTTAAGTCGGCAACGACTTAAACCGGTGCAACATGCTCGCGCTTACTTAACTCGGGGTGACCACTATGCCCTGCCAACGGAGCAATCGGCTTAAGTCGGCAACGACTTAAACCGGTGCAACATGCTCGCGCTTACTTAACTCGGGGTGACCACTATGCCCTGCCAACGGAGCAATCGGCTTAAGTCGGCAACGACTTAGGCCGGTGCAACATGCTCGCGCTTACTTAACTCGGGGTGACCACTATGCCCTGCCAACGGAGCAATCGGCTTAAGTCGGCAACGACTTAAGCCAGTGCAACATGCCCGCGCTTACTTAACTCGGGGTGACCACTATGCCCTGTTAACAGTAGCAACCGACTTAAGTCGGCAGCAACTTAAGGCGATTTGGCGCGCTTACGATTACTCATATAGGGATGACTTCTATATCCCATAAAAAAAGTTCAAAACCATCACACAGCATTTTACTAGTGCAAATTTACGTACTGTTGAATTCTGAAACAATAGGAGAATAACAATATCATTCAAGTGCTAAACCGGTGTCCTCTAACAAATGTCCGGCCATGCTAACCGCGCGCTCAAAGCACGCAGAATATGTCTCTATTTCGTGATATCTTTCTCAGGAGCAACCGACGAGGAAGGGCGGCTTGAGGAATCAGGAGCAGCATTCACGTCAGCCCTTATATCTTCAGGAACAACCACGTCAGGTCTCCTCATCAAGATTCGCCCCGCCCGAATGGCTTTATCCATGGCTCTGTCGCGCTGGGCTCTCAGAGTAATAGAAGTTTCTTCAGCAACCTTGGCAGCCAACTGAGCGGTTTCTAGCTCCTGGGTGATGGACTTCTTGGAAGCACGGAGTTCCTTGATAGTCGCATCCTTCGCCGATATCAATTGCTTGAGCTGGGTCACCTCATCCGTAGATTCCTGCAGCTTACAGCAATGGTTGTCTAACTCCTCCATGGTGAAGCGATGACTCCTCTCCAGGATGGTCAGCGAGTTGCTAGAGTCGCGATACAGTCTGTCGAGATTGTCGCGAGAAGCAGCAAGGATACGTTTCTCTTCCTGCAAACAAAAATCAATTCCTTCAAAACATCAAGCAAGCAATAGGAACACAATAATGCAA
Source organism: Zea mays (assembly GCF_902167145.1). Lineage (NCBI taxonomy): Eukaryota > Viridiplantae > Streptophyta > Magnoliopsida > Poales > Poaceae > Zea > Zea mays. The sequence continues at coordinate 46,020,628 of NC_050097.1, read as the reverse complement.
AGCACAGTTCCATAGGTCACCTTTTCAGAATCAAGTTGAGTGCGAAGGGAAGAGCTCAGTGCATTGGCGTCATCTAGGGCAGCAGAGACCTGAGCTAGTTCAGTCTGGCTTTGAGAATACTTTTCTTCAAAATCAGAGCACCGCTGGACCAGTTCAGCCTGATCTCGAGAATGTTTTTCTTCAAGAGTGGAAATCTGCCGAGTCATATCTAGCAGGAGACAATCAAACAAAAGGGGTCAGAATGTAGGACAATTCAATAATGAAGACAAAGAGAAGCAAAAAAGCACTAACCAGCATTGGTCGCCTCCAAGTCAGAGACACGACGTTGAAGTAACACTGGATTCCAACGTGCAAGAGACAAAGCTCCTTCTGGAACAGAAGCACCCTGCAACCTCAGCTGGCTAGCCATCCCGTCCACCAAAGCCTGATAAGGAGAACAGATGAGTGTAATGATAGCAGTTCATGCGGTGTAAAAATCAAGCTAAAATATATCACAGTACCTGGAGGTTAGAAAAGAACGAAGGGACTCCCAAATCATGAGAGATCAATTGATGACCGGGCGTAAGGTCGCCACCTGAAGCAGCTTGCAACGAACCAGCAGGAACCAACTCAGTGCCATCAACAGAGCCTAAAACTTGGTCGCGGGGACGCTGCCCTCTAAAGCGACTCCCTGGTCCAAAGCTTGGGCTACCACCATGCAGCCAGAGTGCGGAGGCGATCCCGCATGAACGTCCATGGAAGTACAAGAGGGAGACCCCGCTCGGACACCCTCGGGGGCTGGGTCACGGTTTGCGCTGCCCACTTGAGCCGGATCATCTCCGGCAGTACCCTCGGGGGCTGGGCAGTGGCTGGCACTTCCCACCCGAGCCGAGTCATCCCCGGCAATATCCTCGGGGGCTGGGCAAGTGTTAACACCGTCCTTGGGGACCAAGTTCTCTGCAGTGGTCGTTTCTAATGCTTATGGACCCCCAGTTACTTCCATGGGACCAGGATGATCCAAGACAGTCTCCTGACCCTCAAGACCGCGTTCTAAGGTCGATGAGGCACGGGATGACCTCAACCCAGCATCGAGCACATCAGCACAAACCTCCATCACACCATCATCTGCTGGCTCTGATAACAGATCCTCTGGAACCATATCCTCAAGAATCTGATCAAAATTTGCCAGGGACAATCCTTGCAGACCAATGAGAGCAGACAGAGCAGGAGAAGGAACTCCACTACTTTCACCACTAGCGACATACTGCCGACTGTTCTTCCGAGTCAAAGGGACCTCATCTTCTTCCTCACAGTCGTCTTCATCAGCAACACAGACAACACACCCATTGGGGTCAGCAGCAGGTGAAGCACCCCCATTGGGGTCAGCAGAGGAAGGAGCACACCCATTGGGGTCAGCAGCAGGTAGAGCACCCCCATCGAGTTCAGCGTAAGTAAATTCAGGAATAGGCACTTCTTCAGCAGCAGGAACCGAAGGACCAACATCCTGATCCAAACTAGATACTCGCCGGAGACGTCTCTGTTTCTTTTTCGGCTCGTCAGCAGAAGGATCAAGTTGATTGGCTCGGGAAGGGCGCCTCGGGCGAGTACTGACAGGCTTCTGAATATCCAAGGTTATATCAGTTTCTGGGGGAGGTGCCACCACCAACGTCCCAGCAGGAGCAGCATCAGAAGAGTCCTCAACCAGCAAATCAAGCATAGCACTTATCTCTGCATCACTAGGATCCAAGGGCACCTCAAAGTGGACCTGCCGTTCACTATCAGGAACTTCCCCGAGTGAGGCAACCAAGGCGCTAACTTCTTCAGCAGAGGGTCGCACTCTAAGGCCCAAACTGCCATCAGTGACAGGTGGATTCGACACAAAAAGAGTGAAGGCCTTGGGAGGAGGCAAGTTCCAGGCTGAATATGCCACTGGGGCACCAACATTTGATACCTTGCCTCTAAGAATCATCTCAAGTCGGTTCACCAAGTCTACAGAGGGAATTCTTCTGTTGGTAACCCGAGTTGAGTCAGCTAGGCCTCGGTATAGATAAGCCGGGTATGCTCTGTCTTTCAACGGCTGAATATTCTTGAAGACAAAATCAGCAACAACAGCCTCAGCAGTCAGACCCTTCTCCTTCAGCAGTCCAACTTCAGCTCGCAAAGCACCTGCCTCAGCTACCTCCTGATCAGTGGGGGATTCGGTCCAACTTGGAGTACGAACATCCGGCTGTCTTCCCGACCTAGGGGGGAGAGAATTTCCATGGTTCTCAACAATAAACCACTCCAAGCGCCTTCCCTTGATACTGTCTTTGAGAGGGATTTCAAGATATTCAGTCTTCCTCCCGCGACGCATCTCTAAACTAGCACCACCAACCAGCTGATGCTGCCCCCCGGCCATCCCAGGGCGACAGTGATACAAGTACTTCCACAACCCAAAATGTGGCAGCACGCCAAGAAAAGCTTCGCACAAATGAATGTAAATGGAAATTTGCAGAATGGAGTTGGGATTCAGATGGGTCAGGTTAAGGCGATAGAAATCAAGGAGGCCGCGGAAAAAGGGAGAAATGGGAAGACCGAGACCGCGGAGAAGAAAAGGAACGTAAATTACGGACTCATGGGTATCCTCTATCGGGACAGTGACCCCATGACAAATCCGCCAAGAACACAACTCCCTCGGGGGGAAGGACCCCGATGGACACGAGGTGGAGAAGGTCGGGATCGGAGAAAACAGACATGTGGTTACCTGCGAAAGGCAACTGACTGTTGGGGTCGATTGGGGGAATCACCGCGACGGATGAACTTGAGGCTTTCCTCTTGGGCGCCATCTCAATTCTATCGGTGAACAGAGTGGAAGACGAATTACAGAGAGGATTTGGAGGCAGGAAAGCAAGAACTAGGGCACGGAAAGCAGAGGCGGCTAAAAGCGCAGTACTTATGGGATATTCCCGAGTCAGATACCGTTTCTAAAAGCGCCCAGTCAGCACCCGACAGTTACTTTCAAAAACACCAGCGCGCCACGTTGTCACCCGGCAGTCATTTCCACATCATCACTCGGCTATTACCCTCAACATGGCCGGCGCGGCCCGTTCTAACTCGGCCGTTATCTCTAAAACGTCGATGTTACCCTCAGTCGCTCGGCAGTTACCTCTAAAACTCCGGCGTCGTCCTCAGTCACTCGGCATTACCTCTAAAACTCTGACGTCGTCCTCAGTCACTCGGCGTTACCTCTAAAACTCCGACGTCGTCCTCGGTCGCTCGGCAGTTATCTCTAAAACTCCGACATCGTCTTCAAGTCACTCGGCAGCTACCTCTAAAAGCGTCGATATGATGCCCGAGTTATTTACTTATTATTCCAAGGAAATCAACTTCACAAATAAGGTGGGCGGAGGAATGATTCAAGAACTCTAAGTTATGCTACAACCAGAGAGCATCATGAGCAATGAATGTCACGGCAGAAATTAACCGATTACGAAGAAAAACATTCAGCACAGAGAAGGCAACGATATTCTTCATTAAGGGGAAGTAACAATACTTACAAATCAACTCATTATGAGTTGATACTTCCCTACTACTACTACTACTACTACTACTACTACTACTACTACTACGCTACACTATACTACTCTACACTACTAATACTACTACATTATTTCACTATACTACTTCTAATCTATACTAATACCTAAAAAACCAGTGGCATTCAGCCACTGGCCTTGTTGCTGCCCCTGCTGCTGCCGCCGTCGCCATCCTTGCTGCCGCTGCTGCCGCCCCTGCCGCCGCCGTCACCGTCACCGCCGCCTTCGTCATCGTCGTCGTCGTCCTCCTCGGACGAGTCCTCATCGTCCGAGGAGTACTCCGACTCATCCGAGCCCTCGAGCCCGGAGCGCTCGACAGCCTGGATGTAAGTCCAGACCTCCACCGCAAGCCCCTGAGAGTCGTCTGAATCATCAGACGACTCACGCAGAGGAATGGGAGCCGGGGACCCTTTGGACTCAGAGGAGAACTCCTCCTCTGAGTACTCCGAGTCACCGAAGTCCTCGGATGGAGGAGTCGGCTCACGCTTGCGCTTGTTGTTCTTGCCCATGGTGGAAGCGCGAGAAGGAGAAGAAAGCAAGCAGTGGAGAACAGCAAGAGATATGAAAAAACCGGAGAGGCAAATACACTATTTATAGAAGAAAAAGGCAACCGCTCACCTCCAACCACGGTCACTGAACAGTCGTGAGGCATTCAATACACACTTCAACTCGTCTGAAGACACGTCAGGCGGCCGACGCCGTTTCACTCAGCGCAGCACCCATTGGGACTCCAGTCAACACCATGGATGATATGATTACGCTCGCCGTCACATCACATTACTACTCAGAAGCAGCCGGCTAAAACACTCACCGTACCAAGCCGTCCCTTGCCCACACCCATTGGGGGGGGACGCCCAGGAATTATCAGTATATTTTTCAAAACTGTCACATCCGCGCAGGGCATGCAATGAATACCTCAAGACAAAAATGAGATACCAGTAAGGATCAGAGGAAAGCCAAATATAGCCGATGAAGTACAAAATCTGACCGACAGAAGCGACGTGAAGACTAGCCAGGGGACGTCCATCAAATGTCCAATCAGTTGCAGAACAAATAAATTGCACCACCTAGCAAGATATGGGCAGATCACGAACTCGGCTGCAAAAGACAAAATACATGCTGACCTCTGAAGCATAATATTGATGACATAATGCTGACCTCTAAAGCATTCAGAAAAAAAGAAAGGGTTATTCTCAGCAAAAGGATACGAGATGAAGACCTTCGAGAGGATTATTTTCAAAAATCCACTCAAAGCTCGGGGGCTACACCCATTGGGTGCACCTTCGGTGCACCCCATGAATTACCATTTCAAGCCAAAATAGTGCCGACTTCTAAGGCATGAGACAAGATTAAAGACAAGGCTGACCCTCAACCAAAATACAAGAGTAAAATAAAAATAATTTCTGATGAAGACCTTCGAGTAGATTATTTTCCAAAATCTACTCGAAGCTCGGTGGATACACCCAACGAAGTCCAGGGTCCCACAAAAAGAAATGCCGACCTCTAAGGCACAAACATGAAGCAAGGCTCCGGTCTACGAGTGATCTAAGCAGAAGGAGACAGTAAAAAATCATTTTCACTGGACTGCTTGGAAAGCATCTCTTATCATAAATAAAGACTGCAAGCTGGACCTGGGATCTTTGGGCTGATTACCTCAAAATCAACCCAAAGATCGGGGGCTTGTGGGGGACAGATATCCCCCGGGTCCACTGGAAGGGTAAAAGACCTCACGAGAGGCCCAAGAGCCCAATAAATCGTAAGGTCATTCCTTCATGGGCCTGGAGAGGGACAATCAGTAAAGCAGATTGATGTAAGGCCGGATTGGTGCAAGCCCGGACGGCCCCACAGCATTGAGCAAGCGACCACAACAGAAGATCCGACTTTCCCGCGCTGGAGCCCTATGCAACGGAACCAGGCGAGGATAGGTCGGCAGAATCATAGGAAGATAGACTCAAACAGTCCACTATCTTTTAGGTGCACATTGTTATCATATCCACGTGTATCGCCCCACGGTCGAATATATAAGGTCTAGGGGGCACCCCTTCAAAACGATCGATCCCATGTTACTCAGCCACCTACCTTAACTCTCCACGAGAGCTACCTTGTAACCCATTACACAAGGCATACTCACCAGGACGTAGGGCGTTACGCATCTCTAAGCGGCCCGAACCTGTAAACACTGTCCATTGTTCCTCGTGCATCTGGCACGAACCATTTTGCTACAGTCGGCGACACCGTCCTACTCCTAAAAACACCTCGAGGGGCAACCCCGGGTGTGCGGTCGGACCCAAAACACCGACAATGTGTACCTCAAGGTGTCACCACTTCGTGGAATGAGGAGATTTAAAGTTAAGGGCAAATGGTCCCCTCACTTTATTGGACCATTCTGAGTTTTAGGCGAGTTGGAGAGATGTCCTATCAACTCGAGCTACCTGATAAACTATCTGATGTGCATAATGTGTTCCACGTATCTCAACCGAAGAAGTGTCTCCGTGTCCCTAAGGAACAGTTACCAATGGAAGAGCTCAGTGTTCGAGGTGATTTGACTTACACGGAGTATCCGATCAAGATTCTTAATACATTGATTCGAGTTACAAGAAATAGGGTCATAAAGATGTGCAAAGTGCAATGAAGTCACCATGGAGAAGATGAAGCGACATGAGAAAGAGAAGAAGAACTATGAATAGATTCTCCCCGTCTTTTCCCTCATTCCTCCTAAATCTCGAGGACGAGATTCTTTTTAAGGGGGTAGGATTTGTAATACCCACTTTGTAAGAAAAGTCTAAAAGGAGAAATTATATTCCTTTATATATATGTGTGTTGTTCCTATTTATTACTTCATGTGACACCCCATTTAAAAAAACAACAAATGCTTAATAAAGGACATGCCATTAAAATGTGCATCATGATGAGTTTTGTTTGTTTGTGCACTTAATAAGAATAACAACAATAATATGAATTAAAATATAATAATAATGAGAAAAATGAGAGAATAGAAAATGGGAGGAATATAAAAATAAAAATAAAAAACATAAATATATCCTTATAGTGGAATATATATTTTGTGCACATGACCTGTGAAATCTGCAAATCAATTTGGAATTCAAATAGTATGTTTGAATTTAGAAAAAGGTAATTCAAAAATAAAAAGGAAAAATAGAGAAAGAATTCTAACCTAGATGGGTTGGCCGCCTCACTTCTGGCCCAGCTAATCATTCTGAACGCACGGCCCACATCCCGTTCCACCACGCGTGCACGATGGACTGCCATGCAGGGCCCACTGCTCGGTCTCAGGGGCGCGCGCCGCGTGCACCAGAATGAGTCGTCGACCGTCTGGGCCCACTGCCCAGCGTTCCTCAAGCGCGCGCGACTAACCAGTCACCTACAGAGCGGGCCCGTTTGCCAGTACAGTCTTCCACCTCCCGCGATAGTCGGCTCTGCTCAACTGAAGCCGGAATCCACGCCGGGATCTTGACTGCGCTACGGCGTCTGGGGCCACTCGAGCAATCGTGCCACGACCCGCACCGACCGGATCTGGCGGCCATCCGCTGACCACCCTGGGCCCACTTACTCGTAGGAGGGCGGCCTCGCGCACATGGCGGAGATCGCCGTAACCTCTGCGCAATGCTCGGCGTGGCGGGTGACGTTCCTATCACCGAGTCCACCCGTTTGTGGCCATAAAGGGCAGGACGACCCCCTCCTCCCTCCTTTCCTTCCTTCTCTGCTTACCTCGGCCACCAAAAATATCGCCGCCGACACCACCGGGAGCCACCACCGTTGCCGCGCGCCTACACCGCCATTCCGGGGTCTACGTGTGGTCTGGACGACTCTCCTGGCTACGTGTGTCGTGACTGTGGAGGATTTAGGCGGGAGGAGCAGTGGTGGTCGGTGAAATTCCTCGTCGGAGTTTCGCGTCTGCGGCGGAGCCGCGTCTCGTCGTGGCCAGCGACACTGACGTGCCGATAGGTGGTAAGACCTTGTTCATAGTATTCCCTGCGATGTTACCTTCGTTTTAGGCTAGTTTGTCGTATAGGGGTTGGCTCTGGTGCCACTTTGGTTACTCGCCGGCCGGCCACCACCGCTAGTGCGGGCGTCGCCGCCGTGGTCCGGCGAGCTCAGGCTCTCGATCAAAGTTAGGGTAGCATACACCGTTGATTCGGGCGCGGACGGCTGCGATGGCGCCCAGCGTATCGATTCGGGTTGGGTGATCCGCGACCGCCGGATCGGATACAGATGGACGAGATTAGATCAAGAAATACCCTTTCACCGGTTGCATTTGTGTCGTTGGATCGCGGGTATGCGGTCGTGATCGGATCTGGTCTTCGTAAGTTTTGCGCCGTTGGATCTAATCTAGGTGGCTCGTAGCAAAGGATACCCCTTCGGCCTGGCATAATCGCTAAAGAGTCCCTGTCGTTTTAACAAATCAACCTGCAGTCCCAAGCAGTTGAAAGAACCTTACACTGAGGCCCTGGATTTTATAGATAGCACCCTGCAGATCGTTGTATTATTGCGCGCAGTCCAGATAACAAACAAAATCATAGAAATTCATTCTAAATTCATTTTTAATACAAAAATAATGGTAGAAACTTGTACAGATCATAGAAAATTCATATTAAATCCTTTTTAGTCCATTCTAGTTCCTATAATTTTTTAATATTATTGTTCATCATCTAGTGTCTCTGTTTTGACATGAAAACAGTAAGAAAATTAATTTCTCATTTAATCCTATCTTAAGCACAAAAAACCTTTGGAAATTCATATCTTAAAATCTATAACTCCAAAATTAATGATTCCTGTTCCTAGGTTCTTATTTTAATGTGTAGATTTTTATGGTGTATTTTATTCACATGTTTGGTGCAATGTTAATTTTTGCTATACTATGTATGTATTGTGTTGATGCGAGTAGACGAGCAAGCCACTGTGGATTCTGAGGTTCAGCAAGTAGAAGTAGCTGAGCAGGAGCTCATTGAAGGCAAGTTGTGCCCTTGATCACTTACTTTTTCCTAGCCATGTTCTTATTAATTATAATGATCTGCATAGGTTAATTTTGATGGGACCCAATAGGTTACCCCAGTTTTGATATCTTTATACCTTGTTTACCACTAAAATATGTTTTGGGTAGTACCTGCTATTGCTTTATGTGGATTTGGGTATGGAGATACTTTATTCATAATTAAACTTTTATTATCTTTTTATTATTACTGCTCATGTTAAGATCATTATGTTAATGGGAACATGGAGCGACCACCTGGGAAAATAGTGCTACCACAAGGGTATAATGGGATGCCCTTGGCTGATTAACTAGGAAAGCTAGTGGATGTCTTCCTTACCCGAAAGGGGCAAGGGCAGTAGGGAGTGGTCAGTGTAGGGAGGTCCTTGGGTTGATTTTGCTGCGATGGCCGTCAGGCGAAGGATTCCTGCACTGGAGCTTCAGATGAGAGGTGCAAGGGTATTCTCGAAGATTGATCTCCGATCGGGTTACCATTAAATGAAGATTAGGCCATCAGATATTCCCAAGACGGATTTCTCGACTCGATATGGATTATATGAGTTCACCGTTATGTCATTTGGACTAACTAAAACACTAGCCTATTTTATGGATCTAAAGAATAAAGTGCTCATGATCTGGATAGATTCATCGTGGTATTTATCGACGATATTCTTATCTATTCTAAGAGTGAAAGTGATCATGAGGAACACCTGAGATTGGTGCTACAAAAGCTAAGGGATAATCAACTCTACGCCAAGTATAGCAAGTGCGAGTTTTGGATTGACAAGGTGCCATTCCTTGGACATATCATTTCTAATGGAGGGATTTCAGTGGATCCTGCTAAAGTCAAGGAGATAGTGGTGTGGAGCATACCCACTACAGTTACGGAGATTTGGAGTTTCTTGGAACTTGCAGGATATTATTGGAGATTTATTGAAGCATTCTCTAAGATTGCCAAGCCTACGACCTCACTTCTGGAGAAGGGAAGAGAGTTTAAGTGGGACGAGAAGTGTCAAGATAGCTTTGATGAATTAAATAAGAGATTGATGTCACCACTAGTGTTGGTTATGTCGGATCTACAAAAGGGATTTGATATTTATTGTGATGCATGTGACTAAGGCTTGGGATGTGTACTTATGCGAGAAGGACACGTGATTGCCTACGCGTCTCGACAGTTGCGGAAACAAGAGTTGAACTACCCCACTCATGACTTAGAACTGGCAGCCGTTGTGCATGCGCTTAAGATTTGGAGACACTATATTATAGGAACCAAGTTCCAAGTGTATACGGATCATAAGAGTTTGAAGTATATATTCACTCAGAAGGATCTCAACCTTAGGCAACGTCGTTGGTTGGAGCTTATTAAGGATTATGATTTGGGTAGTACCTGTTATTGCTTTATGTGGATTTGGGTATGGAGATACTTTATTCATAATTAAACTTTTATTATCTTTTTATTATTACTGCTCATGTTAAGATCATTATGTTAATGCGAACATGGAGCGACCACCCGGGAAAACAGTGCTACCACAAGGGTATAATGGGACGCCCTTGGCTGATTAACTAGGAAAGGTAGTGGATGTCTTCCTTACCCGAAAGGGGCAAGGGCAGTAGGGGAGTGGTCAGTGTAGGGAGGTCCTTGGGTTGATTTTGCTGCGATGGCGGTCAGGCGAGGGATTCCTGCACTGGAGCTTCCTATAAACTGTAGCGGGATTTCTGAAGCTAGTGGAACTTTGTAAAGGCCTCGTAGTGTTACCCTGCCTCGCCTCCTCGGTAGAGGTGTATGGGATTGGCCATCTCTTGGCAGATGGGTAACATGACTTGTGGGTAAAGATGCGCAACCTCTGCAGAGTGTAAAACTGGTATACTAGCCGTGCTCACGGTCATGAGCAGCTCAGACCCTCACATGGTTAATTTATGAAACTTAAATCTAATTTGACATTTGCATCACATTTGGGATTATTTTACTATTACTTTTCTTTATTATTATTAAGGTTTGGTATTTACTTACACTTAGTAATTGCTAATAAAATTTTGACCAACTTATAAAAGCAATGCTCAGCCTCAGCCTCTATTTTGTTGATCAGCCTTACACTTCACATGAACTCCCACCTTTGGTGAGTTCATGCACATTATTCCCCACGACTTGTTGAGCTATGAACGTATGTGAGATCACTCTTGCTGTCTCACCCCCCCCCCCCACAGGAGAAGAACAGGTGGTTCAAGTGGAGCCAATTATCGAGGAGTTCGATTCGATCTAGGTGGTGTCTCCTAGTTGACTTTCTGGCGCCAAGGATAGATTTTAGATCCTGTTATATTTATCTTTTATTTTGTAAGACTTTCGCTATGTAATAAAGTACTCTGATTATATTGTGACATTTATCTCTATACACTCTGTTATTATATATGTTGTCTCCTTTGACGCATGTATGAGATGCACCTGGCTTTATTCTTTAAAACCGAGTGTGACAGGTGCCCAAGTCTTGATTCTTTGCCGAGTGCTATGGCCCTAACACTCGGTAAAGTGACCAATACACACCATTTTTATTTGTTTTACCTATTCCCTCCAAAGACCTTCTTTGTCAAGTGTAACACTAGGTAAAGACCTTTGCCGAGTGCCAGATATTTGACACTCGGCAAAGAATTCTCTTTGCCGAGTGCCGGCCTTCGGCCCTCGGCAAAGGTTGATGGCCGTCAGCTTTAGACGGCCGCTGACGGGCCTTTGCCGAACGCCACCTTTGTCGAGTGTTTGCCACTCTGCAAAAACGTCTTTGCCGAGTGTGTCTCTATGCCGAGTGTCCCGCACTCGGTAAACGAGCTCTTTACCGAGAGCAGGACTTTGTCGAGTGCGGCTCTTGGCAAAGGCTTCTTTGCCGAGTGTCCGATGAAAAGCACACGGCAAAGCGTCTGACACTCGGCAAATGCCCGGATTCTGGTAGTGACTTACACCAGCAAACCTATATGTTAAAATAAACACCTTAAAACCGATACACCTTATAAAAATATCACATAATGGATTACTTGTAACAAAAGTTTAAGCTAAAGTTATTTTTTTGTTATCACTAGTTTATTTTATCCTTACTTATTAACATATGTCTAGCATTTTCATGTTAATGTTAGCTGGTATGAAAAACATGTTGGATACCCAAAATTCGTGTGGGCAAGGGTTTGGATAGATTTTTATATTATCATGTGTATGTGTTTTTAGCGGACGTATTTTTTTTCTTTCTTTCCTCGATATGGATTTAGACAAAAGATACCCAACGGAATTTTATCATTGCCATCTCTACACTACACCCACCCCCAAGACACGGTCCAAGCATATACTAGCGTGCGGGGTCGACCAAGCTCTGACCTTGCACATCAGCGACAAAACGTAACTATAGAGCAAATGGTTCCACCGAAAATCATATCGATTTTTGCAAATCCACCCTTTGTTAACAACCTTCTCCCCCACTCCTCTCATGCCATCGTTGGGCTAGCATAGCTTATTATTCATAAACGAATACCATAAACGATTCCCGGCAGTGGAGGATCAGCAAATTCATAAACGAATACCATACCCCATGTCCATGCATACATACGTCAGCCGCTGAGTTCAGCGTACTTAAGACCATGCCGAGCGGGTCTTGTTGAGTTCAGTTACAAGACGGCAGGGACCGCGCGAGCGGACATGATGTTGACGAAGGCAGCGGCCACCGGGCATGGTGTGACAGCTGAGTATTGATGAGCAAACGGGCCGCCCGGCCTGGCACGATCCGGGCCCGTGCCAGGCACGGCCCAAATAGGCACGGCACGACCAGGCCCACAGGCCGGCCGGGCCGAGCCAGCACAGTTCTGCGTGCCTGGCCAGAGGCCCAGTCACGGCCCTTCGGGCCGTTTTTCGGGCCGTGCTAGCCCGAAAAGCCCTGACCCAAAAGTGGTTCGGGCCAGCCTGAAGCCCGGTAACAAAAAACTCATAATTCACCACAATTTAACTAGAAAACAAAGATCAAACAGAATTCAACATAGTTCAACAAAATATACAGAAATTTTGAGCTGTTAGTGTAATGCCGCCTCATTAAAAACCTTTCTAGGTAAAACTCACACCTCGTGAGAAACCCTAGAAAGGAAAAAAGAGTACGACCAGCTCAGTTTATAAATCAAATGTCAAGTTATTACAATTTACAAGCCAAAGTATCAGGACAGAATACAGATCAAGCCAAAGTATCAGGACAGAATGAGTGAATGACAGATTAAGACAAAGTATCAGGATTCAGGACACATCAAGCCAAAGTGTCAGTAGCACCAGCACCTTCATCCAGCGAGAGGTCCTTGAAGGACTCCTCTAATTCATTGTCCACCACAGCATGTTGTGGCCGCTGTTGGCCTAGCTCCCAATCTTTGATGCACACCAACATCTCCACTGTATCTGAGTTCAAGCGCCGTCGTCGATCCTCAAGAATTCTGCCAGACAAACTAAAAGTAGACTCCAAAGAAGTAGTTGAGGCAGGAACATACATAATGTCTCTAGCCATAATTGAAAGAATTGGATAGGTTAGTTTATGCTCATGCCACCAATTTAAGATATCAAAATCATCCTCATAGGCAACCACATTGTCACTGTCAAGGTAAACAGTTAGCTCACAAATACCATACCATATAAACAGTCAGCATTAATAAAATGAGCAACAACAGTAATGTAGTCTTCCTTGGCATTACCAGACCATATATCAGAAATCAAGCAAATAGAAGACACACCAGGAAAAACATCATCTTTTAAGTTCTTTAACTTTTCATTGTATAGCTTAGCCAAGTCTCTAGCAGTTGTAAACCTAGATACCCTAACATATCTAGGGTTGCGAGCATGTTGAATGTAATTATCCCAAGCATCTGTGTCAGCTATCCCTAAAGGAAGATCAAGTCTAGCAATCAAACGACAAAGCTGAGTCCTAGCCACCTGAGGATCATATTCCCAGTTTCTAAAAGACCCATCAGGGTTCAAAGCTAGTCTAGTTTGAACCATAACAGCATGATCAGACTTCTTTTTACATGATTTCTGGTGCCTAAGTAAATGTCCAGTGCCAGCATTAGAATTAGCACTCAACCGAGCCTTGCAAAATTTGCAAATACCAACAATGCGCACCTTCTTACCATTACGGTTTTCAGTGACTTCAGTGAAGTCATCCCAAACAGCAGATCGATGCTTACCAGTGTTGGAAGAAGTCAATGAATCAAGTTCGTTAGAGCCAGTAGCATCACTAACCGGAACCGGCCCGGCAGCTGTCCCCTCCAGGTTGTCGGCACCATGACTGCTACCGACATCGAATAAGGCAGCAGCAGCATCTCCCATGTCGTCGACGTCATCGGGAAGCTGCCCTAACTCAACGAGCTCGTCGTTGATGGTTCTTGGGTACCGACCATTGTCGCCGTCGTCATCCATGGCCGACCCCCCTCTCAGCACCGTACCTCAACGACCCTGGCGACACCAACACGACCACGGCGTAGTCGGCCGGCGACCTACCAAGCAAGCAACAGAGATTAGGTTTAGGGTTTGTCGGATTGGGGAGGGAGAGCCGGAGAGGGACGTACCTGCCAAGCCGGAGCCCGGAGCCCGGAGACGAGGGTCTAGGGGACGACGACGCGCGACAAGCCGACGACCGACGACGACGAGCGAGGGGATCGGGGAGGGAGAGCCGGAGGGGGTGAGCCGCACAGAACAAGCGTGCAGATGTCGCCGGTGACGGAGATCCGGCAGTGGAGAGCCGATGCGTCACCGGTGAGGTGAGGGAAAGGGGATTAGGGTTACAGATTGGGGAATGGGGACGAGCGGTTGCAAACTCGCGGTGCGTCGTGCGCCTCACTCCAGTGACGAAGACTGGAGAGAGCCAGAGAGGAGATCTCGCCGGTCTATGACGGAGATCCGGCAACGACAGTGGCGACGGTTCGGCGTTGACGGAGAATGGGGAGGGAGCGATGGGCGAACGAGCGGAGCGAATCGCGTGGCGTGGGGACTGAACGGGCGCGCGGGGAGGGGCAGGCAGCTTCATGCGGTTATGCCCCCACACCTGGAACCGGGCCGGCTCCGTGCCTGCTTTTTCTGGCGGGCCGAGCCGTGCCGCCCGGCGGGCGTATCCAGCAGCCCAAGCACGGCTTGGTCTACCGGGCCAGGCTGGCCCGGGCACGAAACCAGACAGGTCGTGCCGTGCTTAGGCCGGGCCAAAAAACCGGGCCTCGTGTCGGGCTGTCGGGCTGCATGCTCATCTATACTGCTGAGCTGAGAGGGAGCTAGACGCTGCCTGCCTGTATTTCATTCATGCCTGTTCTGAGGAAAACCGGAAACGGGCTGAAACTTTTGCGTGACTCTATCCGGCCTGGCACGATGCCACGCTCGAATCGAATCCGAACCATGCGTGCGCACGTTCCAGCTGGGTAGGACGCCGCGCTTGGAAACATCATCACCCACCGCCAAGTGTGGGCGAGGCACTGACTGAGTGACTGAGTAGCCGACCTGACGCTGGCAGTCCGTCGACGGGCTCCAAGCCCGGCAAGCCCACAGGCCAGCAGGACCAGTCGGCCGAAGTTAGTAACGCCTTGGCCTGCGCATATATCATTATTTGCAGAGAAAACAGCCCACAGGTAGGGCCTGCGGGCGGGGTAGGTGACTAGTGACCAGATCAGGTGATGTGTCCGATAATGTCGGCATCTGATTCTGGACCTCTGGAACCTGCCGGCTGTCGATTGTTCTTTTTGTTCTGCTCTGCGGTTCAGCCGTTGCAGCCAGCTTCAATTTCAGATAACAATAGTGGCGGAATAGAGTCAATAGACCTACAGCATAACGATCTTGGCACGCTCGCTCAGGTCGTTCCTTCGACGAGCTCAAAAAAAAAAGGGCTTGACTCGTGAGCCAAACGGAACCTCGAGTTCTTTTTTTCGCTAGGGGGCTTGACTCTGAGCCCCTCTGAGCCGAGCTAAGCCGAACCTCGAGTTTTTTTTTTCGGCCCTAGAGATGCCCATCATCAGACCTGCCTAACCTGCCTAACCAGCTAACCTAAAGCAGACGGGGAGGCGCAGTTTTCTCCAATTATCTCCTCGTGCCGATGCTCCTTTGACAAAACAAACGCAGAGACGGACCGACAGAATGCAATGCCAATGCCAGCTGCCAACAACTTACTCAGGTTTCAGGTAGTCCATGGTCTCACTATTAATTACAACTATAGCACGTGGTTTTGTGTTAATCTCCGTTTAATTTCTCCGAAGGAGAACGAGCCAGAATCAGGCTATCATCAAACGAGCATTCCTGGATCCGATCTGCAGAGAATAACAGGGCTGTACAGTATACATTTCTCGAGTTGCAAACATCCAATTCCTGGATCCGATCATCAACTTCTAACCTCATTTTAGAGATCACAAGCATAAGCTAAGGGCGTACTGATCGCGGCCGTCGATCCAACGACCAGCAGGCAGCAGCAAACGTTATTAGCAGCAGCGAGCAAAATTCGGCTCGAGTACCACCAGAGACCGCCATCACTCACAATGGCAGCACCGAGCTCCGAGCGCGGGAATGGCGCGAGAAGAAGGACCTCGGGACGCCGCTGGGAGCCAGCAGCCAGTCGGTGCTGAGGTTGCTGCGGTGCCCCGAACCCGATGCCTTCGGGCGGGACGGGCACGGGCCCGTCCAGCGCTTCCGCCTCCCACCGATCTGCTCCTCTTCAGGAGCTGCTACTTCCGGCAGCCGGTCTAGCTCCGCGACACTCGCCGCAGTTGACACCGCCACGGCATCCATGGATGCCGCGCGCCGCACGTTACGCGGCAGCGCACACAAGAGTTCTGGCGGCGGCGGCGGCTGTGCGGAGCTGGGTCGCTCTTGCTGGTCCTCTCGTGCGGGCGAAGCGTCTAGGCCGTCGCTCTCCTCTCCTTCGTGATCCGGGGCTGCGTCGCTCGCCGCGCCAACATGATCTGGTCCGCCGTTGGGACTCGCGTCCGGATCAGCTGGCGGCGGGCTGGAGCTGGACTCGCCGCCTCCTCCGGAGTCGGCCGTGACGGCGGGGTCGAGCACGTCGGAGCGGCAGACGGGGCAGTTGACGTGCGCGCGGAGCCAGGTGTCGATGCAGGGGACGTGGAACGCGTGCGCGCACTTGGGCAGCAGGCGCACGAGCTCGCCGTCCTGGAACTCGCCGAGGCAGACGGAGCAGTCAGCCGCGCCCAGGAGCCCCGCCCCGGCGCGGTACCGCGTGGCGGCGATGGAACTGATGGACGCCTCGTCGAGCCCCACGGTCCGGATGTTCCAGACGTGGTGCACCACCCCGCCTGCGCCGTCCCACCCGTGGTCGTGCCCGCCGCCGCCGCCGACGTTCGCCGCGCCCTCGGGGAATGGGATAGGCGGTGCGAGGAGCGCCTGCCGCCTCCGCCGGACCTGCCGGCGCCGCACGGCCACCGAGACGCCGAGCAGGATCAGGCATACGAAGGCGAACACCCCGGCGGCGATGAGCGCGTATTTGACGAGGTGCCGTCGGTCGTGGTCGCCTGCACCGGGTGGGGGCCCGTATCCCTGCGTCCCTCCCTGGTTCCTCCTACCGTTATGCGCGGGAGCAGGCGACGGAGACGGCGACGGCGACAAAACGGGAGGGCACGGTAGATCGCCATAGGGAGGCAGCGATGGGGAAGGGCCAGGGCCGGAATCAGGAGTGCTGGGAACCGGCGGTGGTGTCTGGCAGTCGGCCCACGGGTCACCGCAGGCCCCAGCGCCTGCGCTGTGCAACGGGAAGAGGGCCCGGCGGCGAGGCCTCATGGCCGGCGACCGATGGCGTCAGATCGGCCGCGACGGCGGCATCTGCATCGGGCGCGCGCGGGAGGCGGAGACCAGGCGCTGGAGACGGAGGGGAAAGTGCTGGGAAGGTTGCGGAGAAGCGTGCGCCTTAACGTGAGTGCGTGGACGTTTAGGGCGGTGCGTGCAGGTGCAGCCGTGGACTGGGGAAGGGGATGCCCGCTGGCTCGCCGCAGCTTGGGGCTTTTGGTTGGTGGCCAAGTTGGACTGGGCGCGTAGAAAAACTTGCCCCGCGAGGCCGCCAGCCAGTGAAATAACCTTTCCTTTTTCTTTTCCCTCCCCGTTCGCTTTCGTCCTCCGTTTACCCGGCTGGCTTGGTGACCGCTGCTTGGGGTTGGAGGAGGGACACGATAGGCCTGACGGCACGATGACCGGAAGAGTGACGTTGCTGAGGATATGGTGACCGTGATACCTGTTCAGAGCAGCTTGCCCTGACCAAACAGCAAGCAAACAGCCGCCGACGGCTCTCGTTCGTGTACAGGCAGTCGCTCGCCCTGTGTGGCTGCGCTGTTTTCGAATTTCGACCTTCGCGAGCACCGGAAGCCAACGCTCCCCCCACTACCACTACACACTACACAGAAGCCGCACTGCGCATCAACTCAACGACGTCCGTCCGATTGGGTCAGGTGGTCCACAGGCTTTGAGTAGTTCGCAACGAGAAAGCCTCGTCAGACGGCCTACTTCCAGCCCGCTTTCGCTTTCGCGTGTTCGTTGGGCCAAGAAAATATGTTTCTTCCGGCCCAAACGTCTGCCTCTTCTCGTTCGTTCCTTGTAACCCATCCTGGCGGGGCGGCGGCCGTGCGGCACGGCACGCAGGCGCGTAGCAGCCAGTCAACCGACCGAAGCTCCCGCTCTTCCCTGCGACCGCCGCCGTTCGTGGTGGTAGGCTGGTGGGCGGTGGCCCATCTCTCCTACCGCTGAGTACCAAGCCATAGTCCACCGCCCAACGCCGGTGGCGACCTCATGGCGGCGGTTGTGAGCTGGTACGGGCCACTGATCGACCTCTCGGCGGCCGCCAGCCATGTCGGCGGATTCGTGCAGCTTCTGGCGGTCGTTCGCCGGCTCCTTCCCCACCAGGTAATGCGCAATCCTAAATCCGACATTCAACTTTGCAGTTGCAGCTGCGCTAGCTGGAGAGCGGTTTTTTTTGGGGAGGGGGGGGGGGTGTATTATGTACATGTCCTGAGGAGCAATCTCTTTTTCCCTCCCTTCTTAGGAGCAGAATGCTGCGACCGGAAGGACGTATCAGAGAACCATTGCCGAAGTCGGCGACGATACACGGTCCAGCTTCTCTGTCTCCCTGTGGTCCTCCAAGCATAATTCGACCATAATCGCTGGTGATGTCTTACTGCTGCAAAGTGAGGATCGTAGCCGTCCAGTGCCCCCTTCTGCAGTCACATTATGACCCCTAGGGGAATTCGTCTAGTATCTGCTTGTTTGTGCCGGCACATTTTCTCCTGCTCTCTGCTGCTTACTGTCGGCTTATCATTATTTTGTTCAGATATTAAGATAGTGCAATTTAGAAATGGCCTGGAGGGAAGAGCTTCTCAGATGTCGTCAGTCCAAGTATTGTTGAACTCTAAAGACTTGCTGGACACTGAGCCTGAAGGTATTAATTTGCAGTCTTGCAAATGTTTCTGTTGCTTATTTAAGGATATAATGTTGTGTTTGCAAAGCATTAAGCAAATTATAGCTTAGTTTTCCAATCTCTACCATATAGCGCATATGAAAACATACATTGACTAGTAACAATAAGGACTATCAGGGCAATTTTATTGGTTGAGTGGAGACATCATTCTGCTTATTACTGACAATTATTGATGGCTTCAGGTTGCTGGATTTTTCCCCCTGTATATTGTGTGCTAATTTGTTATTTTATACTTTGTCTGGGTGCCTGGGTTGTTCCCTCTTTGCAAAAACCTTTCCTACCAACTTAATTATCCGAAGTATGGAGCAACTCGATATCAGGCATTCGCTGTACCTATTCTTTTAAGAGTTTCTCAGCAGGAAAATATGCCTTATAAAATATTAGTTTCAGCACTCTGGTTGTAACTTAGCATGTCCTCTCTTATAGGAATATGTGAACTAATAAGCAGTTGCAAAGTCGGGAACGCTACAAAATCAAAGTTAAGAAAAGTGGCAGAATGGATCATACACACTAAATGTGCTCTTGGGGAAAGTCATCATCAGGTAAAAGCTACCAGAATAATCCAAATCAGTTTAACTGGAGTATGGACCTGCACTTGCCTTTTCCACTTACACTTAGGGGCTCAACCGCCGAGTTTTCTCCATCTACACTGGCATTGCCAGTGCTTTATATTTGGCTTCCGTGCTTTGCATCATCTCACCTTGGATTACAATGATTATGAGTGAAGAAAAAAAACACAACTCCAGGCATTGATGATTCTTAGTAGTCGTTCACAATTGAGTAGGAAATAAGTTGAGTATTACAGTCAATTTGCCTTCTCTGTGCCATATAGCATTGAGATACTCTATGTACTAAAACTCGTAAAGTACTATGCTGCAGATGCAGGTGGTGTCTAAGAACTGGAAACTAGCAAAAGAAAATGAATCAGCACATTTTTTGTCTATATCAGAGCTAATCTCTCAGAGAAAGTTATGTAATATAAACATTTATGCATGCATCGGCAAGATGGTTCTAGTGAGTTCTCCGACCTCCCCTTTAAAGGTAAACTTGTCGGTCATCGACAGACGTTCTTTCAAAGAGCACAGTGATATTGTCAGAGATTTGGTTACTGCTGGATGTAAGCTGTGTGGTTCGCCTCTCTATCACAAGTAGGCCTCTTAATACCACGTTGCCATCTGCTTATACATAAGCAATATTGCTCTTCTCATGATGTAATGATGTATATGCAGAAACCTTCATGAGGAAAACACGTTTGCACTTGATTGTCCTAATAACCCAAAATATCTCCATGTTCCTGGTCAGATATACAGGCCATTTCTGGTAAGATTTCCTACAGCCTGAGTTTTTTACTTTTCTAGTTAAGTATATTTGTAAAAACTATCTTATCATCGTATACAGATATATATCTATGACCAATCTGGACAAGTTCCTTTGCTTGTGAGGAATAGAGCTGCGGAGACCTTGTTTGCCAATATCACTGCAGATGATGTATCTGAATGCCACAACAGCCACATGCTGTCAGAAACCTATGAATCGTGTAACCTGAGCACCCCTGGTACGGTAGATGATTGCGGCAACAAAGAGATAGCGAAAAGGAGAAAAACCGAACAGAAGCCTAATTTCTATCTTATTTGGCTTACTCTGATCAAGTGTCTGCTGAGCCAAGGCAGCAACAGTCCCTTCTGCTTCCAGATCTCAGTCAACCCCGAGAAGAATGTTGAGGATGGACGTTTCGAATTGGTTTGTTTGACAATGCCAATACCATGAGATAGCATTTTTTTTCTTATGCAACACATGGTTTAAGCTGAACCAACTCGGTTTTTTTCCTAGAAAAATAGCAAAGTCTCTCTTTTTTTTTCTCCCACAAGAATGTTCCTTGGTCATTCCATTAGTTGAAATCATGCTGACATACTGTCCTGCATAGGAACTTGGTTTGGATGGCAGAGCTATCGGATGTTGACTGGGCATGGATATGATTCAACTTGTACCTAACCATTTGAATACTAACCTTGGAGCCCGCTGAAAGTTAGCATTCGCATATATACAATCTGAAACATGCAGCCAGGACACATGAGTAGCATAGAAGAAAGGGTGATGAGGTACTATAAAATGGTAGAAATCTGAAAGTTCTCTTTTTTCCCCAGAAACAAGTAATTTCTGTGTGCACTGGAAGTTTTTTTTACTTGGATGACAGCATGTCAGCATGATTAGCAGTTGACTGCAGCCTGTAGCAGTGCCCTTAAACTCTGAAGGCTTTCCCAGCACTAAAGCGGCGGATTGCTGTGGTTGAAAGATTTAGCTAACGTCTTGGCATTAAGATTTTCACTCGACCAATGACATGGGGATGCCGGCGTGCATGTGCTAAATTAACATGTTGATATTTAGGTCTCCAGCTGATTTTCATTTTTTTTTTGGTTAGGTATATACGGATCCTTCAACCTTTCAACAACCTCATCCGTTTCAGGCTTCGTACGTACTCCAGACTTCCCAACAACTTTCTATCTTAGTTTAACTCTTTGTCCGCATCTGGTGCTCTTGATATGCCACGGATATGCCCTTTCATTGACGCTATTCCAGTTCTTGCCATTAGCTTGCCTCAGCCACTCTTCCATGAAACTGTAGTTCTTTCTAGATTGCAGGTTCCAAATGAGACACCAGGGAATACTGCGATTGACCTGGCTGAACAGGGTGCTCTGTTCTACGACTGGCCCGTTCCTTTGGCGTGTGTGCTTAGCCTTAGCCAGAGTTGTCATATCAAAACAGGATACTTTTCTTTTTTCTCCTCTGGCGATTTGGATTTTGTGTTCCTAGTTTAACGCGTAACGATTTGTTCAACCTCCTTCCACAGTCAGCCTCTTGTCTCTTCTTTACAAAAAGCAATAAACTACCAGTCAAGGTTAGCTTCTTGTACAAATGGCCGCCTTCATTCTCCTTACAAGAGTAGATTTCAAGGAGGCAACCACATGTTCTCACCACTGCCCCCCCTAAGCAACAGACTCGCTGGATATCACCAAAGAGTAGGTTAAGAAGCAGCTCGAGCCGCCCTTCCTTCGAGTCCCATGGCCGCGCCCGCTTCTTCGGTTACCTCCAGAGGCTTGGCACTCTGTAGTGCCTCCGTGGGTTTTCATCGCCCCCGCGGGAATAATCCGGTGATCAGCCCCGCGTCTTCTCGTCGCCGACGAAGCCTTACTGGTGGATCAACGATGAACTCCTCGGGCATGAACGGTGCCTTCCCTCCTATCAAAGGAAGTACACGGTATTAGACGCATCTCTCTTTCTCAGCTCCTCGATCCTAGGCCGGGTCGTTCACTAGCTAGTTCTCTCCAGACTTGACCTTCTTCTATTCAGTATCTAGCTACTAGCTTCTAAGTCTTTTTTCTTCTTGGTCAGAATCCCCGCAGTTGGTCCTGGCCCTGCCAACAGTCCGTCAGGAGGAAACCTGCCGATACCCAACATGCCTCCATGGTGAGTGAAGAAGAAGAACAGATAATACGCGTTGCTCGTTCATCGTGCAAACGTGTATCAGACTGACTGGTTTAATTCCTCGCAGGGCCAAGTGGCTGGTCGGCGCCGCCATAGTCGTCGCGATACCAATCTACAGGAGGTTCAGAACACTAGAAGGTATATACCTGCGTTTCTGAAATAATCGTCTACTAATGATGCCTGTTTTGACTTTTGATCGCAACTGCGACTTTGTTTCTTTGCGGGCGGGTAGCAGATAAGATAGAGAAGACGGCGGAGGTGGCGATCGAGGTGGTGGACACGGTGGCGGAGGCGGCGGAGAAGGTGGCCGGCGAGGTCGCCGGCGCGTTCCCCGGCAACGAGAGCCTCAGGGAGGCGGCGTCGAGGATCAAGGCGGTCACGGATGAGATCGAGGAGGACGCCGAGAGAGCCGAGGCCCTGATCGAGAAGGTTAGTTAGTTTGATTGGTCACGCGGTCTATTTTGGTTTTGTCAGGAAAAAGAAAAGGAACGAGAGCACGGCAGCACGCTTAGGCTGAGTCCAGTGCACCGCCTCCCTCTCGCCCCTGCCACGTCAGCTCTCGCCTCCACTCTCGCCCCTGCTGCTCCAGTGCATAGGCTGCAGCAGGCTACAGCCTCAGGCTATAGCCACGTCAGCTTTTCTATTTCAGAATTAAGTAATTCACGCGAATTTATTTCAACGCTCAGAAAACACACAACATAATATTTTTTATTGAATTAAAAATTACAAAGTACATAATAATTAAAATAAAATGACATGATAATTAAAATAAAATTACATAACTCTAATCGGACTCCTCGATCTCATCCTCATCTTCCTCCTCTTCACGTTCCGCTTCCGGTTCCTCTTCTTCGTCATCTAGCAGACCAAGTTCTTTTTCGACCATCTTTACGGCCCTGCCATGGGTACGTCTTTCAGCCGGGTCCATATCTCTGGTTGATCGGCCCTTTAGGATGTTCCATTGCTTCAAAAGCTTGGCCTTCACTAATCCACCCCACAAGTTCTTCATTTTGAATGCTTCACTTGTTGATTCGCTGCTCGTGGCTTTCTTCCCTTTCCCCTTCGTCTTTGTCTTTCGCGCAGCCGCCTTTGCCCTATCACGCCCCACTGGTCGGGGCACTTCCTCCTCGGTGTCTTCAGTGCCTCCAGAACTATATTCACCAGAGACTCCGAGTCGGGTTCTCTTATTCGCAGTCGAATCAGATCCACTACCAAGACCATGCTTTGCTGACCACTTGGGCTCGTGGCGAACAACTTGCCACCAATGATGGCGCTTAAATGGATGCCCCATTTTACCCTCGAACCTCGTCATTGCTGCATCCATGACCATTGCATCGTCAGCTCCGCTCTGACGCAACCTTTCTTCTTGGAGGTAGAATCCATTGAACTTGGTCACCTCCCGGTTGTAGGTGACCCAATGATCTTTAAGTTGCTTGGCGGTTCGATGACGGATAGGGTCGGAGGTGGAGTTATATGTTGCCGCTATTTGGCCCCAGAAACTTGATCCACTCTTATTGTTGCCGGAGATGGGATCATTAGAATGCATAAACCAAGCATTAACCTACAATAAAACCTATAATATAAGTAAACTAAAAAAATTAAGATTAAATAAATGAGAAACGATTCACTCACCAGCTTTTCCTCGTCTTCCTTCGTCCACTCTAGCCTCTTTGGACGCTTTTCCTTCGGCACGGGATTTTCCTCAGCTTGGTTTTCAGATCCAACAGATAAAGATGCAACTGGAGGAGGTGCTCCATACGTAGGTGGAGCATATGGATGAGGTGCCCCATACGGAGGTGGAGCATATGGAGCATAAGGAGGTACTCCATACGGAGGTGGAGCATATGAAGGAGGGGCGTATGGAGGTATCTGGAAAGAAGCTTGACTTCCGTCCGCAGCAGGTGGAGGAGGGGCATACGGACGTACCGGGAATGAGGCTTGAATTCCGGCTTGGGAAGTTGGAGGTTGACCATATGAAGACGGTGGATATTGATACAAATGATAGGGATAAGGGTATGGTGGTGGACGCGCAGCCGGAAATAGTGCACGGGGGAGTGAGGCTGAAACATCGGGGCGACGATGTAGTGAAAAAGACTCATCTAACGGAAGGGTTGTAGGTGACCCATCGGACTGCAAGAGATCCGTGAAGGTGTTCAAATCTGGGGACCAACCCGACATTGTGTGAAGAAAGGGGAGTTTGGAAGAGAAAAATGAGATGGAATGGTGTGTGGAATGAGCTCCACCCGGGTAGGGGTATATATAGAGGGATTGGGGATGAAATTTGTGTTTTTTTGCAATTTTTTTCGAATTTTTTGGACTCCAAACGGTCAAAAACGGCTAGTTGCAACGGCTAGCACACGTGGACCAATCAGATCGTGACACGTGGACCAATCAGATCGCGCCACGTCGCTCTCGCCCGCGCTCTCGCCCCGCGCTCTCGCCCCGCCAGTGCCTCGCCTCCCTCTCGCCCGCCTCTCGCCCGGGCGGGCGCTCCAGCGCGGGCGAGAGCGAGGCGATATCGCCCGCTCTCGCCGGGCGCCAGCGCCATCGCCCGGCGCCGGCCTCTCGCCCGCCTATCGCCCGCGCTGCCGCCCGCACTGGCACCAGCCTTAGGCTGAGTCCAGTGCACAGCCTCTCTCTCGCTCCTGTCACGTCAGCTCTCGTCTCCACTCTCGCCCCTGCTGCCCCAGTGCACAGGCTGCAGCAGGCTACAGCCTCCACGTCAGCTTTTCTATTTCAGAATTAAGTAATTCACGCGGATTTATTTCAACGCTCAGAAAACACACAACATAATATTTTTTATTGAATTAAAAATTACAAAGTACATAATAATTAAAATAAAATAACATGATAATTAAAATAAAATTACATAACTCTAATCGGACTCCTCAATCTCATCCTCATCTTCCTCCTCTTCACGTTCCGCTTCTGGTTCCTCTTCTTCGTCATCTAGCAGACAAAGTATATAGAGGGATTGGGGATGAAATTTGTGATTTTTTGCAATTTTTTTCGAATTTTTTGGACTCCAAACGGTCAAACAACGGCTAGTTGCAACGGCTAGCACACGTGGACCAATCATATCGCGACACGTGGACCAATCAGATCGCGTCACGTCGCTCTCGCCCCGCCAGTGCCTCGCCTCCCTCTCGCCCGCCTCTCGCCCGGGCGGGCGCTCCAACGCGGGCGAGAGCGAGGCGATACCGCCCGCTCTCGCCGGACACGAGCGCCATCGCCCGCCTCTCGCCCGCACTGCCGCCCGCACTGCCACCAGCCTTAGGGCTGACAATGGGCCTCAAATTTTACACTATAAAACTTAAAGATCGAATCGAATTAGGATCGGATTTTGTTTATATTTATTTTTGAACTAGAAATAATTTAGTACCCTAACAAATTGTAAAGAGTCATTTGGATCGCGATCGATTACCACCCGGCACGCTAGGATTTTGGTGGTTACGGCGGGCTTCAATTCGTCCAGGGTCGCTTGTTGCTAGTTTGCTACTGTATACTGCGTTAAAAGCTCGTGGCTTGCAAGTCACTGCGCGCCAGCTACTTTTGCTTCGCTCGATTGATGATGCTGTGGAGCTGGAGATACGTGCTGGTCTAACCGATCTGGTTCGGTTGCCTGCCTGGGACTGGGACTAGTGTTGTGAGAGAGTGGCTAGCACGTACGTTTTCGGTTGGGCTTTTACTCTTACTATACCAGGAAGTGCAATGGATGGTGGTACTATAAAACTGTATTTATACTGGACAACTTGGTACAAAGACAGATCACAGAGTAGGAAGGAGTGGGGCCGGGGGTCGCTCGACTTTGTTTGGCATCGTTTTCATTTTATTTTTATTTTTTTTGCTGGCTCACCAAACCAATCCGTCAAGTTTCCATTATGTACTAGTATTATTGTTATATACGAAGTTGTTGTTTCGTCTATAAGTTGTGATGAAACAATTTGCTTGTGTTACACACTCGGTTTAATAATTAGAAGCCGGATGAGAGTGACCGCCGCCGCCGCCGCTGCTTACCTGGTTCATTGTCTGTCTTGCGAGTTGCATTGCCAACTCGTGTTCCTTGCTTTTTTGTTTGTTTGTTTGTTAGTTGGAGACTTGGAGGTAGGTACTGGGTACGTCAGTACGTGCTGACCTGCACTAGTCTAATACCTATAGCGTTGTGATAGTGACTTCCTGCCGCATGTGAAGCGCCAATTAAAGAGCCTAGGTTGCATGGTGCCAATTAAGGACAGCTAGCTACTGAAATAGGTTAAAAAAATTAAGTTGGAGTTGTTTGGTTGGTTGTATTCATATTCACCTCAATCCATGTTTTAGAGTGGTTGACACGAATATTAGTTAATTTTTTTTTACTTTAATCCACTCTAATAAATACAAATTAATGTGATTATAATTATAGCCACACAAATCCTTAGCGAAGCTACGACGCGTGAAGTTTTTATAATATATAAACGGAATAGCTTTATAAGCATGGTGAATAGCTGGTAGGAGCATTGAGTAGCTAGGAGAGCTAGCTAGAAGCTGTTTTGACCTATTTTTTGATATGTTCAGTTGGTTACCAACAATTTCTGGGTAGCCACGATTCCGTAGCCCATCGTGTAATTTATTTAGGGCTTATTTGTTTTACTCTCAATCCATATGGATTGGGTAGGATTGAATGAGTTTCAAACTCGAACAAGTTAAAAAATTTCATAATTTTTTTAATCCCATCGAATTCACCTAGGATAGAAATAATCGAACAATACCTACTGACGAAAATATGTGGACCTTAGACTATATCTATACGTGGTTATTTCATTTGTATTCATAGAGATGATAACTATTGTGATCGCTTGCATTGATCAGGTTGACGAGATAAAGGAACAAGTTGATTCAATCGTCGATCCCTTAATCGACAAGGTTGTCAAGGATAAAGAAACCTAGAGAGAAGGAACCAAGGAGGAGGCAATGACATGATGTAGATTATTGAAGGTATAAAGATTGGTTAAGCGGTGCCGCGGTGGTAACCGGAAGAAAATACCTACCGCATGTAAACAAATCACTAAATATAAATCTAAGAAGTTTTCGAGAAAAAGCTATTCTCTAACAGTTATATAATACATGTTCTTAAATTTACTTACTTCTTATAAAACTCAATTCCTTCCCTACATATATCAACAAAGTTGAGACTCCCTAAATGCTAAGTCCATCGTAAAAAGCAAACTTCAACCTCTGTTTCACGTCATCCTACCATCCTATTAACCATAATTCTACCTCCAGCGTCAGACTAACTCCAGCAGATCATCCAAAGTTTATCCATAAGCATTGTTTTGCATTGTTCTGCATTATATACTTCACTGTTCGCAAAGTGAAATTTGAATATAGGTATAGATAAGCTGCTAAAGATAGTCTGCCGTCACCATTAAACAACCTCTTATATCGAGGCAGCGTCTGAGCATCTCATGTGCTGTCGTCGCAACCGTCTTTGTTTTCGGACAACTCCAACCTTCAAAGATATCGGAGAATGTTGTTGATACTGATTTCTATCCTAGTTTAATTAAAAACAGAACGAAAGCTAACATCTATATTTTTTGTTGACAGACAACTTAAAAAATTAGCAACCAATAAATATAGAATTATTAAAGCATAAATATTTTTACTTCAAATTATTTTAGCGACTTCCTAAGTTTTATTTCAGGGTGCTAAACTATAGTAGATGCTCATAAAGAAAAATAGAGGAAAATACGGAAGCAACATGGCGCGTCTAAATATCATCTCGGGTTATCCATCCATAATAATGGCAACACAAAAAAAAAGCCCGAGGAGAAAGCCTCTCAGGGCTAATTAGAAAACTCAAGTCACCTTCGAAATCGAAGGGGATTGGAGAGGAAATTAGTTCATTTCCAACTCAATTCTCTCAAATCCCAAAGGATATTTAAAGTTTCCAAAGTAGTCCTCATGGTTGATGAATAACCCTGTTCGGCTTGCTAAACTTTACTTAAATTTGAACTACTTATAATTTTTCCAGTAGAAGTTCTTATGAATTGTTGTTCATATATTTGATGTCAAAACAGATGTTAAATTCATAGAACACTATAAAAACAGGGGCAAAATCATATGGGAAAACTAGACTTCCTAGATGAAATATCACCGTTAGCAAAATAACAAAGTTAAAAAAAATGAGAGAGAAATCGCAATTAAGCTTTAAAAACATATGCAAGAATACAATACAAGAGCCCGTGTTTTTTTTGTTGGCAGCGAGAGCTTTTATTGTACTAGCGCCACCGGTTCTAGTTCCCGCGTGCTTATCTCTATTGCCTCGTGCTCTTTTTCTGTACAAATGGACACATCTGACGACTGACCACGTTCTCCTTCAGCATACTGCTAGTTGGCTCACAGAGATAGATCTGACAGTTTTTCATATTTTTTTTCTTATTTCTGTTTTTTAAAGAGAGAGGTCTCACGGCACGGCACGGCATCGGCATCGGCTACATAGAAGAAGACAGCAACACAAGCTTAGTCGTCCTCGTCCCCCCAATCTTCAGCCCTTGTTCATCAACAAACCACATGGCCGCGCTCGGTCCTGCTTCTGTTACCTCCACGGGCTTGGCGCTGCACACCCCTGCGATTCCTCATCGTCGGCGTCGCCACGGGAATGCAGTGGCCTGTGCGTCGTCGTCTCAACACCAGCGAAGCCTTAATGGCTTGGCGATGAGTTCTTCAGGCACGAACAATGCCTTGCCCATCAAAGGAATTACCACTACACGGTAAAAAACGCCTCCCTTTCCTACAGAGCTCCTCGTGTACAGATCCAAGCAAGTCTTTTCCAGACCTCAGTAGCAGCCTTCAGCTTGCATCCGCACAGCGGCTTGCCGGCTTTGTGTGCAAAGTTTCACTTGTTGTTCTGGTTCAGGGTTCCTGCAGTCGGTCGTTCGGTCCCTGCAGCGAATCCGTCGCCGTCAGGAGGGAACAACCTCCCGGTGCCCAAGATTCCTCCGTGGTGAGCGAAGAACACAGCTGACACTTGCGTCGTTGCTTGTTTCTGAATGTATCTGATCGATGGATTTTTTCTTCTCGCTCCTCGATCAGGGTCAAGTGGGTGGCTGGCGCCGTCATATTTGCAGTGCCCATGTACAGGAGGTTCAGAGCTTTAGAAGGTAAACAGATATCGATCGATCGATGGATCGCGTATTCATCGGTTCGCGAGACCATTTCCTACTACAGTACAGCACATAGCGCGTGCCGTCATGTTTTTGATCGCGGTGCGCGCATGACAGACAAGATAGAGAAGACGGCGGAGGTGGCGATCGAGGTGATCGACAAGGTGGCGGAGGCGACGGAGAAGGTCGCCGGCGAGGTCGCCGACGAGTTCCCCGGCAACGAGAGCATCAAGGAAGCAGCCTCCAGGATCAAGAAGGTCATGCACGTGGTCGAGGAAGACGCCGACAAGGCTGAGGCCCTGATCGAGAAGGTTGGTTTAGTTACGTACGCAAGCTAGTCTATTATTGCCAGTAGTAGTTGCTAATATAATATTTTGGATGCTGAGACTGACTGACAGCATCTTCATGAGATCTGACCGTAAAGAAGTGGATGGCTCTATAACCAGCCTTATTAGATCTATGATCTATCTAAATAATGGATGGCCCTGAACCGTAGAAAACGTCTCATCTTTATTACACATACAAACATAAAGAGGATAACTGTTGTTGTGCTCGCTTACCATGAGCAGGTCGACGAGATAAAGAAAGATGTGGATTCGATTGTCGATCCTATAATCGGCAAGGTTGCCAAGGATAAATCGCGGAGAATGAACCAAAAAGGATGACAGCAGTCGGTGAATTGAAAGGAGCGCAAACATTGCTCGGACGGAAAGGGAAGCAACAGGACGCGTCTCGTTTCGTCTCATGTTTATCTCGTGCCATGGCTTCCTACGTACAAACAGGAGATGAGGCATATGATGGTGTAAAACACTCTTTTATATTGTAGATTGTACTAAGAGAGAAGTTCGAAATAAGAGATGAGATAAGATGAGAGATGTCATGAATAAGTTGTTGCACTACCGGAATAAACGAACTAAATCTACCAGCTATAGAAAACACTGTTATAATTGTCCCCAAAACGGTACATGTAGGTCTATATAGTGTAGAAACATAGCATAAAAAATTTAGTTGGCAAAATAAAAAAAATAAAAATATTCTTTGCCGAGTGCCAAAAAAAGGCACTCGGTAAAGACGTCTTTGCCGAGTGTCAACGCTCGGCCCTCGGCAAAGGTTAACGACCGTCAGTTTTAGATGGCCGCTGACGGCCCTTTGCCGAGCGCCACCTTCGCCGAGTGTTCTGCACTCGGCAAAGAAGTCTTTGCCGAGCGTATTTCTGTGCCGAGAGTCCTACACTCGGTAAACGAGCTCGTTACCGGGAGCAGGACTTTGCCGAGTGCGGCTCTCGACAAAGGCTTCTTTGCCGAGTGTCCGACAAAAGCACTCGGTAAAGCTCCTGACACTTGACAAAGGCTCAAATTCTGGTAGTGTTGGAGGCATCCTAAAAACTTGTATGATAATCAGAGGAAGAAATTCTCCTAACGACATGAGTAAAACATATGTCTGAATTTAACATTGCGGTTATTTTAAAGACAGAGAGAATTGGGATAGATGATCAATCGGACGGCCTAGTCCGACACAACACACCTATTATTGTACTCGTGGTCCCGAGCCTAAGGACCTACCTTGGCTTTAGGCCTTTAGCTATAGTAGCCTACTATGTTAGAAGGCTTGATCTCATATCCCTAAAATTGTAAGACAATTCCAACCATCATTATACATTAGAATGACATAAAATCTATGCATTAGGTGTCCTATGACGCCCTATATTTTGGGGGGCATTCGTTTAACGGTATATTCGATTGGCTTTAATTCGTACCGACTTTTATTATTTCTATAGTGTTTTTATCTCTATGGATTGCAGTTACAGCAGTCCAAACAAGTGACTTTAATTTGAAACGAACAACCTAAATCTTCTCTTGGTCGTCTAAGGCTCCTATTGGCCCCTCGGATCTCTAAGGCATCAACATATATACTAAAGAATATAATTGGCCAATGTTCCAATGGAAGGATGACCCCAAAGGGACGACACTATGCTCAAAGTCTACTCTGGATGGCAATATGTGTTGACAATTTGGATAAGTCTCCCATACATCACATTACATATGATGTACGATGTTATAGTCTGTCTAACAAGCATACCGTTGCCATGACATAGACAACAGACATACTTAAGACCACTACCTGTTACATATCATCATCCCTATAGCCACGCTTGGTCGCACCAAAGTACCAAGAATTATTGTATAAGTATAGATTGCTACACTGGTTATCAACTATATCATGCTTGATAGTTGAGAGCACCTAGAAGGGGGGTGAATAGGTGATCCTGTAAAAACTTAAACTTAAAGCCACAAAAACTTGATTAAGCGTTAGCACAATAAGGCCAAGTGGCTAGAGAGGAGTTCTTGCAAAACACAACAACCACAAGAGGATCAACACAGATAGACACAGTGGTTTATCCCGTGGTTCGGCCAAGTACAAAACTTGCCTACTCCACGTTGTGGCGTCCCAACGGACGAGGGTTGCAATCAACCCCTCTCAAGCGGTCCAAAGACCCACTTGAATACCACGATGTTTTGCTTTGCTTTACTATATCCCGCTCGCGAGGAATCTCCACAACTTGGAGTCTCTCGCCCTTACACTTTGATGTTCACAAAGAAGCACGGAGTAAGGGAGGGATGAGCAACGCACACAAGACACAAAATCAGAGCGACAACACGCACACAAGTCGCAACAAGAGCTCACAACACAACCCGACGAGTTCACAACTCAAATAGAGCTCTAGTTGCTCTCACAAAGAATCAAATGCGCGGAATCGAAGTCTTGGTGCTTATGAATGCTTAGAGTATGCTTTGTGTGTTCCTCCATGCGCCTAGGGGTCCCTTTTATAGCCCCAAGGCAGCTAGGAGCCGTTGAGAGCATTCCAGGAAGGCAATTCTTGCCTTCAGTCGCCTGGCGCACCGGACAGTTCGGTGCACCACCAGACAGTCCGGTGCAGATTTCTTTCCTTCTTTGGCGAAGCCGACCATTGAAGATTCAGAGCCGTTGGCGCACCGGACACTGTCCAGTGCACACCGGACAGTCCGGTGCCCCCTTCTAGCCGTTGGCCCAGCCACGTGCCCCGCGCAGATCGCGTGGCCGACCGTTGGCCCGGCCGACCGTTGGATCACCGGACAGTCCGGTGCACCACCGGACAGTCCGGTGAATTATAGTCGTACGCCGTTAATCATCTCCCGAGAGCGACGAGTTCGCCTGTGAATGGCTCACCGGACAGTCCGGTGCACCACCAGACAGTCCGGTAATTTATAGTCGTACACCGCCGTCGAAGTCCCGAGAACAGCAAGTTCGCCAGAGCCAGCCTGGCGCACCGGACACTGTCCAGTGCACCACCGGACAGTCCGGTGCACCCAGACTGAGCAGACTTCGACTGAAAGAAGCTATCTCTTTTCCAATTTGATTTTTCCTGTTTCCAGCACTTAGACACAATACATTAGTTCTCAAAACAATGTACTAAGTATAGAAACATACCTTTAGACTAGATTTGCACTTTGTCCATCAATTGGCATATATTTTCACTTAAGCACTTGTGTTGGCACTCAATCACCAAAATACTTAGAAATGGCCCAAGGGCACATTTCCCTTTCAATCTCCTCCTTTTTGGTGATTTATGCCAACACAACAAAAAGCAACTACAAGAAGTGCAACATCAATACAAATGAGAACTCAAAATTGTTTTGATTCATATTTGGCATATATGGATCATTATTTGCCACCACTTGGTTTTGTTTTTGCAAATCAACCTCAATCTCCTATCTCTAATTCAAACACAATTGTAGAGACATAAAGAGAGTTGTTCCAAGAGAAATTGATCAAAGATTTCAAAAACTCCCCCTTTTTCCCATAATCAACCATTCTCCCCACAAGAGGCCAACTTTTGACAAGAGATACAATAAGAGAGTTTTGACAACCCAAAAGCTCTATTCTACTATTTTCAATATTTCTCAAGTGGTATTTCTCAAGTGGTAGCTGATCCAATTATTGCTTTGGCCTTATTTTCTCCCCCTTTGGCATCAAGCACCAAAACGGGATCAATCTTGGCCCTTTGACCCCATTGCCTCACCAAAATCTTCAAATAAGAGTACAAAGGCAATACGGATATTGAGATGGACTTGGAGTGAGTTACCCTCTCATCGGAGTGCAGTGGAAGTCTTTCATGGTCCAAGTCCACCTTTCCCTTTCAATCCACCTTTGAGACATCAAGCAAACTCAAGCACACGGTTAGTCTCAAAGGGTCAAGTTGTAGCACATCTCCACCTAAATATGTGCATCACGTTGTAACACCCTAAAGTTCAATCTTGTGGAATTAAGGAAAATTTTCCCAAGGGTTTTCAATCAAAACACCTTTCCTTAATAATATTCATAATTTCAAAGTTACTACCCCAAAATTAATATAATTTTTTCTAGATAAATTAAAGTATTCTTGGGTTGAAATTATGTATATAAGAATTATGATCAAAACTATTTCTTAATATATAATCTACAACATAAATTATATTTCACTAAAATTCATAAGATATGAACTATTTTCTATTTTATGAATGGAATCATGTATAAAATAGTTAAAACAAATATATAGCAAATAATAGTAATAATATAAAGTTTTTCATTTATGTTGGTGTTCTAATCGGAATTTAAATTTGAGTTTGGTTTGAATTTGAAAATAGAATAAGAAAATAGAAAAAAAAACGCCAGAACTAGCTCAGGCCGATTCCCACTCCCTTGGCCCAACTACCCCTTCTGGCCGGCCCATTTATCTCCTATTTCACGCCGCGCCTGCCTTTCCATCACTGTTCGGTGGGGCCCACTCGTCAAGCTTATCCCATCCTCAACAACCCGCTCGGCGTCCCAGGATTTCCGAGCTCCATGACTCAACCACCCGCGCGAATCCCGCGCTCAGCTGCAACCGCTTGCTGGGATTTCGATCGGAAGCTGACCATCGCGCACCCGGGTGACTATATAACCCAAGCCTTGTTGCTTTGTGGAGCAAGGACCGCCATGTGCGCAACATCGAAGAAGCAGAGAGAGCGAGAAAGGAGTCACCGAACCGAGCCACCTCGGCGCTAGGATTGTTGGAGAGCGCCATGGTTGCTGGGCATCCTGTACGTGTTTGCGATGTGCTTGGGTCTCTCCAATCGGTGGTCGTCGAACCCAGGACTGCTCCCGACTCACTTCTCCACGGTACGGTTCATCCTCCTCCTCTTCAAATCAAGATCCGTTCTCCCCTCTGCGATATGATATGTAACGTGGGGAGTTTCTAGTGAGGGGATTAGGCGCGAAGCGGGCTCGGGATCTGCGGTCCAGTTAACCTTTGCGGCGCGCTGGCATAGGAATGGCGGGCACACCATCGGCTGTGCGCCTGGTGTCGCGCCAGGGAAGAAGACGGCAACCTGCTTCCGTAGTGTGCTGTAGGAAGAAGACGCTGTGTCCAGCCATTGATCGGCCAATGGACGGGCAGATTTGATCCTAGACGTAGAGTCTCTCGCGTGCGATCAGAACCCTCCGATCGGGATCTGGTGGCTGGAATCAGGGCGCGCTTCAATAAAACCCTAGACCATTGATCCTTGATCGGACGACCCACATTACGCACCGGTTCGCCTATAGCCTGATCTAATCACGACCGCGGAACTCAGATCCAACGGCCTGTATTAGATCATACCCCTTCGGTCTGGCCATATTTCAAAAGAACCCCTACAGATTTAGAAATTCAACCCGCAGTCCACCGCGGGGTAAATCTGAGTCTAGGGAATACTTGCGCACCAGCCCCTGTCTTTTACAGAATTTAATGCTCAGTCCAGAGAACAGAAAATCCAAAGAATTCATTTAGAAAATACATTTTTGTGTGAAAATAATTATAGGAACTTAAGTAATTCCTAGAAAATACATTCTAACTCCTTTTTAGTCCATTCCAGTTCCTATAATTTTGTAATATTATGGTTTATCATCTAGTACTACTGTTTTCACATGAATGTCACCATAAAATTTATATCCTATTAAATCTTGTACAAAACACATAAAATCTTTAGAAATTCATAACTTAAAATCTATAACTCCGATTTGATCCGTCCAAGTTGCGTTAGTACCGTATAAATATCTACTACGTAGTAACGACATTTATTATAACATGTATCATTCTTTTATGATTAGATCTTTATTTAACTTATGTTGGTTAGTTTTGTTAATCTGCTTATTAATGTAGTAGAAGATGATCTATGATCAATTTATGACTTATATTAAAGTTGAGATAATTATTTATAAAATAACCTATCATATGATTTATACTAACCAAATAGTTTGCCAGTTAAATCACATAGATCTTTTATAAACCCTAACTCCTTCACCTTAACTCCGATCTTAGTGGTTCTCGAACCCGCGATCTCGTAACTTCGCGTAGATTATTATCACGCAGTTTATTCTTATGTTTGGTGTGATGTTAATTTTGCCTATACCATGTTTGTCTATATTGCTACGTTTAGCAGTGAGGTTACGAGTCATCTGAAGATCACCCTGGTACCTGGAATCTCAAGTCTCAGGCAAGTTGTGCCCTTGATCACTTCTTTTTACCTACTCATGTTCTGATTAATCATAATGATCTGCATAGGTCAATTTTGATGGGACCCAATAGGTTACCCTAGTTTGATTATCTTTATACCTTGTTTACCACTGAACTTTTTGGGTAGTGCTTGCTAGTGCTTTATGTGGTTTTGGGTATGAAGATACATTATTCATGATCACACTTTTATTATCTGTTTATTATTACTGTTCATGATAAGATCATTATGTTAATTGGAACATGGAGCGACCACCCGGGAAAACAGTGCTACCACAAGGGTTTAATGGGACGCCCTTGGCTGATTAATTAGGAAAGCTAGTGGAAGACTACCTTACCCGAAAGGGGCAAGGGCAATAGGGGAGTGGTCAGTGTAGGGAGGCCCTCGGGAGGATTTTGCTGCGATGGCGGTCCTGCAAGGGATTCCTGCATTGGAACTTCCTATAAACTGTAGCGGGTTTTCTGAAGCTAGTGGAACTTTGTAAAGGCCTCGTAGTGTTACCCTGCCTCGCCTCCTCGGTAGAGGTGTATGGGAAGTCGCGATCCCTTGGCAGATGGGTAACATGACTTGTGGGTAAAGATGCGCAACCTCTGCAGAGTGTAAAACTGGTATACTAGCCGTGCTCACGGTCAGGAGCGGCTCGGACCCTCACATGATTAAATTATGGAACCTAAACTCAATTTGTCATATGCATTGCATCGCAGGTGAGGTTGTTACTTTTGTTCTACTACTTAATTGGGTTGGTATTTACTTATACTTAGTAACTGCTAATAAAATTTTGACCAACTTTAAAAGCAATGCTCAGCTCTAACCATCTCCTTTGGTAAGCCTTACACTTCACATGAGCTCCCATCTTTGGCGAGTTCATTCACATTATTCCCCACAACTTGTTGAGCGATGAACGTATGTGAGCTCACTCTTGCTGTCTCACACCCCCACAGGTCAAGAACAGGTACTGCAGGATGAGGCGCATGGAGGATGCTGTGATGAGTTCGTGAGTGGTCTAGGCCGTCGTCTCCCAGTCAACTTTGGGTTGCTGGACCGTTGTCTCCTTATAATGTAATTATTTATTTATTTTGTACAGAACTCCTGTTATGTAGTAATGATGTGACATTCGATCCTGTGCCATGAATCATCATATGTGTGAGACTTGGTCCCAGCACACCTGGTGATTATGTTCGCGCCCAGGTTTTGGACCCCTAAAATCCGGGTGTGACAGAAGTGGTATCAGAGGAATGTTGACTGTAGGACGAAACCTAGATAGAACTGGACAACCCTTATTTACTTACCTCTGCTACTCTGATTCTTTCTAAACTTCTCTTAATCTTTTCTCATCTATTTCCGCTTTACTCTGAATATTCTTACCTTTTCATTTCTAAAGACAAATGTGGATTTCACACTTTGAAGTCCTGTGCCTAAAGTGACTTTTAGGAATAGGCGACCTAATCTTAGGAACAAAAACAAAACTATTTTTATAGGTATCTATATACTTGAATGTTTGTTCTTATGATACTTGTCTGATTTGGATCTTTGATTGAGTGTGATGGGTTGTGGAGTAATGTCCACAATTACATCTAACATATAGGCATAAATATAAATAAATAAAATTCATAAGATTAAAAAAAACTAGATTATCCTCCATTAAAGTGTATCTATTTTAGATAGATCCATCTTATCCTAAAAGATTCTTTCTTATCTTTGTAGATTCATCTTATCTTGAAAAGATTTTATTCCATCCTAATAGATCTAACTGACCTCAAAGGATTCTACCTTATCCTTATGGATTTATCTTGCCCTAATTATCATATTGATCCCACTCTAGAATAACAACCATGATCTAATCCAAATTTGAGTTACTTAAATAAGTTAGATAATGTTGGCGACAAAAAAAATTAGGCCCTATCTAATCTATTATGATTTAACCTTGTGGGTGATTCTTAATGCTGGTACAAAGGATAAAACCATACTCCTAATTCACTTAAGCCTAAGTTAGTGCCATAGATCAACTCAGCCATACACTCCCAATAAGTTACATAATCCATCTATGTAAACCTATTAAAAAAAAGTCCTATCCACAGACCCTAGCCATCTTAACTACAACTCCCTAGCTCAGATGGAGATACCAAGATTGGAGACCGAAGGTGATCAACCTCATCAAGAAAGTATAAGCACCAACTCAAGTCTTCAAGGATCAAGCAGGATCACCAAGATGAGTCAAGATCCACAATCTAGGATGGAGTCCTTCCTTACCCTACCCAAACCTATCCATGCTTTGGATACAACTTTTATCCTACATAATAAAGTAGCTATATATATACCCATGCTTTCCTAATCACATGATAATTTGTGATATTAAAAAAAACAAATCTTTTGGTATTAAAACCAACTAGAAACTAAAGCATAGACTACAAACCAAACTTGTTGGATCCCCTTTCTTACTAATCTCGAGGACGAGATTTCTGTTAAGGGGGGTAGGATTTGTAACACCCTAAAGTTCAATCTTGTGGAATTAAGGAAAATTTTCCCAAGGGTTTTCAATCAAAACACCTTTCCTTAATAATATTCATAATTTCAAAGTTACTACCCCAAAATTAATATAATTTTTTCTAGATAAATTAAAGTATTCTTGGGTTGAAATTATGTATATAAGAATTATGATCAAAACTATTTCTTAATATATAATCTACAACATAAATTATATTTCACTAAAATTCATAAGATATGAACTATTTTCTATTTTATGAATGGAATCATGTATAAAATAGTTAAAACAAATATATAGCAAATAATAGTAATGATATAAAGTTTTTCATTTATGTTGGTGTTCTAATCGGAATTTAAATTTGAGTTTGGTTTGAATTTGAAAATAGAATAAGAAAATAGAAAAAAAAAACGCCAGAACTAGCTCAGGCCGATTCCCACTCCCTTGGCCCAACTACCCCTTCTGGCCGGCCCATTTATCTCCTATTTCACGCCGCGCCTGCCTTTCCATCACTGTTCGGTGGGGCCCACTCGTCAAGCTTATCCCATCCTCAACAACCCGCTCGGCGTCCCAGGATTTCCGAGCTCCATGACTCAACCACCCGCGCGAATCCCGCGCTCAGCTGCAACCGCTTG
This sequence comes from Zea mays, assembly GCF_902167145.1. NCBI lineage: Eukaryota > Viridiplantae > Streptophyta > Magnoliopsida > Poales > Poaceae > Zea > Zea mays. The sequence continues at coordinate 45,981,343 of NC_050097.1, read as the reverse complement.
CTGGGATTTCGATCGGAAGCTGACCATCGCGCACCCGGGTGACTATATAATCCAAGCCTTGTTGCTTTGTGGAGCAAGGACCGCCATGTGCGCAACATCGAAGAAGCAGAGAGAGCGAGAAAGGAGTCACCGAACCGAGCCACCTCGGCGCTAGGATTGTTGGAGAGCGCCATGGTTGCTGGGCATCCTGTACGTGTTTGCGATGTGCTTGGGTCTCTCCAATCGGTGGTCGTCGAACCCAGGACTGCTCCCGACTCACTTCTCCACGGTACGGTTCATCCTCCTCCTCTTCAAATCAAGATCCGTTCTCCCCTCTGCGATATGATATGTAACGTGGGGAGTTTCTGGTGAGGGGATTAGGCGCGAAGCGGGCTCGGGATCTGCGGTCCAGTTAACCTTTGCGGCGTGCTGGCATAGGAATGGCGGGCACACCATCGGCTGTGCGCCTGGTGTCGCGCCAGGGAAGAAGACGGCAACCTGCTTCCGTAGTGTGCTGTAGGAAGAAGACGCTGTGTCCAGCCATTGATCGGCCAATGGACGGGCAGATTTGATCCTAGACGTAGAGTCTCTCGCGTGCGATCAGAACCCTCCGATCGGGATCTGGTGGCTGGAATCAGGGCGCGCTTCAATAAAACCCTAGACCATTGATCCTTGATCGGACGACCCACATTACGCACCGGTTCGCCTATAGCCTGATCTAATCACGACCGCGGAACTCAGATCCAACGGCCTGTATTAGATCATACCCCTTCGGTCTGGCCATATTTCAAAAGAACCCCTACAGATTTAGAAATTCAACCCGCAGTCCACCGCGGGGGTAAATCTGAGTCTAGGGAATACTTGCGCACCAGCCCCTGTCTTTTACAGAATTTAATGCTCAGTCCAGAGAACAGAAAATCCAAAGAATTCATTTAGAAAATACATTTTTGTGTGAAAATAATTATAGGAACTTAAGTAATTCCTAGAAAATACATTCTAACTCCTTTTTAGTCCATTCCAGTTCCTATAATTTTGTAATATTATGGTTTATCATCTAGTACTACTGTTTTCACATGAATGTCACCATAAAATTTATATCCTATTAAATCTTGTACAAAACACATAAAATCTTTAGAAATTCATAACTTAAAATCTATAACTCCGATTTGATCCGTCCAAGTTGCGTTAGTACCGTATAAATATCTACTACGTAGTAACGACATTTATTATAACATGTATCATTCTTTTATGATTAGATCTTTATTTAACTTATGTTGGTTAGTTTTGTTAATCTGCTTATTAATGTAGTAGAAGATGATCTATGATCAATTTATGACTTATATTAAAGTTGAGATAATTATTTATAAAATAACCTATCATATGATTTATACTAACCAAATAGTTTGCCAGTTAAATCACATAGATCTTTTATAAACCCTAACTCCTTCACCTTAACTCCGATCTTAGTGGTTCTCGAACCCGCGATCTCGTAACTTCGCGTAGATTATTATCACGCAGTTTATTCTTATGTTTGGTGTGATGTTAATTTTGCCTATACCATGTTTGTCTATATTGCTACGTTTAGCAGTGAGGTTACGAGTCATCTGAAGATCACCCTGGTACCTGGAATCTCAAGTCTCAGGCAAGTTGTGCCCTTGATCACTTCTTTTTACCTACTCATGTTCTGATTAATCATAATGATCTGCATAGGTCAATTTTGATGGGACCCAATAGGTTACCCTAGTTTGATTATCTTTATACCTTGTTTACCACTGAACTTTTTGGGTAGTGCTTGCTAGTGCTTTATGTGGTTTTGGGTATGAAGATACATTATTCATGATCACACTTTTATTATCTGTTTATTATTACTGTTCATGATAAGATCATTATGTTAATTGGAACATGGAGCGACCACCCGGGAAAACAGTGCTACCACAAGGGTTTAATGGGACGCCCTTGGCTGATTAATTAGGAAAGCTAGTGGAAGACTACCTTACCCGAAAGGGGCAAGGGCAGTAGGGGAGTGGTCAGTGTAGGGAGGCCCTCGGGAGGATTTTGCTGCGATGGCGGTCCTGCAAGGGATTCCTGCATTGGAACTTCCTATAAACTGTAGCGGGTTTTCTGAAGCTAGTGGAACTTTGTAAAGGCCTCGTAGTGTTACCCTGCCTCGCCTCCTCGGTAGAGGTGTATGGGAAGTCGCGATCCCTTGGCAGATGGGTAACATGACTTGTGGGTAAAGATGCGCAACCTCTGCAGAGTGTAAAACTGGTATACTAGCCGTGCTCACGGTCAGGAGCGGCTCGGACCCTCACATGATTAAATTATGGAACCTAAACTCAATTTGTCATATGCATTGCATCGCAGGTGAGGTTGTTACTTTTGTTCTACTACTTAATTGGGTTGGTATTTACTTATACTTAGTAACTGCTAATAAAATTTTGACCAACTTTAAAAGCAATGCTCAGCTCTAACCATCTCCTTTGGTAAGCCTTACACTTCACATGAGCTCCCATCTTTGGCGAGTTCATTCACATTATTCCCCACAACTTGTTGAGCGATGAACGTATGTGAGCTCACTCTTGCTGTCTCACACCCCCACAGGTCAAGAACAGGTACTGCAGGATGAGGCGCATGGAGGATGCTGTGATGAGTTCGTGAGTGGTCTAGGCCGTCGTCTCCCAGTCAACTTTGGGTTGCTGGACCGTTGTCTCCTTATAATGTAATTATTTATTTATTTTGTACAGAACTCCTGTTATGTAGTAATGATGTGACATTCGATCCTGTGCCATGAATCATCATATGTGTGAGACTTGGTCCCAGCACACCTGGTGATTATGTTCGCGCCCAGGTTTTGGACCCCTAAAATCCGGGTGTGACACACGTGCAAAAGGACTTGTGAGGTCCGGGGAGTGTTTGTACAACTTGAGCACCACAAGTAAACAACAAAATGCATAAGGAACATGATCACAGCATAATACACATGTATGCTACAAGTCAATCCAAGTTCCGCGAATCTAAGACATTTAGCTCACTACGCAGCCTGCAAAAGGTCTTTTCATCTAAAGGCTTGGTAAAGATATCGACTAGCTGGTTCTCGGTGCTAATATAGAACACTTCGATATCTCCCTTTTGCTGGTGGTCTCTCAAAAAGTGATGCCAGATGTCAATGTGCTTTGTGCGGCTGTGCTCAACAGGATTGTCCGCTATGCGGATAGCACTCTCATTGTCACATAGGAGTGGGACTTTGCTCAGATTGTAGCCAAAGTCCCGGAGGGTTTGCCTCATCCAAAGTAGTTGCGCGCAACACTGTCCTGCGGCAACGTACTTGGCCTCAGCGGTGGATAGAGCAACAGAGGTTTGTTTCTTAGAACTCCATGACACCAGGGACCTTCCTAAGAATTGGCATGTCCCCGATGTACTCTTCCTATCGACCTTACATCCAGCATAGTCGGAATCTGAGTATCCAATCAAATCAAAGGTAGACCCCTTTGGATACCAGATCCCGAAGCAAGGCGTAGCGACTAAATATCTAAGGATTCGCTTCACGGTCACTAAGTGACACTCCCTTGGATCGGATTGAAATCTAGCACACATGCATACGCTAAGCATAATATCCGGTCTACTAGCACATAAATAAAGTAAAGACACTATCATTGACCGGTATGCCTTTTGATCAACGGACTTACCTCCTTTGTTGAGGTCGGTGTGTCTGTCGGTTTCCATTAGAGTCTTTGCGGGCTTGGCGTCCTTCATCCCAAACCGCTTTAGCAAGTCTTGCGTGTACTTCGTTTGGGAGATGAAGGTGCCGTCCTTGAGTTGCTTCACTTGGAACCCAAGGAAGTAGTTCAACTCGCCCATCATCGACATCTCAAACTTTTGAGTCATCACCCTGCTAAACTCTTCACAAGACTTTTGGTTAGTAGAACCAAATATTATGTCATCGACATAAATTTGGCACACAAATAAGTCACCATCACAAGTCTTAGTGAATAAAGTTGGATCGGCTTTCCCAACCTTGAAAGCATTAGCAATTAAAAAGTCTCTAAGGCATTCATACCAGGCTCTTGGGGCTTGCTTAAGTCCATAGAGCGCCTTAGAGAGCTTACACACGTGGTCGGGGTACCGTTCATCCTCGAAGCCAGGGGGTTGCTCCACGTACACCTCCTCCTTGATTGGCCCGTTGAGGAAAGCGCTCTTCACATCCATTTGGAACAACCTGAAAGAATGGTGAGCGGCATATGCTAGCAAGATACAAATGGACTCTAACCTAGCCACAGGAGCAAAAGTCTCCTCAAAGTCCAAACTTGCGACTTGGGCATAACCTTTTGCCACAAGTTGAGCCTTGTTCCTCGTCACCATGCCGTGCTCTTCTTGTTTGTTGCGGAACACCCACTTGGTTCCCACAACATTTTGCTTAGGACGAGGCACCAGTGTCCAAACTTCATTTCTCTTGAAGTTGTTGAGCTCCTCCTGCATGGCCAACACCCAGTCCGTATCTAGCAAGGCCTCTTCTACCCTGAAAGGCTCAATAGAAGAGACAAAAGAGTAATGCTCACAGAAGTTAGCTAATCTAGAGCGAGTAGTTACTCCCTTGCTAATGTCACCCAAAATTTGGTCGACGGGATGATTCCTTTGAATCGTCGCTCGAACTTGGGTTGGAGGTGCCGGTTGTGCTTCTTCCTCCATCACATGATCATCTTGTGCTCCCCCTTGATCACACGCCTCCTCTTGATGAATCTGTTCATCGTCTTGAGTTGGGGGATGCACCATTGTTGAGGAAGATGGTTGATCTTGCTCCAATTGTTCCTGTGGTCGCACATCGCCAATCGCCATGGTGCGTATTGCGGCCGTTGGAACGTCTTCTTCATCTACATCATCAAGATCAACAACTTGCTCTCTTGGAGAGCCATTAGTCTCATCAAATACAACGTCGCTAGAGACTTCAACCAAACCCGATGATTTGTTGAAGACCCTATACGCCTTTGTATTTGAGTCATAACCTAACAATAACCCTTTCTTCACTAGAATGTAACATTTGCTCTCAAATACACGAAAGTAAGATACATTGGGTTTGTTACCGGTTAGAAGCTCATACGAAGTCTTCTTGAGGAGGCGATGAAGATACACCCGGTTGATGGCGTGACAAGCCGTGTTCACGGCTTCCGACCAAAAGCACTCGGGAGTCTTGAACTCTCCAAGCATCGTCCTTGCCATATCGATGAGTGTCCTGTTCTTCCTCTCTACCACACCATTTTGCTGTGGTGTGTAGGGAGCGGAGAACTCGTGCTTGATCCCTTCCTCCTCAAGGTACTCCTCCACTTGAAGGTTCTTGAACTTGGACCCGTTGTTGCTCCTTATCTTCTTCACCTTGAGCTCAAACTCATTTTGAGCTCTCCTTAGGAAGCGCTTGAGGGTCCCTTGGGTTTCAGATTTATCCTGCAAAAAGAATACCCAAGTGAAGCGGGAAAAATCATCAACTATAACAAGACCATACTTACTTCCCCCGATGCTTAGGTAGGCGACGGGTCCGAAGAGGTCCATATGAAGCATCTCCAAAGGTCTTGATGTGGTCATCACATTTTTGGTATGATGAGAGCTTCCCACCTGTTTACCTGCTTGACAAGATGCACAAGGTCTATCTTTTTCGAAAGTCGCATTAGTTAGACCTATCATGTGTTCTCCCTTTAGAAGCTTGTGAAGGTTCTTCATCCTCACATGTGCTAAGCGGCGATGCCACAGCCAGCCCATGCTAGTCTTAGCAATTAAGCATGCATCTAGACCGGCCTCCTCTTTTGCAAAATCAACTAAATAAAGTTTGTCGTCTAGTACACCCTTAAAAGCCAATGAACCATCACTTCTTCTAAAGACAGACACATCTACATTTGTGAATAAAAAATTATATCCCATATTGCATAATTGACTAACGGATAACAAATTATATCCAAGTGACTCAACTAAAAACACATTAGAAATATAGTGCTAGGATGAAATAGCAATCTTCCCTAACCCTTTCACCTTGCCTTGGTTCCCATCACCGAATATGATTGAATCTTGGGAATCCTTGTTCTTGACAAAGGAGGTGAACATCTTCTTCTCCCCCGTCATGTGGTTTGTGCATCCGCTGTCGATAATCCAGCTTGAACCCCCGGATGCATAAACCTGCAAGGCAAATTTAGGCTTGGGTTTTAGGTACCCAACTCTTGTTGGGTCCTACAAGGTTAGTCACAATGGTTTTAGGGACCCAAATGCAAGTTTTATCTCCCTTGCATCTTGCCCCTAATTTCCTAGCAATTACCTTCTTATCCTTTCTACAAATAGCAAAGGACGCATTGCAAGTATGAAAAATTGTAGAAGGTTCATTAATTACTTTCCTAGGAACATGAACAATATTCTTTCTAGGCACATGATGAATATTTTTCCTAGGCATATCTCTACCATGCACAACATGGGAACTAGAAGCAGTCATAGCATATGAATCATAAGCACAGGTCCTATACATATTTCTAGAAAATTTTCTATCACCATAAATGAAAGCATGGTTCTTTTGAACACTATTAGTCATAGAGGCCTTCCCTTTCTCCTTGGCGGGGATGGAAGCTTTATGACTAGTTAAGTTCTTGGCTTCCCTCTTGAAACCAAGCCCATCCTTAATTGAGGGGTGTCTAGCAATCGTGTAGGCATCCCTCGCAAATTTTAGTTTATCAAATTCATTTTTGCTAGTCTTAAGTTGGGCATTAAGACTAGCCACTTCATCATTTAACTTTGCAATAGACACTAGGTGTTCACTACAAGCATCAACATTAAAATCTTTACACCTAGTGCAAATCACAACATGTTCTACACAAGAGTTAGATCTATTTGCTACTTCTAGTTTAAGCTAGAAATAGAGTCATGGCATGTAGACAATTCACCAGAAAGCATTTCATTCCTTTTAATTTCCAAAGCAAGGGATTTTTGTGCCTCTACAAACTTATCATGTTCTTCATACAAAAGATCCTCTTGCTTTTCTAATAACCTATTCTTATCATTCAAGGCATCAATTAATTCATTAATTTTATCAATTTTAGTTCTATCCAGTCCCTTGAACAAACTAGAGTAATCTATTTCATCATCATCACTAGACTCATCCTCACTTGAAGAAGCATAGGTAGTATTCCGAGTATATACCTTCTTCTCCTTCGCCATGAGGCATGTGTGACGCTCGTTGGGGAAGAGGGATGACTTGTTGAAGGCGGTGGCGGCGAGTCCTTCGTTGTCGGAGTCGGACGACGAGCAATCCGAGTCCCACTCCTTGCCAAGGTGTGCCTCGCCCTTAGCCTTCTTGTAAGACTTCTTCCTTTCCCTCTTGTTCTCTTGTTCCTGGTCACTATCATTATCGGGACAGTTAGCGATAAAATGACCAACCTTACCACATTTGAAGCATGAGCGCTTCCCCCTTCGTCTTGTTCTTGTTAGGCTGCCCCTTGCGACCCTTTAGCGCTGTCTTGAAGCGCTTGATGATGAGGGCCATCTCTTCCTCATTTAGTCCCGCCGCCTCAACTTGCGCCACCTTACTAGGTAGCGCCTCCTTGCTACTCGTTGCCTTGAGAGCAACGGGTTGAGGCTCATGGATTGGACCATTCAACGCGTCGTCCACGTATCTCGCCTCCTTGATCATCATTCTCCCACTTACAAACTTCCCAAGTACTTCTTCGGGTGACATCTTGGTGTACCTAGGATTTTCACGAATATTGTTCACAAGATGTGGATCAAGGACAGTAAAAGACCTTAGCATTATGCGAACGACGTCGTGGTCCGTCCATTGCGTGCTTCCGTAGCTCCTTATTTTGTTGATGAGGGTCTTGATCCGGTTGTATGTTTGAGTTGGCTCCTCTCCCCTTATCATTGCAAATCTTCCAAGCTCGCCCTCCACCAACTTCATCTTGGTGAGCATGGTGACGTCGTTCCCCTCATGCGAGATCCTGAGGGTGTCCCAGATCTGCTTGGCATTGTCCAAGCCGCTCACCTTATTGTACTCTTCCCTGCACAAAGATGCTAAAAGGACAGTAGTAGCTTGTGCATTTTTATGGATTTGTTCATTTATAAACATGAGACTATCCGAGCTATCAAATTTCATTCCACTCTCTATAATCTCCCATATGCTTGGATGGAGAGAGAACAAGTGACTACGCATTTTGTGACTCCAAAATCCGTAGTCCTCCCCATCAAAGTGTGGAGGTTTGCCAAGAGGAATGGAAACCAAATGTGTATTTGAACTATGCATAATACGAGAATAATCGAAAGACAAGTTTGAGTTAACCGTCTTCTTTTTCTCGTAGTCGTTGTCGTCGTCCTTTTGGGAAGAAGAGGACTCGACGCTGTCGTCGTAGTAGACTATCTCCTTGATACGCCTTGTCTTCTTCTTCTTCCCATCTTTTCGTTTGTAGCCCGAGCCCGAGTCGGTAGGCTTGTCATCTTTCGGCTCGTTGACGAAGGACTCCTTCTCCTTATCATTGATCACAATCCCCTTGCCCTTAGGATCCATCTCTTCGGGCGATTAGTCCCTTTGTGAAGAGAACGACTCTGATACCAATTGAGAGCACCTAGAGGGGGGTGAATAGGTGATCCTGTAAAAACTTAAACTTAAAGCCACAAAAACTTGATTAAGCGTTAGCACAATAAGGCCAAGTGGCTAGAGAGGAGTTCTTGCAAAACACAACAACCACAAGAGGATCAACACAGATAGACACAGTGGTTTATCCGTGGTTCGGCCAAGTACAAAACTTGCCTACTCCACGTTGTGGCGTCCCAACAGACGAGGGTTGCAATCAACCCCTCTCAAGCGGTCCAAAGACCCACTTGAATACCACGATGTTTTGCTTTGCTTTACTATATCCCGCTAGCGAGGAATCTCCACAACTTAGAGTCTCTCGCTCTTACACTTTGATGTTCATAAAGAAGCACGGAGTAAGGGAGGGATGAATTTTGTTACATACCTATACCCTAATAGGGGAATTCCCCAAGAGTTGGCGGGTATCAGATCCCTATTGACATCTCTAGTTGGAACCATACCAATCAGGACATTGGCTGTTCAGCAAGAGACCGTGCCATTTTGGGCTTTTATTCGCTTGTTGGGTTCGACGAAGAACGAACCGTAATTGCAACCGCAATTGTGCATAGGTTTAGCATGCCGACCCAGTACCTTCCCTGTGACCCTGTCTCATTGCTCTCTGGTCCTCCAAGGACACGCGTAACTAACGGTTTTTCAATCACACTAAAAAAAAATTGTGGCCCACATGCAGACTTCGGAACAAATTGTGTACCGACGTACAAAAATCGCTCCCGTTCCACTAATCAAGATCCCCGTCCTCCAGGTCCCAACTCCCAACCAATAGAGCGTGAGCTTACCCTCCCCGATCCGCGTCACAGCTTAGCGACTATCATCAACCGTCCGATCGTGGGTAGCCAAGCACAACGACGCCCGATCCGCACGGTTCGTTTGAACCACAAGCTAAACTGCCCCATATATAGTTCCCTACCCCTACCCAACCGCCGCCATCAATAGCCAGTTCTAATCTCAGGTTTGGGGGGAAAAGGCCTCGCGGGTCGCAAACCGCTCTCTGTTGATTTGGGATTTGGGAGGCGCTCGAGGTAACCATGCTTTCCGACACAGTATTCGAATTTTCGGTTCCTGCAGTTACTGACTCGTTCGCGGTTTTGTTAGTTTACGGAAGCGGCGCTCGTCGCCGATTCGAATATCTGTCGCGATTAGGGTTCCATGATTAGGGATTAGGGTATGGTTGGTCGCTGGAATTTTCGGTTCGCTCATGCTTAATCTCGTGCACATGTGGTTGCCTGTGCCTACGTGCTGCGGGGTCGTTGGCTTTTTTTTGTTTGGCAATTACTATCGTGATACGATGTTGCCAATCACATGATTTCGCAAGCATACATGGCTTCGTTTTAGGCATAAATCATCTATCACGATGCGGCTAACCCACACCGTTAGAACTGATGGTTATAGATGTGGTTTTACTGATACTGTTATGTCGTGCCTGATCACTGGATTCAATGCCTGGTCATTGGATTCGACAAACCTTGTTCTTTCATAGTTAAGCATCCGATTGTGACGATGTTGTGGCGGGCCTCGTCAATGTTGTCATTTACCATTGATCAACAATAATTCAACTGATGTTCGGTGCACTTAAACTAGTGTACATGGTGCAATTTTATATGTGGTTGTGTGTTGTTATATGAAAGCAGCAACGTTGATGTTAATTGTTCTGTTCCTTAAGAAAAAAAGTGCCCAAACCTGTCTGTCGCCTGTTGATGTGACACAAATATATGTTGATATTTTCACGTCTGGGGTGGTTCACATTATCATTTTATGGACGAATCAATTTGTTGAAAGACATGATCATGATATTTTGTATCATTGTGTCATTATTCTTGTGAGAAGATGGGATAGTGATCAGGCTACAATAGCTGTCTATTCAGATTGTTTGTTCCTTATTCGCAGTTGTAATGATAGTGTTCTTATTAGATCATCTCATGTGTTCTTTTGGATTAGGATCAGTCTGAGGTTTATAATTTATACTTTCCAAGAAAATTAGTCTTTAGCTCCATTGTGCCGTAAAACTAATCTGACACAGTTTTAAACCTATGCGTGATGAATTATTTATGTAATTAATTTGTCAGGAGTATTCTAAAGATTTTGGCTAACCTTTTACTTATAATTTTTTTGCAGTTTTCAGGTAAACCATAGTTTAGTGACCCATGGCTCGTACTAAGCAAACTGCTCGCAAGTCCACTGGAGGGAAGGCTCCTAGGAAGCAACTTGCCACCAAGGTTTGGTTCTAGTAATCTGTTCTTGTACCATTTTTATTATTGTTTGTTGTTATGCTGTACATACTTCACCTTTATGTGTATAAACTATGAACTGGTCATTAAACTTCGAATTGGACAGTAGGTCATCTTAGATATATTTGTGAAACAATCATTAACTTAGTTTTGTTAATTTGACAGGCTGCCCGTAAGTCTGCACCCACAACTGGGGGAGTAAAGAAGCCTCATCGTTACCGCCCTGGAACTGTTGCTCTTCGGTGGGCGATACATGATTCTTTTGATTGTTTACTGTTTATTACACTTCAAATAATATGACAATTGTTCTCCCTGACTTTGCAGTGAAATCCGCAAGTATCAGAAGAGCACTGACCTGCTCATAAGGAAGCTTCCGTTCCAAAGGCTTGTCAGGGAGATTGCCCAGGATTTCAAGGTGAGATTTCATTTTCATACCGTCATGTAATCTAGGAATTCTGAAGTAAACGTAGAAGTGCACTTCTCAACCCGTTGTATTTGTGCAGACTGATCTTCGTTTCCAGAGCCATGCGGTGCTTGCGCTGCAGGAGGCTGCGGAGGCGTACCTGGTGGGTCTATTCGAGGACACTAATCTGTGCGCCATCCATGCCAAGCGCGTGACCATCATGCCCAAGGACATTCAGCTGGCTAGGAGGATCCGTGGTGAAAGGGCCTAGATTCTCTGTTTACTGCTACTGGGAGTGGCTCCGTAGTATGGTTTGCATCTGTTCGATGCTTGCTTTTTGTGGAAGTTACATTTGTGGGTGTTCGAATTCGTAATATTCATCCGTAGTGGACGAGTGGTAGGAAGTTCTGCAATCTGACTATGTTTTAAAATTTATAATTGTTGTCAATTAGTGTTGGTGTTGGTTTCGCCCATCAACGGATCAACCTTATTGGTTATCTGAACGACGAATTGATATGTTAACTCGTGAACTTCGTTATATTTAGGCAGCATCGGTTACATTGTTTTGTCCTGAGATCTGTGTGTCTGCATGTTGTCGTCTGCTGCGGTATTGATGTACCGCTTTATCGGAGGCAGCGGTCACCAACATTTCTTCTGGCATGCTTCCGCTAGCGAAAGTGCTAAGAGCCAACTCTCTCTCTCTCTCTCTCTCTCTCTCTCTCTCTCTCTCTCTCTCTCTCTCTCTCTCTCTCTCCATGTATGCACATATTTGTACCACTATTTATCCAACCCTTTAAACTTTGTAAAACTTATCTAACCAAATCACCCTCATCCATAACTCTCACTAAGGCCATGTTTAGAAGAGCTTCATTTAAAAAATCGCAGCTTCGGTTTTTCAGCTTCACTATGAAACAACTTCAATAAATTGGTAAGGTAGGGTTCAAGAATATTTGGCTTGCACATAGATTTTCGCTTCTGTATTACATTTAATTTGTATACGAGTTTTCTTAATTACTCTTGATGATTAGCTAGTGGAGAAAGAGACATGTATGGATTTGTCATGTAACCAATGATATGGTGAGTAACTTTTGTGCAACTTTATTAGAAAGTATGAAAACAATGTTTTTGAAGCACCATTTGAGTAGCTTCGAAAATTTCATGAAACTGGTCTCTAGTTTCAGTTTTTTTAAAGCTAGAGCTAGTGGAGTTAGATCTGTTTGGATAGATGAAGCTGAAATAGACTTGAAATTCTTGAAGTGAAGATCTACCAAACAAGACCTAAATCCACCAAATAAATTACGCTCAGATTTAACACACCATCAAAACATGTTAGTCACTTAGATACAATAAACAATATTATTTAAGATCATCTCTTATCTCTCTTCTACCCCTAGGCTCCTCCTCCCCTTTGAGACTGCCTGCAGCGGGCGACCCTTTGCCTCCCCTCCTCTAGCACTGTTCACCGTTTAGGGGCTACAGTGTCTCCCTTCCCCCCGCAACGGCGAGCCCTACGGGCACCTCTCTGACGCGCTCCCCTTCTCTCTCACGCTAGATGAAGGGGAGCATTGTTCAGTCCTCCACGCCTGGTTTATCGTGAAAGTCGACGCCCGCGCCAGACCAAGGAAAGTTCTCGGTCTACTTCGCTCCCTCTCGACGTGTCTGTGGAAGTGGGGCAAAATCGGGCGACGGGGCGGCGGATCTGCCGGCGGAAGGGCGATTCGGAGCCGGTGGAGGTCGGCGGCGAGGAGGACGAAGAAGAGCACGTCGAGTTCGTGAGCAGTCAACCCCGTTCACGTCGGAAGCCGAAGCACCCACAAATCGCAGTCTGCCGAGGCTCTTCGTCGCCGCATCCGTTGTTTTCCTCTCCGAGCGTGGACGCCATCCTCAGATCCGGACTTTGTCGCTTCGATTCGTGTTGTTGCGGCCCGAATCTTCCGTTCTTCAGGTGCGACCGCGTTCTTCTATCTGCTCCCAGGTTCATGAGTCTTCCTTTATTTTTGCAAATTGTACGTGCTTAGTTCTGTAGTTTACCGAAGTCATGTCAATGACCGGGTTCGAATAGTATGAGCAGCACTAGTGTACATGGATCTGCTCTATCGGTTAAGGTTTTCTTAACACACTTCATCAACCTTTGACATAAGTGTACATGGATCTGCTCCGGTGGTAGATTGAGGGTATTTAACATCAATCTGGATGATGCATCCGTGGGGGATTGGTCTGCCGCCCGCGATCATACGAACCCTAGATTTGGGGGCATATTTTGTTTGCTCAGTTCCAGTTTGTTGTCCATATGGCATAATTAAATGGTTACTTATGTGATTAGCAAGACTGATTTGAAGCTGGTGCTATGTCAAATTCAGTTTGACATATGAAACTTTGATGAGTCCACATATTTGTGTGCCTCATGTTCAGTTTGAAACAGGAGTTTATAATGTTTTTTGCAACACGAACCTGTTTATTTATTCACGTGTTATGATCCTATGGTACCCAATAATGGTTCAATATATGTGTGCTCTTTGAACAACCTAACATTTCTTCACACATGAACCCTGGCTAATTCATGGTCATTCTATAGTTAATAAAATCAATTCTGTACTACATATGACAAAAATGATTACTTCATAAATTTGTGTGCCTCATGTTCTGTACAAATCATGAGTTGTTAATGTTGTTTGGAACTTTAAGTGCTTTTCCTTATTCAGGTGTTCTGATCCTATGTTACCAAGCAATGATACAATTTAAGTTTCCTCTTTCATATACTTTATGAGTACATCATGACAACTGCAAGGTCTGATGCTATTCTTCAGCATTATTATCCTATTTAAATATACATAATCAGTATGTTAGAGTTTTTTGTGTTTGCTCTATCATGAGTCATGCTTCCATGAACTTTTTTATGTTCCTCCCATCAATATTAGTCATGCTTTCATGACCATTATATGTCCCTGCCTAGAATTTTGTTGTTCAATTTCTGTACTTATTCATTCCATGTGCCTATATGGTTTCTATGGGTATGCACTTGTTACTTCATATATTAATTCTTTGCAGCACATTTCATCATGGCATCCTCGACAGAAGAAAACATGAAGGCTTTGCTCAAAGTCCTTGTTGACTGTGCCGAGGATGCCACCAAATCACTGGGTGGTTTAGTAGATCATGCTTTAGACCACATGCATGATGAAGAGATCGTAGCTAGAACCTTGTTTGCCATCAAAGAAAGACTAGAATTGCTACAGCAAGATGCCTTATAGGCAAAAGTGCAAGCATTTCCAGAAATTGCTAAGGACCAGGGGGATGACATAAGTGTTGAACCTACAACTCCGTCGACCCCTCCAACAGTTACTGATCGATCTTTTGATGAAGACGAGTTGTACTGCCTCGAAGTCAGTGATGAGTGGTACTTCAGCGATTCTGATAGGTCTACACGCAATAGCTACTGGAATATTTATTAGCCATGTATTACAGTTTAAGAGAGATGACATCCTTTTGAAATTATAAGTAGTCGTCTACAGCCAACAACTGTTAGGTTGTGTGCTCTGAAACGACATTTCAGTTGTCATCTATGTTTCAGTCTTAGGGGTATGTAGTTATCATAACCTAGTGAAAGGGAAATAGGGTCAAACCTTTTCCTAAATGATTTTGGTGGTTGAATTGCCCAACACAAACAATTGAACTAACTAGTTTACTCTAGATTATATGTTCTACAGGTGCCAAAGGTTCAACACAAACCAATAAAAAGAACAAGTTAGGGTTCAAAAGAAAGGAGCAAAAGAAAACCGAAGTGTGCCCTGGTCTGGCGCACCGGACAGTGTCCGGTGCACCAGGGACCGTACACTCTGAACTTGCCACATTCGGGTTTCTGGAGAGCCGCTCCGCTATAATTCACCGGACTGTCCGGTGCGCCAAGCGGAGCAACAACTACTGCGCCAACGGTCGTCTGCAAAAGTGAACAATGCCGGGAACAGTGCGCGGACAGTTCACGCAGAGTCAGAACAGCGCCAGAAGGCGCACTGGACAATGAACAGTACCTGTCCGGTGCGGCACCGGACTGTCTGGTGCTGAAAGGGAAATGTGCCCTTGGGCCATTTCTAAGTATTTTGGTGATTGAGTGCCAACACAAGTGCTTAAATGTGAATCTATACCCATGGATGGACAAAGTGCAAATCAAGAGTAAAGGTATGTTTCTAAGCCTTAGTACATTGTTTTGAAGACTAATGTATTGTGTCTAAGTGCTTGAAACAGGAGAAATCGAGTCAGAGAAAAGTTGGCTGTGTACAGCCAAAAGGCTGTTCGGTCTGGGGCACCGGACTGTCCGGTGGTGCACCGGACAGTGTCCGGTGCGTCAGACTGACTCGGGCGAACTGGCCGCTCTCGGGAATTTACCGGCGACGTACGACTATAATTCACCGGACTGTCCGGTGTGCACCGGACTGTCCGGTGAGCCAACGGTCGGCCGCGCGATCTGCGCGGGACACGTGGCCGAGCCAACGGCTAGAAGGGGGCACCGGACATGTCCGGTGCGCCAACGGCTCTCTGGCGGCCAACGGTCGGCTGTGCCGTTTAAGGAAAGAAATCGGGCACCGGACAGTGTCCGGTGCACCAGTCGACAGAAGGCAAGATCAGCCTTCCAGATTTGCTCTCAACGGCTCCTAGCTGCCTTGGGGCTATAAAAGGGACCCCTAGGCGCATGGAGGAGCACACCAAGCATTCCTACAACATTCCTAAGCACCAAGACATCGATTCCGCGCATTTGGTTCATTGTGATAACATCTAGAGCTCTTGTTGAGTTGTGAACTCATTGAGTGGTGTTGCGAGCTCTTGTTGCGACTTGTGTGCGTGCTGTTGCTCTGATTTTGAGTCTTGTGTGCGTTGCTAGTTCCTCCCTTACTCCGTATTTCTTTGTGAATCTCAAGTGTAAGGGCGAGAGGCTCCAAGTTGTGGAGATTCCTCACAAACGGGATATTGAAAGGCAAAGCAAAACACCATGGTATTCAAGTTGGTCTTTGGACCGCTTGAGAGGGGTTGATTGCAACCCTCGTCCGTTGGGACGCCACAACGTGGAGTAGGCAAGCGTTGGTCTTGGCCGAACCACGGGATAAACCACTGTGTCATCTCTGTGTTTGATCTCTTGTGGTATTGTGTTTTGTTGAGACTCCTCTCTAGCCACTTGGCGATTATTGTGCTAACTCTTAACAAGTTTTTGTGGCTATAAGTTTAAGTTTCACATGATCACCTATTCACCCCCCCCTCTAGGTGCTCTCAATTGGTATCAGAGCCGTTCTCTTCACAAAGGGACTAACCGCCCGAAGAGATGGATCCTAAAGGGAAGGGAATCGTGATCAACGACAAGGAGAAGGAGTCCTTCGTCAACGAGCCAAGGGATGACAAGTCCAACGACTCGGGCTCGGGCCACAGACGCAAAGATGGGAAGAAGAAGAAGACAAGACGCATCAAGGAGATCGTCTACTACGACAGCGATGAGTGTACTTCCTCCCAAAAGGACGACGACCACAACGAATACGAGAGAAAGAAACCGGTCAATTCGAACTTTTCTTTTGATTACTCTCGTATTCCTCAAAGTACTAATGCTCATTTATTATCTATTCCACTTGGTAAACCTCCTCATTTTGATGGAGAGGACTACGGATTTTGGAGTCACAAAATGTGTAGTCACTTGTTCTCTCTCCATCCTAGCATATGGGAGATTGTAGAAAGTGGAATGCACTTTGATAGTACGGATAGTCCCATGTTTATTAATGAACAGATTCATAAAAATGCACAAGCTACTACTGTGTTGCTAGCCTCTTTGTGCAGGGACGAGTACCATAAGGTGAGCGGCTTGGACAATGCCAAGCAGATCTGGGACACCCTCAAGATCTCTCATGAGGGGAATGATGTCACCTTGCTCACCAAGATGGAGTTGGTGGAGGGCGAGCTTGGACGGTTCGCAATGATAAGGGGCGAGGAGCCAACTCAAACATACAACCGGCTCAAGACTCTTATCAACAAAATAAGGAGCTACGGAAGCACGCGATGGACGGATCATGACGTCGTCCGCCTAATGCTAAGGTCCTTTACCATTCTTGATCCTCATTTGGTGAACAATATTCGTGAAAATCCTAGGTACACCAAGATGTCGCCCGAAGAAGTTCTGGGGAAGTTCGTAAGCGGGCGAATGATGATCAAGGAGGCAAGATATGTGGACGACGCGTTGAACGGTCCTATTCATGAGCCTCAACCCATTGCTCTCAAGGCAACGAGGAGCAAGGAGGCGCTACCGAGCAAGGTGGCGCAAGTTGAGGCAGCCGGGCTAAATAATGAGGAGATGGCCCTCATCATTAAGCGCTTCAAGACGGCGCTTAAAGGTCGCAAGGGACAGCCAAGCAAGACCAAGACAAAGGAGAAGCGCTCGTGCTTCAAATGTGGTAAGATTGGTCATTTCATTGCTAACTGTCCCGATAATGAAAGTGACCAGGAAAAGGGGAACAAAAGGGAGAAGAAGAAGCATTACAAGAAGGCCAAGGGCGAGGCACATATCGGAAAGGAGTGGGATTCGGATTGCTCCTCCTCCGACTCCGACAATGAAGGACTCGCCGCCACCGCCTTCAACAAGTCATCCCTCTTCCCCAACGAGCGTCACACTTGCCTCATGGCAAGGGAGAAGAAAGTAAGCACTCATGATACTAGTACTTATGCTTCTTCAAGTGAGGATGAGTCTAGTGATGATGATGAGATAGATTACTCATGCTTATTCAAGGGATTAGATAGATCTAAAATTAATAAGATTAATGAGTTGATTGATGCTTTGAATGACAAGAATAGATTACTAGAAAAACAAGAGGATCTTTTATATGAGGAGCATGATAAATTTGTTAGTGCACAAAATTCTCTTGCTCTAGAAATTAAAAGGAATGAAATGCTCTCTAGTGAATTATCTACTTGTCATGAATCCATCTCTAAATTAAAAAGTGTTAATGATGATTTGAATGCTAAGTTAGAAATAGCTAGTAAATCAACATCTTGTGTAGAAATTGTTGAAACTTGCAATAGGTGTAAAGATTTTGACATTGATGCTTGTAGTGAACACCTAGTTTCAATTTCCAAACTTAATGATGAATTGGCTAGTCTTAATGCTCAACTTAAGACTAGCAAGAGTAATTTTGATAAGCTAAAATTTGCAAGGGATGCCTACACAATTGGTAGACACCCCTCAATTAAGGATGGACTTGGCTACAAGAAGGAAGCCAAGAACTTGACAAGCCATAAGGCTCCCATCTCCGCCAAGGAGAAAGGGAAGGCCCCTATGGCTAGTAGTGTGCAAAAGAACCATGCCTTTATGTACCATGATAGGAGACAATCTAGAAATGCTTATAGGAGATGTAACACATATGATGCTTTTGGTTCTCATGACATGTTTGCTTCTAGTTCTTCTTATGTGCATGATAGAAATGTTGGTAGGAGAAATGTTGTTCATAATATGCCTAGGAGAAATGTTGTTAATGTTCCTAGGAAAGTAATGAATGAACCCTCTACAATTTATCATGCTTTAAATGCTTCCTTTGCTATTTGTAGAAAGGATAGGAAAATAGTTGCTAGGAAGTTAGGGGCAAAATGCAAGGGAGACAAAACTTGCATTTGGGTCCCTAAGGATATTTGCACTAACCTTGTAGGACCCAACATGAGTTGGGTACCTAAGACCCAAGCCTAAATTTGCCTTGCAGGTTTATGCATCCGGGGGTTCAAGCTGGATTATCGACAGCGGATGCACAAACCATATGACGGGGGAGAAGAAGATGTTCACCTCCTACGTCAAGAATAAGGATTCCCAAGATTCAATTATATTCGGTGATGGGAATCAAGGCAAGGTAAAAGGGTTAGGTAAAATTGCAATTTCTAATGAGCACTCTATCTCCAATGTGTTTTTAGTTGAGTCTCTTGGTTACAATTTGCTATCTGTTAGTCAACTATGCAATATGGGATATAATTGTCTTTTTACAAATGTAGATGTGTCTGTCTTTAGAAGAAGTGATGGTTCACTAGCCTTTAAGGGTGTATTAGACGGCAAGCTTTACTTAGTTGATTTTGCAAAAGAAGAGGCCAGTCTAGATGCATGCTTAATTGCTAAGACTAGCATGGGCTGGTTGTGGCATTGCCGCTTAGCACATGTGGGGATGAAGAACCTTCACAAGCTTCTAAAGGGAGAACACGTGATAGGTTTGACTAACGTACAATTCGAAAAAGATAGACCTTGTGCAGCTTGTCAGGCAGGTAAACAGGTGGGAGGAGCGCATCACAGCAAGAATGTGATGACCACATCAAGACCCCTCGAGCTGCTACATATGGACCTCTTCGGACCCGTCGCCTATCTAAGCATAGGAGGAAGTAAGTATGGTTTAGTTATTGTTGATGACTTTTCCCGCTTCACGTGGGTGTTCTTTTTGCAGGATAAGTCTGAAACCCAAGGGACCCTCAAGCGCTTCCTCAGGAGAGCTCAAAATGAGTTTGAGCTCAAGGTGAAGAAGATAAGGAGCGACAACGGGTCCAAGTTCAAGAACCTTCAAGTGGAGGAGTTCCTTGAGGAGGAAGGGATCAAGCATGAGTTCTCCGCTCCCTACACACCGCATCAAAATGGTGTGGTAGAGAGGAAGAACAGGACGCTAATCGATATGGCGAGGACGGTGCTTGGAGAATTCAAGACCCCCGAGCGTTTTTGGTCGGAAGCCGTGAACACGGCTTGCCACGCCATCAACAGGGTCTACCTTCATCGCCTCCTCAAGAAGACTTCGTATGAGCTACTAACCGGTAACAAACCCAATGTATCTTACTTTCGTGTATTTGGGAGCAGGTGCTACATTCTAGTGAAGAAGGGTAGGAATTCCAAATTTGCTCCCAAAGCTGTAGAAGGGTTTTTGTTAGGTTATGATTCAAATACAAAGGCGTATAGGGTCTTCAACAAATCATCGGGTTTGGTTGAAGTCTCTAGCGACGTTGTATTTGATGAGACTAATGGCTCTCCAAGAGAGCAAGTTGTTGATCTTGATGATGTAGATGAAGAAGACATTCCGACGGCCGCTATACGAACCATGGCGATTGGAGAAGTGCGGCCACAGGAACAAGATGAACGAGATCAACCTTCTTCCTCAACAACGGTGCATCCCCCAACTCAAGACGATGAACAGGTTCATCAAAAGGAGGCGTGTGATCAAGGGGGAGCACAAGATGATCACGTAATGGAGGAAGAAGCGCAACCGGCACCTCCAACCCAAGTTCGAGCGATGATTCAAAGGGATCATCCCGTCGACCAAATTCTGGGTGATATTAGCAAGGGAGTAACTACTCGATCTCGATTAGTTAATTTTTGTGAGCATTACTCCTTTGTCTCTTCTATTGAGCCTTTCAGGGTAGAAGAGGCCTTGCTAGATCCGGACTGGGTGTTGGCCATGCAGGAGGAGCTCAACAACTTCAAAAGGAATGAAGTTTGGACACTAGTGCCTCGTCCTAAGCAAAATGTTGTGGGAACCAAGTGGGTGTTTCGCAACAAACAAGACGAGCACGGAGTGGTGACGAGGAACAAGGCTCGACTTGTGGCAAAAGGTTATGCCCAAGTCGCAGGTTTGGACTTTGAGGAGACGTTTGCTCCTGTGGCTAGGCTAGAATCAATTCGTATCTTGCTAGCATATGCCGCTCACCATTCTTTCAGGTTGTACCAAATGGATGTGAAGAGCGCTTTCCTCAATGGGCCAATCAAGGAGGAGGTGTACGTGGAGCAACCCCCTGGCTTCGAGGATGAACGGTACCCCGACCACGTGTGTAAGCTCTCTAAGGCGCTCTATGGACTTAAGCAAGCCCCAAGAGCATGGTATGAATGCCTTAGAGACTTCTTAATTGCTAATGCTTTCAAGGTTGGGAAAGCCGATCCAACTCTTTTTACTAAGACTTGCGACGGTGATCTTTTTGTGTGCCAAATTTATGTCGATGACATAATATTTGGTTCTACTAACCAAAAGTCTTGTGAAGAGTTTAGCAGGGTTATGATGCAGAAATTCGAGATGTCGATGATGGGCGAGTTGAACTACTTCCTTGGGTTTCAAGTGAAGCAACTCAAGGACGGCACCTTCATCTCCCAAACAAAGTACACGCAAGACTTGCTGAAGCGGTTTGGGATGAAGGACGCCAAGCCCGCAAAGACTCCGATGGGGACCGACGGACACACCGACCTCAACAAAGGAGGTAAGTCCGTTGATCAAAAAGCATACCGGTCAATGATAGGGTCTTTACTTTATTTATGTGCTAGTAGACCGAATATTATGCTTAGCGCATGCATGTGTGCTAGATTTCAATCCGATCCTAAGGAGTGTCACTTAGTGGCGGTGAAGCGAATTCTTAGATATTTGGTTGCTACACCTTGCTTCGGGCTCTGGTATCCAAAGGGGTCTACCTTTGACTTGGTTGGATACTCAGATTCCGACTATGCTGGATGTAAGGTCGATAGGAAGAGTACATCAGGGACGTGCCAATTCTTAGGAAGGTCCCTGGTGTCGTGGAACTCTAAGAAACAAACCTCCGTTGCCCTATCCACCGCTGAGGCCGAGTATGTTGCCGCAGGGCAGTGTTGCGCGCAACTACTTTGGATGAGGCAAACCCTTCGGGACTTTGGCTACAATCTGAGCAAAGTCCCACTCCTATGTGACAATGAGAGTGCTATCCGCATGGCGGAAAATCCTGTTGAACACAGCCGCACAAAGCACATTGACATCCGGCATCACTTTTTGAGAGACCACCAGCAAAAGGGAGATATCGAAGTGTTTCATGTTAGCACCGAGAACCAGCTAGCCGATATCTTTACCAAGCCTCTAGATGAGAAGACCTTTTGTAGGCTGCGTAGTGAGCTAAATGTCTTAGATTCGCGGAACTTGGATTGAATTGTAGCATACATGTATTTATGCTTTTGATCATGTTCCTTTTTTGCATTTTGTTGTTTAGTATGGTGCTCAAGTTGTACAAACACTCCCTGGACCTCACAAGTCCGTTGCAAAGTGATGCACAGTTTTATGGGGAGATGTGTTACAACTTGACCCTTTGAGACTAACCATATGCTTGAGTTTGCTTGTTTTAGTCTCGAAGGAGAATTAAAAGGGAAAAGGTGGACTTGGACCATGCAAGACTTCCACTGCACTCCGATGAAAAGAGTAACTTTTCCAAGTTCATCTTTTAACTCTTATTGCCTATTTGCTCTTAATTGAAGATTTTGGTGAGGCAATGGGGTTAAAGGGCCAAGATTGATCCCGTTTTGGTGCTTGCTGCCCAAGGGGGAGAAAATAAAGGCCAAAGTGATAAATGGATCAGCTACCACTTGAGAGATTTTGAAAATAGTAGAATAGAGTTTTTTGTTTTGTCAAACTCTTTTATTGTCTCTCTTGTCAAAAGTTGGCTTCTTGTGGGGAGAAATGTTGATTATGGGAAAAAGGGGGAGTTTTTGAAATCCTGAATCAAATACTCCTGAAATGACTCTCTTTATGACTTAACATGTGTGTTTGACTTAGAGATAGAAATTTGAGTTTTGATTTGCAAAAACAAACCAAGTGGTGGCAAAGGATGATCCATATATGCCAAAATTGAATCAAAATAAATTTGAGTTTTATTTGAAGTGATATTGCACTTGTTCTAGTTGCTTTATGTTGTGTTGGCATAAATCACCAAAAAGGGGGAGATTGAAAGGGAAATGTGCCCTTGGGCCATTTCTAAGTATTTTGGTGATTGAGTGCCAACACAAGTGCTTAAATGTGAATCTATACCCATGGATGGACAAAGTGCAAATCAAGAGTAAAGGTATGTTTCTAAGCCTTAGTACATTGTTTTGAAGACTAATGTATTGTGTCTAAGTGCTTGAAACAGGAGAAATCGAGTCAGAGAAAAGTTGGCTGTGTACAGCCAAAAGGCTGTTCGGTCTGGGGCACCAGACTGTCCGGTGGTGCACCGGACAGTGTCCGGTGCGCCAGACTGACTCGGGCGAACTGGCCGCTCTCGGGAATTTACCGGCGACGTACGACTATAATTCACCGGACTGTCCGGTGTGCACCGGACTGTCCGGTGAGCCAACGGTCGGCCGGGCCAACGGTCGGCCGCGCGATCTGCGCGGGACACGTGGCCGAGCCAACGGCTAGAAGGGGGCACCGGACTGTCCGGTGTGCACCGGACATGTCCGGTGCGCCAACGGCTCTCTGGCGGCCAACGGTCGGCTGTGCCGTTTAAGGAAAGAAATCGGCCACCGGACAGTGTCCGGTGTGCACCGGACTGTCCGGTGCACCAGTCGACAGAAGGCAAGATCAGCCTTCCAGATTTGCTCTCAACGGCTCCTAGCTGCCTTGGGGCTATAAAAGGGACCCCTAGGCGCATGGAGGAGCACACCAAGCATTCCTACAACATTCCTAAGCACCAAGACATCGATTCCGCGCATTTGGTTCATTGTGATAGCATCTAGAGCTCTTGTTGAGTTGTGAACTCATTGAGTGGTGTTGCGAGCTCTTGTTGCGACTTGTGTGCGTGCTGTTGCTCTGATTTTGAGTCTTGTGTGCGTTGCTAGTTCCTCCCTTACTCCGTATTTCTTTGTGAATCTCAAGTGTAAGGGCGAGAGGCTCCAAGTTGTGGAGATTCCTCGCAAACGGGATATTGAAAGGCAAAGCAAAACACCGTGGTATTCAAGTTGGTCTTTGGACCGCTTGAGAGGGGTTGATTGCAACCCTCGTCCGTTGGGACGCCACAACGTGGAGTAGGCAAGCGTTGGTCTTGGCCGAACCACGGGATAAACCACTGTGTCATCTCTGTGTTTGATCTCTTGTGGTATTGTGTTTTGTTGAGACTCCTCTCTAGCCACTTGGCGATTATTGTGCTAACACTTAACAAGTTTTTGTGGCTATAAGTTTAAGTTTCACAGGATCACCTATTCACCCCCCCTCTAGGTGCTCTCAGGTGCCCCATGAAGACAGAGCTCCAACGGTCAAAACCGTCAGAACCCTAATGGTTGGGTGACGTGGCTGGCGCACGAGACAATGTCTGGTGGCGCACCGGACTGTCCGGTGCACCCATCGACAGCAGCCCTCTCCAATGGCTGTTTTGGTGGTTGGAGCTATAAATACCCCCCAACCACCACCATTTAAGGCATCCAAGTTTCCAGCAATTTGCATTCAATACAAGAGCTCTAGACTTCACTCCAAGACACAAAACAAAAGATCAAATCCTCTCCAAGTCCCAAACTCATTCCAAAGACTTAGTGGCTTGTGAGAGAGAGACATTTGTGTTCATTTGAGTTCTTGTCGCTTGGATCGCTTTTCTTCTTCCTCTTTCTTGTGCAAGGGTTGAAGAGTGCCAAAGAGATTTGAGACGTGCTCAAGACCGCGCACGAAGGGGACAAGGTGACCAAGATCACCAAGCGGGAAACAATCGAGGGGGAGCTCGGTCGATTTGTCCTCAACTAAGGAGAGGAGCCACAAGCGATGTACAACCGGCTCAAGACCTTGGTGAACCAAGTGCGCAACCTCGGGAGCACCAAATTGGATGACCATGAAATGGTCAAGGTTATTCTAAGATCACTCGTTTTTTGTAATCGATCCTACACAAGTTCAATTAATTCGTGGTGATCCTAGATATAAGCTAATGTCTCCTGAGGAGGTTATAGGAAAGTTTGTGAGCTTTGAATTGATGATCAAAGGCTCCAAACAAATCATCGAGCAAGGTGGCACCTCCACACCCGAGGTCCAACCCGTCACATTCAAAGCGACGAAAGAAAAGAAAGAAGAGTCTACATCAAGTAGGCTTCCCATCGACGCCTCCAAGCTCGACAACGAGGAAATGGCACTCATCATCAAGAGTTTCTGCCAAATCCTCAAGCAAAGGAGGGAGAAGGAATACAAACCCCATTCTAAGAAAGTGTGCTACAAATGTGGTAAGCCCGGTCATTTTATTGCAAAATGTCCTATATCTAGTGACAGTGACATGGGCGACGACAAGAGAGGGAAGAAGAAGGAGAAGAAGAGATATTACAAGAAGAAGGGTGGCGATGCCCACGTGTGTCAGGAATGGGACTCCGACGAGAGCACCACCGACTCCTGAAAGGGAAATGCGCCCTTGGGCCATTTCTATAATGTTTTGGTGATTAAGTGCCCAACACGTTAAAGTTCTTATGGGCCAAATAAAGTTAGAAGTGAAAATCAAGGCACAAGGTATGTTTCTAGACTTAGTACATTGTTTTTTGAACCCTAATATGTTTCTCTAAGTGCTAGAAATAGTGAGAAAAGAGAAGAAAAGGATTACAAAAGAGTTGGCTATGTGCAGCAAACTCCAGTTTGGCCTGGCACACCGGACTGTCCGGTGCGCCAGGCTGGTCCGTGGTGAACTCGCCTCTCTCGGGATTCGACGACGGCGTACGGCTAAAAATCATCGGACTGTCCGGTGGTGCACCGGACTGTCCAGTGAGTCATCCGCGACGAACTCGTCGCTCTCTGGAATGAAGAAAGGCGACGTGGCTATAATTCACCGGACTGTCCGGTGAGCCAACGATCGCCAGCGCCAACTGTCGGACGCGCAATCTTCGCGCGACACGTGGGCTGCTCCAACGGTCAGCTGGTGCACTGGACTGTCCGGTGTGCACCGAACAGTGTCCGATGCGCTAATCAGCCCAGAGGAGCAACGGTCGGATATGCCAAATTTGGAAGGAGATCACAAACCGGACAGTCTACAGGACCACAGAAGGCAAGATTGGCCTTCCAAGTTGGTCTCCAACGGCTCCTAGCTGCCTTGGGGCTATAAAAGGGACCCTTAGGCGCATGGAGGAGCACACCAAGCATTCTCTAAGTATTCTAAAGCATCCAGACTCCGCTCCCGTGCATTCGCTTCGTTGTGTTAAGTGATTTGAGCTCCATTTGAGTTGTGAACTCCGTGTGTTGTGTTTCAATCTCAAGTCTAGGCTTGTGTGCATGGTTGTGCTACGAATTTGAGTCTTGCGTGTGTTGCTCTCCCCAACCTTACTTTTGTGTTTCTTTTGTGATCATCACTGTAAGGGCGAGAGACTCCTATTTGTGGAGATTCCTCGCAAACGGGAGAAAGACTGTAAGGAAGAAAGCCATGGTATTCAAGTTGATCATTGGATCACTTAAAAGGGGTTGAGTGCAACCCTCATCCATTAGGACGCCACAACGTGGAAGTAGGCAAGTGTTACTTGGCCGAACCACGGGATAAAAATCGCGTGTCTCGTGTGTTGCTTCTTGTGATTGCTTTGTTCGCACGAGCGTGTTTCATAGCAACTTGGTTTCACTAACTCCTTAACAATCAAGTTTGTGGCTATTTAGTGTTTAATTTTACAGGATCACCTATTCACCCCCCCCCCTTTAGGTGCTCTCAATTGGTATCAGAGTCGTACTCTTCTTCTAAGGGACTAATTGCTCGAAGAGATGGATCCTAAGGGAAAGGGGATGGTGGTCAATGACAAGGAAAAGGAGTCCCTCTTCAACGAGCCAAGGGATGACAAGCCCACTGACTCAGGATCGAGTCACAAGAAAAGGGACGGGAAGAAGAAGAGGCGCATCAAGAAGATCATTTACTACGACAGCGATGCCTCCTGTTCTTCACCAAGAGACGACGACGACTCTTCAAAGAAGAAAACAGTTAATCAAAACTATTCATTTGATTATTCTTGTATTCTGTTCAATTCAAATGCTCATTTGCTATCAATTCCACTTGGGAAACCTCCACACTTTGATGGAGAAAACTACTCTTTCTGGAGTCACAAAATGCGTAGTCATTTATTTTCCCTCCATCTTAGTATCTGTAGGGATGAAAACGGGACGGGATTACCCGCCTGGTACCGGATACGGATACTAAAACTACCCATTTTTCGGATACCGGATACGGGTATTTCTTCAGGCGGGTCGGATACGGATAATACCCGGATCGAGCTCAGCCGGATACAGGTAGGATACGTGATAGCTAATACCCGATAACTACCCACAACTTCCGGGTAGGATACGAATTCCCGGTATGCGGGTACCCAGTTTATGGCCCACGTTTTAAATATCACGTGTGGAGTGGAGGAGACCCAAAACAAATTTGCAATTGGCCCATGAAAATGGTGAAAACGTCACTACGTCAGCCCACTGCCCACTTGCCCACAGCCCACTCGCGTTCAGCCAGCCTGCCAGCCAGCCAGGTTAGCGACGCGCATTCTAGTTTCAACTTTCAACCCTAATGTACAACCGTACAGGTACAGCCGCCTAGCCTAGTCAACACAGCCGTGACGGAGGACGGACTAACGCTCATTGGCGGTTGCGGCGGTGGTGCTCTGCTGCAGTCCACCACACGCTCATCGGCGGTCGCGGCGACGGTGCTCGGCTGCAGTGCTGTTGCTGCCTCGCTAGTCAGTGTCGCCACCACGCGCATGGTCCTGCTATCAGCCAGTGACCACGGAGATCCGAACCAGTGACCGCAGACTGTCAGCCAGCTACCCAGTGCCCACCGTCCCAGGCTCCTGGCGTCTCGGCTTCATGCGGCCCTGCAGCCGGCAGAACCTCCCTGATGGTGCCATCGCCTCGCCTAAAAGGTTAGCGCATGAGATCCTCCATCCTCTTATTTTTTTGTGGTGTAGTTAGTGCTTATGTATTTATATAGTTGTGTGTAATATTTTAAATGAAATTGGCACTTGGTAGCACCATGGATGGGAATCGGATCGCTGAGATTGAGGATGGTTCAAATGATGATGACATGGTGGAAGCTCCATTTATGGGTTGTGATGTTGGTAGCAATGAACAGATGGCAGAGGATTGTGCTGTTGATGCCTCTGTTGCTAGTGATGAGCATGAGCTTGACATTGCCCAGCAAGTTAGTCTAGGAAAGAAAAAGAAATCCAAGGATGTGAATGAACAACGTGTTGTGAAACAACGTAAACTAGCACCAAAAGTGAAGAAGCCAACTAGTACCTCTACCAACAAGTTAATGGCATCTGCATTGAAGGTCACATCAAGCAAGGACAAACTTATGGTTTTAATGCAAAATACGGCTACAGGTAATGACTTTGTGCATTATCATTTGACAGACTGCAAGCTGCAAATTTATAATTAAATTTGTTTTTGTTGTAGCTGTACAACCTGGAAGTGCTAGCGCTAGTGCAAGCGTTAGTGCAAGCGCAGGCGCAAGTTCAAGTGTAAGGGCAAGCACAAGTGCAAGTGCAAGCATACCTACAGGTGTCCAAGCAAGTGTCGAAGACAATGAAAAAGAAGAAGATGGAAAGATTGGGAAAAGGCTCACTTCATGGGTTTGGCAACATTTCACAAGGTATGAAATAGATGTTGAGCAACCTGATGGTTCTAGTGTTAAGCAGAAGTGGGCAAAATGTCATAGATGTTCACATAAAGCTAAGGCTGATGCATCAAATGGTACAAAAGCTTTTAGTAACCATTTAAAGATGAAACATAGTCTTTTAAAGGGTCAACAGCAGCTAAGTCAGAGTGGGACTAACATTGCAACATATAAATATTGTAACACCCATGTGTTACCAAGGCCCTGACTCCCTACTTGCACCCATGACCTGTTGATTCATGTGGTTAAGTGGAGGAGAGGGAGCCCTAAAACCTTAAAGAGCCATGTATTAGCCAAGAATGTTGATGACCAAAAAGCATTACTCAAGCTTTATGTAATTATCACCTTGGGCAAGAGAAAAAAATAATAAACCCTAGATCTCTCTTGAACCCCTATCTCCTAAAACCATGGTTGAAGGGGGGGAGAGATTAAGCAAATGTGCAAATCATGACCTAACCTTGGCAAAAGTTAAG
Organism: Zea mays; assembly: GCF_902167145.1. Taxonomy (NCBI): domain Eukaryota; kingdom Viridiplantae; phylum Streptophyta; class Magnoliopsida; order Poales; family Poaceae; genus Zea; species Zea mays. The sequence goes on along the minus strand of NC_050097.1, from coordinate 45,952,306 downwards.
TAACATATTAATCAACAAATAATGAGAGGAAACATTGCAAAAAGACCCCTTAAGAAACCCCAAATCCATTATTTAAATAGAGAAAGAGCTAGAGCTCTCTAATTCTCTCTAAGTCATTTTTGTCGCGCAGCGGACAGGGAGACAAGCCAGATTTGGCGTCCGCATATCTTTTGACCTAGGGCTTATCTTCCCTTGGAACTCACATACAAGAGATAGCCATAGGTGCCAGGAAGAGGTCTGCGCCGGATTTTTGCCAAGATTCGCACGTATGCGATCTTAGCAAGCTTTTGATCATGGGCAGAAGAACACCTCCACGTGTTCGACGCACTCTGCGCGCGCTAGAGCACGCCCGCGCCCGACCCCGCGTGCCCCGCGCCATGCCAGGCCGTGCCTGTGTCTCCTCGTCGCGCCCGCGCCTATAAATCACCCTCAGGCATCGACCGTACTCCTCCGCGCACACTCGACCTCACCGGAGCCAAAACCCACCGGCGTTTGCCGTACACGGCGTGTCCGCGGCCGCCCGATCCCCCTGCCACCGTAGACCGGCCAGCCAAACCCTTCCCAGCCCCGTCCAGCCCTCGGAGAAGACTGTGCACACCTCGGTGAAGCTCCCCGAGCGAGGAATCAAAGTTTGCTTCACCAGAGAGACCAGTCCACGGTCGCCGGGCTCCACCCGACCGCCGGCGAACGTAGACCGGGTAATCCTCTACTCCACTCCTCGATTCCTTGTGCACACAGCCTCTACGTCACCCCGTGAAGCACACCGTGCCCATGGATTGAACTAGGTCGCCGTGGTTCGGCCGGCACACCCGCCACCGACAAGAGCACCCGCCTGCGTGCGTGGACCGAGCGATTCCGGCCATCCCCGCCGTCGAACCGTACACCGTTGTGACCGCCAGAGCCTCCTGAAGCTAACCCCGCCCCTCGCCGGACCTCTCTCGCCGCCGGTAAGCCGCGCCGCCCTTTTCTTTCTCGCGGGTACTGTTTAAACCTAGGGAGGGACCGCGGGGGAGAAGAAGAGAAAGCTAGAGGGTTTTGCGCAATGTCAGTGACTCGGATGAATAGTAGCGCGAGGGTATAACTGAGAGAGTTAGTTTGGAAATAACCCGAGGACTTCGGTGCAAAGTGGTTTTCTAGGAAACCATTAATTAAATCTGATTTAAAATTGAAACAACACTTGAATAATTCATATCTTCTGTTTTATTCATCCAAATTGAGTCAAACTAATTTTGTCAGATCTTAAATAATATAAACTACTGAAGAAAAATATAAAACCCCAATGTGCTACAGAAAACTTTAGGGTTCTGAATTAAATACTGATTTGGCCAAAAGCTAAATAATAGGAAGAAAAATAGTTGCACTATTTAACTAAGGTTAAGAAAATTTGGGGAAGTACATGACCACCTACTGACCTATTTAAAAATGATAAACCCCTCTGTACACCCCATTAAGGTAGAGTTTGCCATTTATTTTTACATTATGCTTAAGGTTAAAGAAAATAGGAAAGGTAAATTAAATAAAGAAACAGGGAGCCCCTATATTTTTGCTAGTCTATTTATTCAGTATAGTTCACTAGAAAAATTTATTATACTCTGGTTTAGTATAAAATAATTGGGATACCTTTTATTCTGAGAAAACAAGGAAAACTTAGAAAAACCCTAGAAAAATAACCCCAAGGCAAAAACACCCCAAACCTTGGGATAACTAATGGGTTGTTATTATGAACATAAGAAAAATATGAAGTCTGTTGTTTGATATTTTTTCAAATAACAAGTTAGTTATAAGCACCTTTTTGGCATAAAACTTTAGAAAATCACAACTAAATAACCACCAATTAACCTTCTGTGATTTTTGGCACAGAAGCTTATTATTATGGTTAGATGCCAAAAAAAATAACCCTTAGGACAGAACCTACCCCTAGTTAAGAGTTGTAGTGTAAAGTGGCCCATTTACACAACTTTTGTTATTTTTGTCTAAAGCATAACCTTTTATTTTGAACCTCAAACTCCTAGAACAGACTATATTGACCAATGACAAGCCACTGTATTTTTTTACCAGATTTTTGAAAATTTTGAAATCACTGTTGTCATTCAAACCCACACTAAAATTCATAAATAAAAAATAAAGAAGGGGAAAAGGAAATGATGGGAATTAGTGTGACCCTAAAACCCTTTGTAAATTGTCCACTGAAGTATATAAGGGGAATTACAATCCACTATGCTTATCCTTAACAAAACCTAAACTTAGAATGATAAGCATAAACTACTAAAAGCCACGTATGACCAAGAAACCCTAAGTTACGAACTAACTTAGTTTTCCTTCCTTTAGCATAAAGTTGTTAAATCCTGCATAATCATGACATACATATTCATTGCATCTCGATAGACTATAACCTCGCTGACGGAGAGTACGTCCTCATGCCGGAGCAAGGAGCTACTCAGGAGGTAGCCCCGGATCCAGCACCAGAGCCTGCACCAGAGGATCTGCCTGCCACAGCTTCAGAAGGCAAGCCCCGGTTTTATGCGTAACCTGTTCTATATGATATTTTACTACACTTAATGTTTGTAGGCTTGTATTGTGCACTTAAGTGTAGGAGTTGTTTGAAACCCTAGTTGCATGAACTCAGGATTCCTTTTGAGATGGATACTAGTATGCTAGGTCGAGTAGCTGCTTACTAATTAGGGATCTCGGTAGAAGTCGAGTGATTTTTCCAGCACTCGCGCGAGGTCAGGAATTGGTTGTATCCATTTTTATATCAGGATGATGATGGTCTGTGGATAACGGTCCATGGGGATGCGTTGTCTACGAGATGGAAATTGGAATAAGGATTAAGGTGTGGTACCGTGTGTCAAGCGTTTGAACGTACTAAACACATACCGAGAAATATGGTAAATCGGTAAGCCTAGTACCTGAGTGAACCTGCCCGTAGACTTTACCCCTCACGCGACCTGAGACGTGGTCTCCCATTCCGGTTATGGTGGGTACAAGTGCGGTCACTGCACGACGGCAGTCGGGGTCAGTGAGGCATTGTACGCCAAGGCGGTGAGCCCTAATCTGCTACCAGGGAATCGATGGGGACGATTGATGTGTGTGGGGACGGAGTGCCTCGCCACGTCGTGTGTTTAGGTTTACCTTACAAGGATAAAAACTCGATTCGAATCGTCTGCTTCTTGCAGCTAATGAGACTGCTTGATCCATGCTGCTACATTGAGTAACAAGTGGAAATGTGATGAGTTGACACAAGATGTTGATTGCTAAATATGTTTGATACCATGTATGAGTAGATAGTACACATTTAGCCTTAAGAGAGTCACACTTAAATTTGACAAAGTTAAAACTTGATTTAGAAACTCAGCTAGTGCTTTTGGCAACCGAACCCCACAGCCAAACAGCTGCATGTCTAGAGGTAGAGGAGTAGACTCCTCACACCGGGTAAGTCTAGCTGAGTATTAGTATACTCAGCCTTGCTTGTGGCACAATTTTTACAGGTTCTTTGGAGGACATGGTTGCTGGAGTGACTTGGCCGTCCATCTTGCCACCGAGTTGGACTATCGAGTGGGACCCCGCCTCGGCTGAGGAGGAGCATGAGGAGTGATGGGACAGGCTTCCCCATCCCTCCATTTATCTATCGTTAGCTTTATTCCGCTGCACTTCGAACAATGATGACTGCTTTTGCAAAACTCCGATGGTGATGTAATAATTTAATACTCCTTAATGTATGGTTTTATGCTTTATTGTATTTGCTCTGTGACCCACCTTCGAGTGAGATTGTGGTACTTGATCCTGTCAGTGGCCTCGTCGGACTAGATCCAAGGGATTTACAGGTTATTCCCATTTAAGTGTGGTCTAGCCTCTAAGGCGGGACTTAGGCACTTAAGTCGGAATAATTCGGGCAGTTCCGCCACAGCTGGTATCGGAGCTTGTACCACCTCAGAGGAATCAATAAAATATAAATACCATCCATTTTCCGAAGTAAAACTTGATAGAAACAATGTTGGATAGATCGTAGGACGATCAGGATAGACCTAGGACGTGAAGCCTTAGGACAATAGAGGGGTAGTTAGGTGGCTTAGTGACTAAGCCCTACAGGCTACTATAAGGGATGGGAGTTCTTCCCTATTCCCTTTTCATGGATGCGAGGTCGTTCAGGACGAGCATGCATGCATTTTTAATTAAACAAATGGATAGTTGAGTAAGGACTTCAATACAAAATGATGACCAACTAAGTACCCTAGCCCCATTGTCATAATTAGAGAGAGGCTGAGTTGTGTTTCCTTTTCTTTTTATAATTCTTCTTCTACTTACGCTTAACCGTACACAGATGACTTCCCACGGATCCTCAAACGACGGGAATGCATTGTCCCACACTGACGGGCTTGCACGAGAGGGCTTTCCCCGTGTTTTGTGGGAGGTACTTCAGGGAGCTGGTTACATGACACCTCCTCAGTACGCGGTGCAGCAGTTCGAGAAGCACCGAGTGCCCCGCTGTAGAGTGAGGATGACCTTGGAGCCTCATCCCCTGCAGCCAGGCTGGCGTTCGCTGGACTCTGAGTCTTTTGGATACCGGGCTGAAGACACGATTGAGGCGATTGCTCTGCACGGGTTGACCACTTTTTGCGGATTCCATCCCTTGGAATTATCCACCCACCCCATTGGCTTGTTCCCCGCGGAGAGGGAGGACGACCCAACGTGGAAGGATCGGGTGGAGCATGCCAAGGACATCTGGGCTCTCTACCCAGGCCAGACTGCTCACTTGACGGTGCGATGCATGAATGCCCTGTATCGTCTGCAAGTGATGCGTGGTGAGGCAATGTCTCATTTGATGGCATTATTGGAGGCAACTAAGATCACTCTGGATAACAGAGAGGAGCTTGTGATTGACTTGTCCACCGAGATGGTGGAAAAGGACTTACAAGTGGAGCAGTTGTCAGATGAGATCCAAGAGCTGGAGGAATTAGTGGGGATAAGGGAGAACACTATCGAGGTTCTCGAGGATCAGCTTATCAACACCCAGCAGCAGCTTGCCGAGGCTAATGAGCACCTGGATATGCATCACCAGGAGATCCAGGATGTGGTGGCTAACGAGGACGTCGACATGGAGGGAGGAGAGGAGCCTGCCTCCAGCATGGACACTGCTGGCTCAGGGAGACCACCTTTGCAACGGTTGCAACAATTCCAGCAGGTCTCTGGTGCTCTGCCTTAATTCTTTGACAACTATCACACATAGCCACATGCTCTGCGATTTCCCTCTTCATTCTGTACCACCAGAATTTCTTCTTTAGATCCTGATACATCTTCTCACTGCCAGGGTGAATCGAATAGGCCGTCTCATGAGCTTCCTTGAGGATCAACTCCCGAATGGACTAGACATTGGGAACACATAAGCGGTCTTTGAACCATATCATGCCTTCTGCATCTTCTCGAAAATCCTTGCCTCTGCCATCTAGAATCAGTCGCCGGATCTCACTGATTTTCTCATCATTCTTCTGCGCTTCTTTGATTTCGCGCTCTAAGGTAGGTTCCAACTCAACTGTGACTCCTCGCGAATTGTTCAAAAATCCAAGACTCAACCTGTCGAACTCTTTGGCCAACTCATAAGGCATCGGACGAGCGACCATCAGATTGACTTGACTCTTTCTGCTCAAAGCATCTGCCACTACGTTTGCTTTGCCTGGATGGTAATGAATCTCCAACTCATTGGTACTGACGAAAGCTACCTCTGAACTCTTCCTAGGTGATGGCGTCAGGGTGGGCATGGGTGGCGAGGTAAGACTCCCACCATGACTGGGCTGCTCCTCTCAACAGACGGGGACCATACAGGACTTTCTCCCTGTCATCGCACTGAGCGGTATGCAACTCCCGCTCCACAGTGCACAGCCAGTCTTTAGCATCCATGGGGTCAGAAGAATGAGCGAACATTGGTGGATGACCTCTCATGAATTCAGCACGCTTGTCTCTGGGCATCTGAGGCATCTGAGACTGAGGTGGGGCCTGCTGCTGCTGCTGCTGCTGAATGGCGGCCAGAGTCTGACCGATGGCTTGAACTGCCTGAGTCTGCATCAGAAACATCTGCTCGATCGACATCGGGGGCGGGGGCGGCAGATGCTGCTGGGGCACCTCCTCCTGTTGGGCGGCTCGCTCCTGCTGAGCACGCCTTCCTCCTCTGTGCCTGTTCTCTGACATCTGCAGAATGCAACCACACATCAGAACTGATCTGGCAAATCTTGCAGCATAAGAAAAGGGTATAGAATTCTTCAACAGCACTGGACAGTTGAGCATCTTCACTGAGTGGAAGGAGACTTCCAGGAGTTCCAAGACTACGACGAGTTCTAGGTGTGGGTTAGCGGCAACCCCCAGTCGGCTGCCTGTGAAGGCCGTGGTTATCTACGTTTCTTTTCCGCACTTTGATTTATTGTAAGGACTATATGGACGTCTCAGACGTATGATGTAATCGACTATTATTTCCCTTTTAATACTATTTGAGCACTGTGTGATGATGTCCATGTTATGTAACTGCTGTGTACGTGAATAACTGATCCTGGCACGTACATGGTTCGCATTCGGTTTGCCTTCTAAAACCGGGTGTGACAACCTTCCCCCGAGTCGAGTGTTGCCTCGTTCGCACACTAGGTATCAGGAGTAGGGCTAGAAGTTGGTAATGGTGGGACTCCTCACAGCTAGCTTAGCTTTTGCACCCTTGGGGTACTAGGCTAGATAGAGTTGAGTCTTTTGGGCCATTGATGTAATCATGATAAACTCTTTTGGAAGCAGGGTTGATGGATGATGTTAGTCTTAATTTGGGAAGAAAAGTTTATGCCCTGTGAAACCCTTTGTGATATGACTTCGCCTTTTTTACTCTTTCACCACGATTGAACCTTTAATGTTGAAGATGTGCTATTGAGTATATATGTGATTTTTTAGATGGCCGGGAGAGCGCGTCGTGGACAGAATGAGCGCATTCCTCCACCACCGCCACCGCCTCCCACTCTGTAGGAGCTAATGGCTCAGCAGAATGAGATCTTGAGGCAGCTAGCTCAACGCCAGCCACCACCTCGGCACTATGGTGGTGGAGATCATCAGCGTCACCCCGTAGTGGCCACTTACCAGGAGTTCCTTAGTACTCAGCCGCCGTTGTTCACCAGGGCAGAGGACCCACTTGATGCTGATGTATGGCTGAGGGTAGTGGAATCAAAATTCCCACTACTCAATGGAGTTTGTTCCGAAGTGACTAAGGTCAGGTTCGCCACCCAGCAGCTTCGCGGACCCGCGTGGACATGGTGGGACCACTATCTTGCTATGCAACCAGTTGACCATGAAGTGGATTGGAGAGAGTTTAAGGCAGCTTTCAGGGGACACCATATCCCAGCTAGCATTATGGACCGTAAGCTCAACGAGTTTCTGGCACTTACTCAGGGCAACAGGACAGTGTTGCAGTATGCTCAGGCTTTTAATGATTTGTGCCAGTATGTCGGGTATCATGCAGACACGAACGAGAAGAAGAGGGACGAGTTCAGAAGGGGGCTCAGCACTAAGCTGAAAGGGAAATGTGCCTTTGGGCCATTTCTAAGTATTTTGGTGATTAAGTGCCAACACAAGTGCTTAAATGTAAATCAATGCCCATGGATGAACAAAGTGCAAATCTTCAACAAAGGTATGTTTCTAAGTCTTAGTACATTGGTTTTGTGTACTAATATATTTGTCTAAGTGTTAGAAACAGAAAGAAGAAGAGAAGAGAAGACTTGGCTGTGTGCAGCCAAGGGGCTGCTTCGGTCTAGGGCACCGGACTGTCCGGTGGTGCACCGGACAGTGTCCGGTGGTGCACCGGACAGTGTCCGGTGCGCCAGGCCGCCTCGGCCGAAGAGGCCGCTCTCGGGTTTTTCTCCGGCGACTTCGGCTAAAATTCACCGGACTGTCCGGTGTGCACCGGACTGTCCGGTGAGCCAACGGTCGGCCGGGCCAACGGTCGGCCGCGTGATCGGCGCGCGACACGTGGCCGAGCCAACGGTCGGAGGGAAGCACCGGACTGTCCGGTGTGCACCGGACTGTCCGGTGCGCCAGATCTGCAACGGTCGGCAACGGTCGGCTTCGCCAATTAAGGAAAGGAATCGGGCACCGGACACTGTCCGGTGTGCACCGGACTATCCGGTGCGCCCGACGACAGAAGGCAAGAATAGCCTTCCAGATGTGCTCTCAACGGCTCCTAGGTGCCTTGGGGCTATAAAAGGGACCCCTTGGCGCATGGAGGAGGATAACCAAGCATTCCTACAACCTTTCTAAGCACCAAGACATTGATCTAGCGCATTTGATTCATTGTGATAGCATATAGAGCTCTTGTGGAGTTGCGTACTCTTTGAGTTGTGTTGCGAGCTCTTATTGCTGCTTGTGTGCGTGTTGCTCTGATCTTTTGAAGTCTTGTGTGCGTTGCTCATTCCCTTCCTTGCTCCGTGATTCTCTGTGAACATCTTTTGTAAGGGCGAGAGGCTCCAAGTTGTGGAGATTCCTCGCAAACGGGATTGAGAAAAGAAAAGCAAGAACACCGTGGTATTCAAGTTGATCATTGGATCACTTGAGAGGAGTTGAGTGCAACTCTCGTCCGTTGGGACGCCACAACGTGGAGTAGGCAAGTTTTGTACTTGGCCGAACCACGGGATAACCACCGTGTCATCTCTGTGATTGATTTCTTGTGGTTATTGTGTTTTGACTCCTCTCTAGCCACTTGGCCATAATTGTGCTAACACTTAACAAGTTTTTGTGGCTTAAGTTTTGAAGTTTTACAGGATCACCTATTCACCCCCCCTCTAGGTGCTCTCAATTGGTATCAGAGCCGTTCTCTTCAAGAAAGGGACTAACCGCCCGAAGAGATGGATCCTAAGGGGAAGGGAATTGTGATCAACGACAAGGAGAAGGAGTCCTTCGTCAACGAGCCAAGGGATGACAAGTCAAATGACTCGGGCTCGGGCCACAAGCGAAAAGATGGGAAGAAGAAGAAGACAAGACGCATCAAGGAGATCGTCTACTACGACAGCGATGAGTCCTCTTCTTCCCAAAAGGACGACGACCACGACAAACAAAAGACGGTTAACTCAAACTTTTCTTTTGATTATTCGCGCATTCCATATAGCTCAAATGCTCATTTGCTCCCCATTCCACTTGGCAAGCCTCCTCACTTTGATGGAGAGGACTACGGATTTTGGAGTCACAAAATGCGTACTCACCTATTTTCTCTCCATCCAAGCATTTGGGAGATTGTGGAAAATGGAATGAAATTTGATAGCTCGGATAGCCCTTCATTCATTAATGAGCAAATCCATAAGAATGCACAAGCTACCACTGTTCTTCTAGCTTCATTGTGCAGGGATGAATATAACAAAGTGAGCGGCTTGGATAACGCCAAGCAGATCTGGGACACTCTCAAGATCTCTCATGAAGGAAATGACGTTACCTTGCTCACCAAAACGGAGTTGGTGGAAGGCGAGCTTGGACGGTTCGCGATGATAAGGGGCGAGGAGCCAACTCAGACATACAACCGGCTCAAGACCCTTATCAACAAAATAAGGAGCTACGGAAGCACGCGATGGACGGACCACGACGTCGTCCGACTAATGCTCAGGTCCTTTACCGTTCTTGATCCTCATTTGGTGAATAATATTCGTGAGAATCCCAGGTACACCAAAATGTCGCCCAAAGAAGTCCTAGGAAAATTCGTCAGCGGGAGAATGATGATCAAGGAGGCAAGATATGTGGACGACGCCTTGAATGGACCGATCAACGAGCCGCAACCTTTTGCTCTCAACGCCACAAGGAGCAAGGAGGCACTATCCAGCAAGGTGGCGCAAATTGAGGCAGCCGGTCTTAATGATGAAGAAATGGCCCTCATCATCAAGAGATTCAAGACGGTGCTAAAGGGTCGCAATGGACAGCCGAGCAAGACTAAGACCAAGGGGAAGCGATCATGCTTCAAATGCGGTAAGCTTGGTCATTTTATTGCTAACTGTCCTGATAATGAGAGTGACCAGGAAAAGGGGAACAAAAGGGAAAAGAAGAAGCATTACAAGAAGGCAAAGGGCGAGGCGCATCTAGGCAAGGAGTGGGACTCAGATTGCTCCTCTTCCGACTCCGACAATGAAGGACTCGCCGCCACCGCCTTCAACAAATCGGCCCTCTTCCCCAACGAGCGTCACACGTGTCTCATGGCTAAGGAGAAGAAAGTAAGTACTCGAAACTCTACTTATGCTTCTTCTAGTGGTGATGATTCTAGTGACAATGATGAAATAGACTATTCTAGTTTATTTAAAGGTCTAGATAGAATTACGATTGGCAAAATTAATGAATTAATTGATGCATTGAATGAGAAGGATAAACTCTTAGAGAAACAAGAGGATTTATTGTATGAAGAGCATGATAAATTTTTAGAAGCTCAAAAATCTCATGCTCTAGAAGTTAAAAGAAATGAAATGCTTACTTGTGAATTATCTTCATGCCATGAGACAATTTCAAAATTAAAGAGCATTAACGATGAGTTGAATGCTAAGATAGAAATAGCTAGTAAATCAACAACTTGTGTAGAAAATGTTGTTATTTGCAATAGATGTAAAGACTTTGATATTGATGCCTGTAGTGAACACATAGCTTCTATTGCAAAGTTAAATAATGAAGTGGCTAGTCTTAATGCCCAACTTAAGACTAGCAAAAGTGATTTTGAAAAACTAAAATTTGCTAGGGATGCCTACACGGTTGGTAGACACCCCTCAATTAAGGATGGACTTGGCTTCAAGAGGGAAGCCAAGAACTTAACAAGCCATAAGGCTCCCATTTCCGCCAAGGAGAAAGGGAAGGCCCCTATGGCTACTAGTGCTAAAAGGAACCATGCCTTTTTGTATCATGATAAAAGACAAACTAGAAATAGAAGTTATGATGCTTTTGATTCATATGTTTATGATTCTCATGCCATGTTTGCTCCTAGTTCTTCTTATGTGTATAATAGAAATATTACTAGGAGAAATGTTGTTCCTAAAAGAAATGTTGCAAATGTTCATAAAAAGGTAGTGAATGAACCCTCTACAATTTATTGTGCTTTAAATGCTTCATTTGCAATTTGTAGAAAGGATAGAAAAGTAATTGCTAGGAAGTTAGGGGCAAAATGCAAAGGTGATAAAACTTGCATTTGGGTCCCTAAGGAAATTGTGACTAACATTGTAGGACCCAACAAGAGTTGGGTACCTAAGTACCAAGCCTAAATTTGCCTTGCAGGTTTATGCATCCGGAGGTTCAAGCTGGATTATCGACAGCGGATGCACAAACCATATGACGGGGGAGAAGAAGATGTTCACCTCCTACGTCAAGAATAAAGATTCCCAAGATTCAATTATATTCGGTGATGGGAATCAAGGCAAGGTAAAAGGGTTAGGTAAAATTGCAATTTCTAATGAGCATTCTATCTCTAATGTATTTTTAGTAGAGAGTCTTGGATATAATCTGCTATCTGTGAGTCAATTATGCAATATGGGATATAACTGTCTATTTACAAATGTAGATGTGTCTGTCTTTAGAAGAAGTGATGGTTCACTAGCTTTTAAGGGTGTATTAGACGGCAAACTTTATTTAGTTGATTTTGCAAAAGAAGAGGCCGGTCTAGATGCATGCTTAATAGCTAAGACTAGCATGGGCTGGCTGTGGCATCGCCGCTTAGCACATGTGGGGATGAAGAACCTTCACAAGCTTCTAAAGGGAGAACATGTGATAGGTCTAACCAATGTTCATTTCGAAAAAGATAGACCTTGTGCAGCTTGTCAAGCAGGGAAACAGGTGGGAGGAGCGCATCACAGCAAGAATGTGATGACCACCTCAAGACCCCTGGAGCTGCTGCATATGGACCTCTTCGGACCCGTCGCCTATCTAAGCATAGGGGGAAGTAAGTATGGTCTAGTTATTGTTGATGACTTTTCCCGCTTCACTTGGGTGTTCTTTTTGCAGGATAAGTCTGAAACCCAAGGGACCCTCAAGCGCTTCCTCAGGAGGGCTCAAAATGAGTTTGAGCTCAAAGTGAAAAAGATAAGGAGCGACAACGGGTCCGAGTTCAAGAACCTTCAAGTGGAGGAGTTCCTTGAAGAAGAAGGGATCAAGCACGAGTTCTCCGCTCCCTACACACCACAGCAAAATGGTGTGGTAGAGAGAAAGAACAGGACGCTCATCGACATGGCAAGGACGATGCTAGGAGAGTACAAGACCCCCGAGTGCTTTTGGACGGAAGCCGTTAACACTGCTTGCCACGCCATCAACAGGGTCTACCTTCATCGTCTCCTCAAGAAGACGTCGTATGAGCTACTAACCGGTAACAAACCCAATGTATCGTACTTTCGTGTATTTGGGAGTAAATGCTACATTCTAGTGAAGAAGGGTAGAAATTCTAAGTTTGCTCCCAAAGCTGTAGAAGGGTTTTTATTAGGTTATGACTCAAATACAAAGGCGTATAGAGTCTTCAACAAATCATCAGGTTTGGTTGAAGTCTCTAGCGACATTGTATTTGATGAGACTAATGGCTCTCCAAGAGAGCAAGTTGTTGATTGTGATGATGTAGATGAAGAAGATGTTCCGACGGCCGCTATACGAACCATGGCGATTGGAGAAGTGCGGCCACAGGAACAAGATGAACGAGATCAACCTTCTTCCTCAACTATGGTGCATTCCCCAACCGAAGGTGTCGTACAGGTACCTCAAGTGGAGGCGATTGATCAAGGGGGAGCACAAGGTGATCAAGTGATGGAGGAAGAAGCGCAACCGGCACCTCCAACCCAAGTTCGAGCAATGATTCAAAGGGATCATCCCGTCGACCAAATTCTGGGTGACATCAGCAAGGGAGTAACTACTCGTTCTCGATTAGTTAATTTTTGTGAGCATTACTCTTTTGTCTCTTCTATTGAGCCTTTCAGGGTAGAGGAGGCCTTGCTAGATCCGGACTGGGTGTTGGCCATGCAGGAGGAGCTCAACAACTTCAAGAGAAATGAAGTTTGGACGCTGGTGCCTCGTCCGAAGCAAAATGTTGTGGGAACCAAGTGGGTGTTCCGCAACAAACAGGACGAGCACGGGGTGGTGACGAGAAACAAGGCTCGACTTGTGGCAAAAGGTTATGCCCAAGTCGCAGGTTTGGATTTTGAGGAGACTTTTGCTCCTGTGGCTAGGCTAGAGTCAATTCGAATCTTGCTAGCATATGCCGCTCACCATTCTTTCAGGTTGTACCAAATGGATGTGAAGAGCGCTTTCCTCAACGGGCCAATCAAGGAGGAGGTGTACGTGGAGCAACCCCCTGGCTTCGAGGATGAACGGTACCCCGACCACGTGTGTAAGCTCTCTAAGGCGCTCTATGGACTTAAGCAAGCCCCAAGAGCATGGTATGAATGCCTTAGAGATTTCTTAATTGCTAATGCTTTCAAGGTTGGGAAAGCCGATCCAACTCTTTTCACTAAGACATGTGATGGTGATTTGTTCGTGTGCCAAATTTATGTCGATGACATAATATTTGGTTCTACTAACCAAAAGTCTTGTGAAGAGTTTAGCAGGGTGATGACGCAGAAATTCGAGATGTCGATGATGGGCGAGTTGAACTACTTCCTTGGGTTCCAAGTAAAGCAACTCAAGGACGGCACCTTCATCTCTCAAACAAAGTACACGCAAGATCTGCTGAAGCGGTTTGGGATGAAGGACGCCAAGCCTGCAAAGACTCCGATGGGAACCGACGGACACACTGACCTCAACAAAGGAGGTAAGTCCGTTGATCAAAAAGCATACCGGTCCATGATAGGTTCTTTGCTTTATTTATGTGCTAGTAGACCGGATATTATGCTTAGCGTATGCATGTGTGCTAGATTTCAATCCGATCCTAAGGAGTGTCACTTAGTGGCGGTGAAGCGAATTCTTAGATATTTGGTTGCTACGCCTTGCTTCGGGCTCTGGTATCCAAAGGGGTCTACCTTTGACTTAGTTGGATACTCAGACTCCGACTATGCTGGATGTAAGGTCGATAGGAAGAGTACATCGGGGACGTGCCAGTTCTTAGGAAGGTCCCTGGTGTCATGGAATTCTAAGAAACAAACTTCCGTTGCCCTATCCACCGCTGAGGCCGAGTATGTTGCCGCAGGACAGTGTTGCGCGCAACTACTTTGGATGAGGCAAACCCTCCGGGACTTTGGCTACAATCTGAGCAAAGTCCCACTCCTATGTGATAATGAGAGTGCTATCCGCATGGCGGAAAATCCTGTCGAGCACAGCCGCACAAAGCACATAGACATCCGGCATCACTTTTTGAGAGACCACCAGCAAAAGGGAGATATCGAAGTGTTTCATGTCAGCACCGAGAACCAGCTAGCCGATATCTTCACTAAACCTCTAGATGAGAAGACCTTTTGCAGGTTGCGTAGTGAGCTAAATGTCTTAGATTCGCGGAACCTGGATTGAATTGTAGCATACATGTATTTATGCTTTTGATCATGTTCCTTTTTGCATTTTGTTGCTTATTGTGGTGCTCAAGTTGTACAAACACTCCCTGGACCTCACAAGTCTGTTGCAAAGTGATGCACATGTTAAGGGGGAGATGTGTTACAACTTGACCCTTTGAGACTAACCATGTGTTTGAGTTTGATGATTTAGTCTCAAAGGAGGCTTGAAAGGGAAAAGGTGGACTTGGACCATGAAAGACTTCCACTGCACTCCGATGAGAGGGTAACTTATTCCAAGTCCATCTCATGAACTCTTATTGCCATTTGCTCTTAATTGAAGATTTTGGTGAGGCAATGGGGTTATAGAGCCAAGATTGATCCCGTTTTGGTGCTTGATGCCAAAGGGGGAGAAAATAAAGGCCAAAGTGATAAAATGGATCAGCTACCACTTGAGAGATTTTGAAAATTTTGAAAATAGTAGAATAGTAGAATAGAGTTTTTGTTTTGTCAAAAGCTTTTGTCTCTTATTGTCTCTATTGTCAAAAGTTGGTTTCTTGTGGGGAGAAGTATTGATTATGGGATTTAGGGGGAGTTTTTGAAATCTTTGATCAATCTCGTTTGGAATGACTCTCTTTATGCCTCAACATGTGTGGTTGACATAGAAATAGAGATTTGAGTTTGATTTGCAAAAACAAACCAAGTGGTGGCAAAGGATGATCCATATATGCCAAAATTGAATCAAAACCAATTTGAGTTTTTATTTGAAGTGATTTTGCACTTGTTCTGTTGCTTTATGTGGTGTTGGCATAAATCACCAAAAAGGGGGAGATTGAAAGGGAAATGTGCCTTTGGGCCATTTCTAAGTATTTTGGTGATTAAGTGCCAACACAAGTGCTTAAATGTAAATCAATGCCCATGGATGAACAAAGTGCAAATCTTCAACAAAGGTATGTTTCTAAGTCTTAGTACATTGGTTTTGTGTACTAATATATTTGTCTAAGTGTTAGAAACAGAAAGAAGAAGAGAAGAGAAGACTTGGCTGTGTGCAGCCAAGGGGCTGCTTCGGTCTAGGGCACCGGACTGTCCGGTGGTGCACCGGACAGTGTCCGGTGCGCCAGGCCGCCTCGGCCGAAGAGGCCGCTCTCGGGTTTTTCTCCGGCGACTTCGGCTAAAATTCACCGGACTGTCTGGTGTGCACCGGACTGTCCGGTGAGCCAACGGTCGGCCGGGCCAACGGTCGGCCGCGTGATCGGCGCGCGACACGTGGCCGAGCCAACGGTCGGAGGGAAGCACCGGACTGTCCGGTGTGCACCGGACTGTCCGGTGCGCCAGATCTGCAACGGTCGGCAACGGTCGGCTTCGCCAATTAAGGAAAGGAATCGGGCACCGGACACTGTCCGGTGTGCACCGGACTGTCCGGTGCGCCCGACGACAGAAGGCAAGAATAGCCTTCCAGATGTGCTCTCAACGGCTCCTAGGTGCCTTGGGGCTATAAAAGGGACCCCTTGGCGCATGGAGGAGGATAACCAAGCATTCCTACAACCTTTCTAAGCACCAAGACATTGATCTAGCGCATTTGATTCATTGTGATAGCATATAGAGCTCTTGTGGAGTTGCGTACTCTGAGTTGTGTTGCGAGCTCTTATTGCTGCTTGTGTGCGTGTTGCTCTGATCTTTTGAAGTCTTGTGTGCGTTGCTCATTCCCTTCCTTGCTCCGTGATTCTCTGTGAACATCTTTTGTAAGGGCGAGAGGCTCCAAGTTGTGGAGATTCCTCGCAAACGGGATTGAGAAAAGAAAAGCAAGAACACCGTGGTATTCAAGTTGATCATTGGATCACTTGAGAGGAGTTGAGTGCAACTCTCGTCCGTTGGGACGCCACAACGTGGAGTAGGCAAGTTTTGTACTTGGCCGAACCACGGGATAACCACCGTGTCATCTCTGTGATTGATTTCTTGTGGTTATTGTGTTTTGACTCCTCTCTAGCCACTTGGCCATAATTGTGCTAACACTTAACAAGTTTTTGTGGCTTAAGTTTTGAAGTTTTACAGGATCACCTATTCACCCCCCCCCTCTAGGTGCTCTCATAAGCTCCGTGACCGTCTCAACACCGTCAGGGCCAACAGCTACAATGAGTTGGTCAACATGGCCATTTCCCAGGAGGACTGCATCACAGCTCGTCAGGCAGAAAAGAAGAGGAAGACCCCTATGGCAGGACCCTCAGCTCAGCCACAACGCTTTAGGATTGTGTCCGACACTCAGAACAGGGGACCTCAGTAGCAGCAAGGGCGATGGGTGATCCGACCACAACAGCAGCAGCAGGCACCCAACCGTACCCAGTTTCCAGCTCAGAGGAACAATCAACAACAGCAGCAGTATCGACAGGCAAATGACAACAGGTGTTTCACATGCGGTAACACCGGGCATTATGCCAAGAATTGCCCCAGGAACCAGCAGAGGCAGGGGCAGAATGTTAATCAGAATCAAGGCAAGAGACAGAAGGTGCAAGTGAGGCAGGGCAAGCTGAACTTTACCACCATGGCTGATATTCCAGAGGGAGCACCCGTCATGACTGGTATCTTTACCGTTTTGAATTATCCTACTATTATTCTTTTTTATTCTGGTGCATCTCATAGTTTTATCAGTACCAAATTTAGTGCCAAGTGTCAGTTGCCTTTTCATCACACCAATGGGGGTATCACAATTTCAACACCAGGAGGCAGGATTGCCACTAATCAAATCAGCAGGCATGTGCCCATAAAGTTTGGTAGTCTAATAATTAAAACCACCCTCCTCATATTGGGTTTGGATAGCGTGGATATCATATTGGGAACTGACTGGTTAACAAGGCATCGGGCAGTTATTGATATTGCAGCTAGGGCCATCGAGGTGCATTCACCGACTTGTGGAGAAACCACACTATATTTGCTCGACCAGGGTTGTACCCGTTCTTGTGCCTTCGTTATGATAGAATCCCCAGTGGAAAGGATCCCAGTGGTCTGTGACTACCCAGATGTTTTTCCAGATGAATTGCCAGGAATGCCACCTGACAGAGACATTGAGTTTGCAATTGAATTGCAACCCGGGACTGCTCCTATCTCTAAGAGACCTTATAGGATGCCTCCCGCGGAACTGGCAGAACTGAAGAAGCAACTGCAAGAATTGTTGGACAAGGGGTTCATTCGCCCAAGTACTTCACCTTGGGGATGCCCTGTTTTATTTGTGAAAAAGAAGGATGAGAGTTTGAGAATGTGTGTTGACTACCGCCCTCTCAATGCGGTGACCATAAAAAACAAATACCCACTACCCCGCATCGATGTTCTGTTTGATCAGTTGGTGGGAGCCAAGGTATTCTCCAAGATAGACCTTCGCTCGGGTTACCATCAGATCAAGATCCGTGCTAGTGATATTCCCAAGACGACCTTCTCTACCAGATATGGACTCTATGAATTTTTGGTAATGTCTTTTGGATTGACCAATGCCCCAGCTTATTTCATGTACCTGATGAACTCAGTATTCATGCCAGAGTTGGACAAGTTTGTGGTCGTTTTCATTGATGATATTCTGGTCTATTCCAAGAATGAAGCCGAGCACACTAAACATTTGCATACGGTACTTCAGAGATTGCGTGACCATCAGTTGTATGCCAAATTGTCTAAATGCGAATTCTGGCTGAAGGAAATTAAATTCTTGGGTCACACAATTTCTCAGGATGGGATATCTGTTGATCCTGAGAAGGTACAAGAGGTGATGGATTGGAAACCCCCAACTACAGTAAGGCAGATTCGGAGTTTTCTGGGATTGGCAGGGTATTATCGACGATTTATTCCGGATTTCTCCAGAATTGCCAAACCAATGACTGAACTATTAAAGAAGGGAGTCAAGTATAATTGGAGCCAAAAGTGCGAAGATGCTTTTCATACACTGAGGCAGCATTTGACAACAGCCCCAGTGCTGGCTCAACCTGATAACACCAAGCCCTTTGAAGTTTATTGTGATGCTTCTGGTACAGTATTGGGATGTGTATTAATGCAAGATAACAGAGTAATTGCTTATGCCTCCCGAGCACTCAGACCCCATGAGCAGAACTACCCTACACATGATCTGGAGTTAGCAGCCGTGGTTCATGCTCTCAAAATATGGAGACACTACTTGATGGGAGCTCACTGTAACATTTACACTGATCACAAGAGCCTCAAATACATTTTCACTCAGGCAGACCTGAACATGAGGCAGAGGAGATGGTTAGAATTAATCAAGGACTATGATTTGGAGGTGCATTACCATCCCGGCAAGGCCAATGTTGTGGCAGATGCCTTGAGCAGGAAGGCCCAGTGCAATTGTATGAGCATGGATGCGAGAGTTACCACCCTGTGTGATGAATTGTGCAAGCTGAACCTGGAAGTCGTTCCTTCCGGTGATTTGAACTATATCTCGGTGGAGCCCACCCTGCAAGAGCAAATAATCCAGGCACAGATTGGAGATAAGGGTGTTCAGGTTATCAAGGGCATGATCAAGTAGAAGGCAGAGAAATACAAGTGTTTTCGTCAGGATAGCAAGGTAATTCTATGGTTTGGAGATCGATTGGTTGTTCCCAAGGACCCAGAGCTCAGAAAGAAGATATTGGATGAAGCTCACCTTTCTAAATTCTCCATGCACCCCGGTAGTAACAAGATGTACCATGATCTCAGATCCTTATACTGGTGGACCAGAATGAAGAGGGAAATTGCCAAGTACATATCCGAGTGTGACACCTGCCAAAGGATTAAAGCCAGTCATTTGAAGGCAGCAGGCCCTTTGCAACCCCTTCCCATACCATCTTGGAAATGGGAGGACATTTGCATGGACTTTATCGTGGGACTGCCCAACACCTCCCGACACCATGATTCCATTTGGGTCATTGTGGATAGATTGACCAAGTCAGCTCATTTCTTACCAGTACACACCACCCATAGGACGAAGAAGTATGCGGAAATCTACATTGACCAGATAGTTCGTTTGCATGGTGTACCAAGGACTATAGTCTCAGACAGAGGAGCACCGTTTGTGGCACAATTTTGGGAGCAATTGCAGGAATCACTTGGGACCCATGTAATACGAAGCTCAGCATACCATCCTCAAACAGATGGCCAGACCGAAAGGGTAAATCAGACTTTGGAAGACATGTTGAGGGCATGTGTGCTACATTATGGAAAGGATTGGGACAAGTGTCTTTCGTTGGCAGAGTTTTCTTATAATAATAGTTACCAGTCTAGCCTGAAGATGGCTCCTTTTGAGGCCTTATATGGGAGAAGGTGTAGAACCCCGCTGAATTGGTCTCAAGCAGGAGAGAGGGAAATATTTGGGCCAGATTTGGTACTGGAAGCAGAGGAAAAGGTCAGAGTCATCAAGAAGAACTTAGAAGCTGCTCAGGCCAGGCAAAAGAGCTATCATGACAAGAGAAGGAAGCCTCTACAGTTTGAAGTGGGAGACCATGTTTATCTTAAGGTGTCACCCACTAAGGGTGTCCAGAGATTTGGGATCAAGGGCAAGTTAGCTCCTCGCTACATTGGACCCTACGAGATCAAGGAGACTTGTGGACCTATAGCATATCAATTGAAGTTGCCACCCAGCATGTCAGCTATTCATGATGTGTTCCATGTATCTCAGCTGCGGAAATGTGTCCGCTTACCCACTAAAGTGCTACCTGAACCAGAAATTGAGATAGAACCAGACTTGTCCTATCAGGAGTACCCTGTCAAGGTATTAGATCAAAAAGAGAGATCAACGCGGGCAAGATCGATCAGGATGTATAAAGTTCAGTGGAGTCACCATTCCGTGAAAGAAGCTACATGGGAGACCGAGGATTTTCTACGCTCTCGATTCCCCGACTTTCTGCCCAAAGGAGCCGGTACGTAACCCAAAACCCCACCCCCACCTGCCCTTTGAATCCAAATATAAGAAAAATCTAGATAATCAGAGTAGTCTAAGTTGTGGTCTTAACTTAGAAAGGACTTCCTTCTGAAGTTGCAAAGAGGATGACATTCGAAGAACAGTTAACTAAAGAAAACTTAAGGGAGAGCAGAAACCGCACACCAGCACACCTTCATGGCACCCTCCCGAGGACTCTACCTAAAATCTCGGGACGATATTCCTTTAAGGGGGGAGGGCTGTAACACCCATGTGTTACCAAGGCCCTGACTCCCTACTTGCACCCATGACCTGTTGATTCATGTGGTTAAGTGGAGGAGAGGGAGCCCTAAAACCTTAAAGAGCCATGTATTAGCCAAGAATGTTGATGACCAAAAAGCATTACTCAAGCTTTATGTAATTATCACCTTGGGCAAGAGAAAAAAAATAATAAACCCTAGATCTCTCTTGAACCCCTATCTCCTAAAACCATGGTTGAAGGGGGGGGGAGAGATTAAGCAAATGTGCAAATCATGACCTAACCTTGGCAACAGTTAAGTAACATATTAATCAACAAATAATGAGAGGAAACATTGCAAAAAGACCCCTTAAGAAACCCCAAATCCATTCTTTAAATAGAGAAAGAGCTAGAGCTCTCTAATTCTCTCTAAGTCAAAATCTATACATAATCTAAAGATCCACCGCCTTCACCTTGATAATGGCACCAAAACCACTTGAGTTGTATACCAAAAATGTGGCATACCACCTAAGGCACCCCCCTGGAAAAAGTTGAGACCGAGCCCTTGATGTTTGACAGGTCTTGGCATCATTTTTGTCGCGCAGCGGACAGGGAGACAAGCCAGATTTGGCGTCCGCATATCTTTTGACCTAGGGCTTATCTTCCCTTGGAACTCACATACAAGAGATAGCCATAGGTGCCAGGAAGAGGTCTGCGCCGGATTTTTGCCAAGATTCGCACGTATGCGATCTCAGCAAGCTTTTGATCATGGGCAGAAGAACACCTCCACGTGTTCGACGCACTCTGCGCGCGCTAGAGCACGCCCGCGCTCGACCCCGCGTGCCCCGCGCCACGCTAGGCCGTGCCTGTGTCTCCTCCTCATGCCCGCGCCTATAAATCACCCTCAGGCATCGACTGTACTCCTCCGCGCACACTCGACCTCACCGGAGCCCAAACCCACCGGCGTTTGCCGTACACGGCGTGTCCGCGGCCGCCCGATCCTCCTGCCACCGTAGACCGGCCAGCCAAACCCTTCCCAGCCTCGTCCAGCCCTCGGAGAAGACTGTGCACACCTCGGTGAAGCTCCCCGAGCGAGGAATCGAAGTTTGCTTCACCGGAGAGACCAGTCCACGGTCGCCGGACTCCACCCGACCGCCGGCGAACGTAGACCGGGTAATCCTCTGCTCCACTCCTCGATTCCTTGTGCACACAGCCTCTACGTCACCCTGTGAAGCTCACCGTGCCCATGGATTGAACTAGGTCGCCGTGGTTCGGCCAGCACACCCGCCGCCGACGAGAGCACCCGCCTGCGTGCGTGGACCGAGCGATTCCGGCCATCCCCGCCATCGAACCGTACACCGTTGTGACCGCCAGAGCCTCCTGAAGCTAACCCCGCCCCTAGCCGGACCTCTCTCGCCGCCGGTAAGCCGCGCCGCCCTTTTCTTTCTCGCGGGTACTGTTTAAACCTAGGGAGGGACCGCGGGGGAGAAGAAGAGAAAGCTAGGGGGTTTTGCGCAATGTCAGTGACTCGGATGAATAGTAGCGCGAGGGTATAACTGAGAGAGTTAGTTTGGAAATAACCCGAGGACTTCGGTGCAATGTGGTTTTCCAGGAAACCTTTAATTAAATCTGATTTAAAATTGAAACAGCACTTGAATAATTCATATCTTCTGTTTTATCATCAAGCGCTTCAAGACCGCACTCAAAGGACGCAAGGAATACCCCAACAGAAATAAAACAAGGGGAAAATGCTCCTGCTTCAAATGCGGTAAGACTGGTCACTTTATTGCTCAATGTCCCGATAATGATAATGACCAGGGACAAGAAAAGAGCGGGAAGAAGGAGAAAAATAAGAACTACAGGACGGCAAAGGGCGAGGCGCACCTCGGAAAGGAATGGGACTCGGACTGCTCCTCTTCTGACTCCAACGACGAAGGACTTGCTGCCTCGGCCTTTGACAAATCCTCACTCTTCCCCAACGAACGCCATACATGTCTTATGGCCAAGGAGAAAAAGGTAAGCATTCGAGAGTCTCCTAAGTACACTTCATCTAGTGATGAGGAATCCTCCGATGAAGTAGATTACTCTAGTTTATTTAAAGGTTTAGATAGAGCCAAAGTAGAGAAAATTAATGAATTAATTGATGTCTAAATGAAAAAGATAGACTGCTAGAAAAGCAAGAGGACATTTTGTATGAGGAACATGACAAATTTGTTAGTGTACAAAAATCTCTTGCTTTAGAAACTAAGAGAAATGAAATGATGTCTTCTGAGTTATCTGCTTGCCATGAATCTATCTCTAGTTTAAAGAGTTTAAATAATGAATTAAATGCTAAGCTAGAGGAAGCAAATGAAACTAAAGCATGTGTTGAACATGTAGTTATTTGCAATAGATGCAAGGACCTTGATGTTAATGCCTGTGATAAGCATCTTAATTCTATTGCTAAATTAAATGATGAGGTGGCAAGTCTTAATGCTCAACTTAAGACTTGCAAAATTGATTTTGATAAATTAAAATTTTCTAGGGATGCCTATACTGTTGGTAGACACCCCTCAATTAAGGATGGACTTGGTTTTCGAAAGGAAACCAAAACTTAACAAGCCAAAGGACTCCCGTTCTCAACAAGGAGAAAGGGAAGGCCCCTATGGCTAGTAGTCCTCAAAGGAACCATGCATTTATTTATGATAGGAAAGTTGCTAGTCGTTCTCATTACAATAGGAGTTATGATCATAATTCACATGCTATGTTTGCCTCTAGTTCTACTTTTGTTCATTGTAGGCCTAGGAAAGATCATGTTGTGCCTAGGAAAATGTGCAATGGACCTTCTACCATTTACAATGCTTGTAGTGATTCTTTTGTTCTTTCATGTAAGAATGCAAAAGTAGTTGCCAAGAAGTTGGGATCCAAATGCAAGGGTGATAAAACTTGCATATGGGTTCCAAAAACTATTGTTACTAACCTGGTAGGACCCAACAAGAGTTGGGTACCTAAAACCCAAGCTTAAATTGCCTTGTAGGTTTATGCATCCGGGGGCTCAAGCTGGATTATCGACAGCGGATGGACAAACCACATGACGGGGGAGAAGAAGATGTTCACCTCCTACGTTAAGAACAAGAGTTCCCAGGATACAATCAATTTAGAGATGGGAATCAAGGCAAGGTCAAAGGTTTGGGAAAGATAGCCATCACAAGCAAGCACTCTATTTCAAATGTATTTTTAGTAGAGTCATTAGGATACAACCTTCTATCTGTAAGTCAATTGTGCCACATGGGCTATAATTGTTTGTTTACAAATGTTGATGTATCTATATTTAGAAGGAGTGATGGTTCATTAGTATTTAAGGGTGTATTAGATGGCAAGCTCTATTTAGTTGATTTTTCGAAAGAGAATGCCGATCTAGATGCATGCTTAATGGCTAAGACTAGTATGGGCTGGCTCTGGCATCGCCGTCTAGCACATGTTGGGATGAAGAACCTTCATAAACTTCTAAAGGGAGAGCATGTGTTAGGACTAACTGATGTCTGCTTTGAAAAAGACAGACCTTGTGCAGCATGTCACGCAGGGAAACAGGTGGGAAGCACTCATCACAACAAGAATGTGATGACAACATCAAGACCACTGGAGCTTCTTCACATGGACCTCTTTGGACCCGTTGCCTACCTTAGCATCGGGGGAAGTAAGTATGGTCTTGTAATTGTTGATGACTTTTCCTGCTTCACTTGGGTGTTCTTTTTGCAGGATAAATCAGAAACCCAAGGGACCCTAAAGCGCTTTCTAAGGAGGGCTCAAAACAAATTTGAGCTAAAGGTGAAAAAGATAAGGAGCGACAACGGGTCCGAGTTCAAGAATCTGCAAGTTGAGGAGTATCTTGAGGAGGAAGGCGTCAAGCATGAGTTCTCCGCTCCCTACACGCCACAACAAAACGGTGTAGTAGAGAGGAAGAACAGGACGCTAATCGACATGGCAAGAACGATGCTTGGTGAGTTCAAGACACCCGAGCGGTTTTGGTAGGAAGCAGTGAATATAGCCTGTCATGCCATAAACCGGCTCTACCTACATCGCCTTCTCAAGAAGATCTCCTACGAACTTCTTACCGGTAACAAACCCAACGTATCTTACTTTCGTGTATTTGGGAGCAAATGTTACATTCTGGTGAAGAAAGGTAGACATTCTAAATTTGCTCCTAAGGTAGTAGAAGGGTTTTTACTAGGGTATGACTCAAATACAAAGGCGTATAGAGTCTTCAACAAATCATCGGGTTTGGTTGAAATCTCTAGCGATGTTGTATTTGATGAGACTAATGGCTCTCCAAGAGAGCAAGTTGATCTTGATGACATAGATGAAGATGATGTTTCGACGACCACAATGCGCACAATGGCGATCGGTGATGTGCGACCACAGGAACAACAGGAGCAAGATCAACCATATTCCTCCACAATGGTGCATCCCCCAACTCAAGACGATGAACAGGTATTGCAAGAAGAAGGGCATGATCAAGGGGGAGCACAAGAAGGTCAAGCAATGAAGGAAGAAGCACCATGGATCCCTCCAACCCATGTCCGAGCTACGATCCAAAGAAATCACCCCGTCGATCAAATTCTAGGTGACATCAGCAAGGGAGTAACTACTCGCTCACGCTTAGCTAATTTTTGTGAGCATTACTTGTTTGTTTCTTCTATTGAACCTTTCAGGGTAGAAGAGGCCTTGCTGGATCTGGACTGGGTGTTGGCCATGCAGAAAGAGCTCAACAACTTCAAGAGAAATGAAGTCTGGAGCCTGGTGACATGTCCAAGGCAAAACGTTGTGGGTACCAAGTGGGTGTTTCGCAACAAGCAAGATGAGCGCAGGGTGGTAACACGAAACATGGCTCGACTTGTGGCAAAAGGTTATGCCCAAGTCGCAGGTTTGGATTTCGAGGAGACTTTTGCTCCTGTGGCTAGGCTAGAGTCTATTCGAATATTGTTAGTCTATGCCGCTCACCACTCTTTCAGGCTGTTTCAAATGGACATAAAGAGCGATTTCCTCAACGGGCCAATCAAGGAGGAGGTATACGTGGAACAACCCCTTGGCTTTGAGGATGACAGGTATCCCGACCACGTGTATAAGCTCTCTAAGGCGCTCTATGGACTTAAGCAAGCCCCAAGAGCATGGTATGAATGCCTTAGAGATTTCTTAATTGCTAATGCTTTCAAGGTTGGGAAAGCTGATCCAACTCTTTTTACAAATACTTGTGATGGTGATCTCTTTGTGTGCCAAATTTATGTCGATGACATAATATTTGGTTCTACTAATCAAAAGTCTTGTGAGAAGTTTAGCAGGGTGATGACACAAAAGTTCGAGATGTCGATGATGGGCGAGTTGACCTACTTCCTTGGGTTCCAAGTGAAGCAACTCAAGGACGGCACCTTCATCTCCCAAACGAAGTACACACAAGATCTTCTCAAGCGGTTTGGGATGAAGGACGCCAAGGCCGCGAAGACACCTATAGGAACCGACGGGAATGTTGACCTCAACAAAGGAGGTAAGTCCGTTGATCAAAAGGCATACCGATCCATGATAGGTTTATTGCTTTATTTATGTGCTAGTAGACCAGACATTATGCTAAGTGTATGCGTGTGTGCTAGATATCAATCCGACCCCAAGGAATGTCACCTTGTGGCCGCTAAGCGAATTCTTAGATATTTAGTTTCTACGCCTTGCTTCGGGATCTGTATCCAAAGGGGTCTACCTTTGACTTGATTGGATACTTAGAGTCCGATTATGCCGGGTGCAAGGTTGATAGGAAGAGCACATCGGGGACGTGCCAATTTCTAGGAAGGTCCCTGGTGTCCTGGATTTCAAAGAAACAGACATCCGTTGCCCTATCCACCGCTGAGGCCGAGTATGTTGCCGCAGGATAGTGTTGCGCACAACTACTTTGGATTAGGCAAACCCTCCAGGACTTTGGCTACAATCTGAGCAAAGTCCCACTCCTATGTGACAATGAGAGTGCAATCCGCATGGCGGATAATCCTGTTGAACACAGCCAGACTAAGCACATAGACATCCGGCATCACTTCCTGAGAGACCACCAGCAAAAGGGAGATATCGAGGTGTACATATTAACACCGAGAACCAGCTAGCCGATATCTTCACTAAGCCTTTAGATGAGAAAAGGTTTTGCAGGTTGCGTAGTGAGCTAAATGTCTTAGATTCGCGTAACATGGATTGATCTATATCATACATGTGTTCTATGCCTTTGATCATGTTACTTTATGCATTTCAATCAATTATTGTTATTTATATTGCTCAAGTTGTACAAGTGATCCCTGGACTTCACAAGTCCATATGCGAATGATGCACATATTAAGGGGAGATGTGCTACAACTTGACCCTTTGAGACTAACCTGTTTGTTTGAGTACTCTTGATGTAGTCTCAAAGATGCATTGAAAGGGAAAATGGACTTGGACGATGGAAAGACTTCCACTGCACTCCGGTATTGGTGTAATTAATTTCATGTTCACTAGGTATGTGCCCGTGCGTTGCGACGTAAGTAAAAAATTTGTATGAAACATGGATACTGAACGACAAACATCACTATAATATGCAAAATCTGTGTGGAAAACATTATCAATATCACACAAATTATTTCTAAAAAGTTAATTTAGAATTTTTAATTACAGAAATCCGTAACATGCTAGTATTTCATCTCAACTTCCAGCTTCCAGGTGCACAACATATTTAAACCTTAATATCGACGCTTTATCAGTGCCTATCTCCAATGATGGGTTATAACATGCAGCATTTGAGACAATTTATCACAGTAGAAATAAGTGAATCCTGTGGCAGAACCGCCCGAATTATTCCAACTTAAGTGCCTAAGTCCCGCCTTAGAGGCAAGACCATACTTAAATAGGAATAACACGTCAGTCCCTCGGATCTAGTCCGACGAGGCCACTAACAGGATCAAGTACCACATACTCACTCGATGGTGAGGCACAGAGCATATACAATAAAACATAAAACCATACATTAAGGAGTATTAAAGTTATTACATCATCATCGGAGTTTTAGTAAAAGTAGTCATCATTGTTCGGGATGCAGCGGAAACAAACTAACGATAAATAAACGGAGGGATGGGGAAGCCTGTCCCATCACTTCTCATGCTCCTCCTCAGCCGAGGTAGGGTCCCACTCGACTGTCCAACCCAGTGGTAAGATGGACGGCCAAGTCACTCCAGCAACCATGTCCTCCAGAGCACCTGTAAAAATTATGCCACAAGCAAGTCTGAGTATACTAATACTCAGCTAGACTTACCCGGTGTGAGGAGTCTACTCCTCTACCTCTAGACATGCAGCTGTTTGGCTGAGGGGTTTGGTTGCCAAAAGCACTAGCTGAGTCTAAAAATCAAGTTTTAGCTTTTCAAGTTTTAGTGTGACTCTCTTAAGACTAAAGGTGTACTAGCTACTCATTCATGGTATCAAGCAAATTGTACAATCAACAACTTTTGTCAAATCATCACATTTTCACTTATTACTCAATGCAGTACAATGGATCAAGCGGTCTCATTAGCTGCAAGAAGTAGACGATTCAAATCGAGTTTTTATCCTTGCAAGGTAAACCTAAACACACGACATGGCGAGGCACTCCGTCCCCACACACATCAACTGTCCCCATTGATTCCCTGGCAGCAGATCAGGGCTCACCGCCTTGGCGTACAATGCCTCACTGACCCTGACTGCCATCGTGCAGTGACCGCACTTGTACCCACCATAACCGAAATGGGAGACCACGTCTCAGGTCACGTGAGGGGATATGTCCGCTGGCAGGTTCAATCAGGTACTAGGCTTACCGGTTTACCATATTTCTCGGCATGTGCTTAGTACATTCAAACGCTTGACATAGGTATCCGCACGTTAATTCTTATTCCCATTTCATCGTAGACCACGCATCCCCATGGATCCGTGTCCACAGACCAACATCAATATGATATGAAAGTGGGTATAACCAATTCCTGACCTCGCGCGAGTGCTAGAAAAATCACTCGACTTCTACCGAGATCCCTAATTAGCAAAGCAGCTACTCGACCTAGCATACTAGTATCCATCTCAAAAAGGATTCCTGAGTTCATGCAACTAGGGTTTCAATCAACTCCTACACTTAAGTGCACAATACAAGCCTACAAACATTAAGTGTAGTAAAATAGCATATAGAACAGGTTATGCATAAAACCGGGGCTTGCCTTCCAAGCTGGGATAGGCACATCCTCTTGGGCAGACTCTGGTGCTGGACCCGCGGCTACCTCCTGAGCAACTCCTTGCTCTGGCACGAGGATGTACTCTCCGTCCGCGAGGTTGCAATCTAACGAATGCAATGAATAAGAACATGTATGCTATGATTATGCAGGATTTAGTAATCATGATGCTGAGTGAAGAAAAACTAAGTTAGTTAATCACTTAGGGTTTTCTGGTTATTATATGAGGCTCTTAGTGGTTTATGCTTATCAATTTAGGTTCTGGGGTTTTACCTAGGGATAAGCATAAGGGATTTAGTCCTGGATTGTCCCTTAAATGTTTTAGTAGGCATTCAAGGGGTGCTGCTGGTTTGGTTAGGGTAACATTTAGTCTCCACTATTAATTCCCCTTTTTATTTTCTATTTATGATTTTTGAGTGTGTTTGAACTACAACAGCGATTTAAATTTCTCCAAAAATTCTGTAAAAATGACAGTGGGTTACTATGGGTCACTGTAGTCTGTCCCATAAATTTGAGGTCCAGAATAATTAGAATAATCCCTTGCAAAAATACACAAGTTGGGGCAAAAGGGGTCACTTTGCACTACAACTCTTATCTAGGGGTGGGTTCTATTCTAATAGTCATTTTTACTGGTACCTATAGGTAATAACATGCTTCTATGCCAAAAATCACAGAGGGCTACTTAGTGGTTATTTAGTTATGATTTTCTAAAGTTTAATGCTTAAAAGACACTTACCACTAACTTGTTATTTGAAAAATATCAAACAACAGAACTCATAATTTTTCTATGTTCATAATAACAAAACATTAGTTATCCCAAGGTTTGGGGTGTTTTCTCCTCAGGATTATTTTCCTAGGATTTTTCTAAGTTTTCCTTGTTTTCCTAAAACAAAAGGTATCTCTTTATTTTATACTAAACAAAGGTATAATAAATTTTTCTAGTGAACTACACTGAATAAGGGAGCCAACAAAAATGTGGGTGCTCCCTGGTTCTTATTTTAAACTACCTTTTATATTTTCTCTAACTTTAGGCTAAAAATGATTTAATTGGCAAACTCTACCTTAAATGGGTGTACAAAGGGATTTGCATTAGGGTTTGGGAAATTCTCCCCTATATACTTGCATAATAAACCAAGGCATGACATCGAAGGTCTTGTAAGAAGAAGCAGTTTTCGGCTGAAGCTGTCCGCATGTGATGACCGAAGGTTCCTCTTCATGAAGCTTCGGAATTACAAACCGACATAAAAGTAGAATGACCTTTTAGTCCATAAATGTTTGAGTCGTTGTTGTAATCCCTTATGAGGGGCATAATTGTAATTCCTCACAGGCTGTGTCCCGTGTCTATAAATAGTGAACAGTATTCCTTTACTGTTCACGGATTCCTGTAATAGCAATCGCACCATTCGGGAATTAATCTTTTGTCAAGGCAAAGGTATAATTGTACTCAATGCTTAAATATGTTAAATCAATATAATATGATATTGTTCGTTTATAATTTATTCACCTTTGACGCTTCATATCTTATATTACTTTATTTAATCTATTAGAATCCAGTTACGAAGATTTAACCTTCGTAGTCATCTTGTCTTTAACCTTCGTCCAAGGCTCATTAATCCTTAAGGGAATAATGCTTCGTTGGACGAAGGGCAATAACATTTAACATTTTATGTTGCCTTGTTCTTAATTCATAGCATTTGAGAACAAGTCTCCAACATTGGCGCCCACCTCCGGTGAACTCACTTCCACTTTCCTGAAACAATGGCTTCGTTCAAGAACCAGGCTGGAGCTGCTTCGGCTCCGAAGCTGATTCTCCCGATAACAGGCGGTTCATGCTCAGAGCCGGCTAACAAGAAACAGAAGAAGGAGGCACAGAGAAGAGTACATCATGTTGGAGTGCAGGGACCCTTCATCAAGTCAAGATGGTCTCACATTCCAATCACCTTCTCCCAAGAGGATCTTCAGCTCAAGGATTTTCCTCATAACGATGCTATGGTTATTTCTTGCGTTATCAAAGGGTTTCTGGTCCACAATGTCTTGGTTGATACATGCAGTGTAGCTGACATTATATTTGCTAAGGCCTTCAGACAAATGCAAGAGCCAGAAGATAAGATTCATGATGCTACACACCCTCTCTGTGGCTTCGGAGGAAGACAGATTGTAGCACTAGGCAAGATCACCATGCCAGTGACCTTCGGATTCATCAACAACACCAGAACTGAGCAAGTTGTGTTTGACATTGTTGACATGGAATACCCTTACAATGCAATTATTGGTCGTGGCACCCTCAATGCTTTCGAAGCAATTCTTCATCCTGCTTACCTTTGCATGAAGATACCTTCGGATCAAGGACCCATTGCTATTCATGGAAGTCAGGAAGCTGCCAGAAGGGCCGAGGGAAACTGGACTGACTCAAAAGCAATCCATAATATAGATGGAGCTGAAGCTTGTGAACAGTACAAATTCAGAAGGGAGAAAGCAGCTTCGGCAGATCAGCCGAAGCCCATGCTCTTATGTGAGGATATAGCAGAGCAGAAGGTGTTGTTGGGCTCCCAATTATCCGAAGAACAGGAGAAAACCTTGATAAGGTTTTTGTTCAACAACAAAGATGTTTTTGCATGGTCAGCCAATGATCTTTGCGGAGTTAACAGGGATGTTATTGAACACTCGCTCAATGTTGACCCATCCTTTAGACCCAGAAAGCAGAGGCTTCGGAAAATGTCTGAAGACAAGGCCGAAGGAGCTCGGAATGAAGTCAAAAGACTCCTCAGTGCAGGAGTTATCAGAGAAGTAAAGTACCCAGAATGGCTAGCTAACACTGTTATGGTAAAAAAGGCCAATGGCAAATGGCGAATGTGTATCGATTTTATGGATCTTAACAAGGCCTGTCCGAAGGACGAATTCCCATTGCCAAGGATAGACTCTTTAGTTGATGCAGCAGCTTCGTCAGAGCTTATGAGTCTTCTAGATTGTTATTCAGGCTATCATCAAATTTGGATGAAGAAGGAGGATGAGCCGAAGACCAGTTTCATAACCCCTAGTGGAACATATTGTTACATTCGGATGCCTGAGGGGCTCAAGAACGCTGGAGGAAGTTTCAGCAGAATGACTTCGAAGGTTCTTCAGTCTCAGATAGGCAGAAATGTGCTAACTTATGTTGATGATATCATTGTAAAAAGCACGAAACAAGAAAATCACATTGCTGATTTGCAGGAGACCTTCGCCAGTTTTAGACAAGCTGGTCTAAAGCTGAATCCAGAAAAATGTGTCTTCGGAGTAAAGAAGGGGAAATTTCTTGGATGCTTGGTTTCAACAAAGGGAATTGAAGCTAATCCTAGTAAAATTGAAGCTATACTTCGAATGGAGCCACCAAATACAAAAAAGGGGGCCCAAAGACTGACAGGGAGGCTGGCATCTCTCAATAGATTATATCCAGATCAGCAGAGAGAAATTTACCATTCTTCGAAGTGCTGAAATCAGCCGAAGTCTTTCAATGGGGACCAAGCCAACAAAAAGCCTTCGAGGAACTGAAGCAATATTTGATAGATTTAACAACATTAACTCCACCAACACCAGGGGCTCCTTTGTTATTATATGTGGCAGCTTCGCACTCAGCGGTAAGTGCAGCACTTGTCCAGGAGAAGCTTGATGGCCAAGTCAAGAAGCAGGTCCCAGTATATTTTGTATCTGAGGTTCTTAGTTTATCGAAGAAAAACTATACAGAATTGGAGAAGGTGTTATATGCTGTTTTGATGGCATCCAGGAAGCTTCGGCATTACTTTCAAGCATACAATATTGTTGTTCCTTCTTCGCAACCGTTGAAGGATATTATGAGAAATAGAGAAGCTACTGGACGGATTGGAAAATGGACTGCAGAGCTCAATGAATTTTGCATTGATTATGTGCATAGATCTTCGATCCAGTCTCAAGCGTTGGCAGATTTCATTGCTGACTGGACGCCAGGGGCTCAGGATGAAGAAACAAATAAAGATGTCGAAGTATGGACAGTGTTTTGCGATGGGTCTTGGGGAACCTTCGGAGCAGGAGCAGCCGCTGTGTTGGTCTCACCATCCAAAGTTAAAACTTGTTATGCGGCAAGACTCGATTTTAGTTGTACAAACAATATTACTGAGTATGAAGCCCTGCTTTTGGGCCTTCGGAAGTTAAAAGCAATGGGAATCAGAAGGGCCATTCTTAAAACTGATTCCCAGGTTGCTTCGGGTCATATCGACAAGAGTTGTAAGGCTAAAGATCCGAAGCTTGAAAAATATCTAGATACGGTCCGAAGAATTGAAGCTTCCTTTGAAGGATTTTCTGTCAAAAATATCCCTCGAGGACAAAATGAGCATGCTGATTTGCTAGCTAAGTCAGCAGCACAGGGGCTGCCCTTACCTTCGGATGTGTTCTTCGAAACAATAAAAGCACCTTCAGTGGAACTTCTTGAAAGAGCAGTCCTCAATATATCTCCTGTTTATAGTGAACACTGGAGAACTGAGATCATCTCTTACCTTCAGGGTAACTTCCTTTCAGATGATGAAACTTATAACAGGAGGATAGAGGCAAGAGCTCGTCCATATGTCATGATAGAAGGGGAGTTGTACAAGCATGGAGTTTGTGCTCCATTACTCAAATGTTTATCTAGAGCCGAAGGCATAGAATTGATGAAAGAGATACATGCAGGCCTGTGTGGATCTCACATTGGATCTAGGCCGTTACTTGGAAAAGTTTTCCGTCAAGGATTTTATTGGCCGAAGGCAGCTTCGGATGCAGCGGAATTAGTTCAAAAGTGCGAAGGTTGTCAGAAATGTGCAAGAGATCAAAAACAACCTTCGTCTCTAACTCAATTGATACAACCCATCTGGCCATTGCAAAGGTGGGGCCTTGATTTGTTAGGTCCGTTACCACCGGCCCAAGGAAACTTAAGATATGTTGTAGTGGCTGTGGAATATTTTTCTAAATGGATTGAGGCAAAGCATTTAGCCACAATAACTTCGGCCACCATTCAAAAGTTTTTCTGGCAGAATATTGTTTGTCGTTTCGGAGTACCAAAGGCCATCACTGTAGATAATGGAACACAGTTCGACTCCGAAGCTTTCAGAAAATTCTGTGATCAAATTGGCACGAAGATCCATTTTGCATCAGTCAGGCATCCGGAGTCAAATGGACTTGTTGAAAGAGCCAATGGCATCATAATGACAGGAATAATGAAGT
This sequence comes from Zea mays, assembly GCF_902167145.1. NCBI lineage: Eukaryota > Viridiplantae > Streptophyta > Magnoliopsida > Poales > Poaceae > Zea > Zea mays. The sequence continues at coordinate 45,918,307 of NC_050097.1, read as the reverse complement.
TAATCTTCAATCAACCCAGGGGAAAGTGGCCAGATCAATTAATCAAAGTGGTATGGAGTCACAACACAACAACATCAAGGTCAACAGGTTTTACTCCATTCAAATTATTGTTTGGTGACGAAGCAATAACCCCGGAGGAAGCTAAAACTGGATCAATAAGAGTAGTAGCTTCGGCACAATCAGATTCTAAAGCTGATCATTCTGTGGAAAAAGATGCTATAGAAGGGATCAGGCTTCAAGCTGTGGAGAACATCAATAAATATCAAGCCGAAACAATCAAATGACGTGATAGAAAGGTTCGGTTAAAGAATATTGAGCCAGGACATTTGGTGCTTCGGAGAGTGGCTAACCCAGATACCGTGGGCAAATTGCAGTTGAAATGGGAGGGACCTTTTTTGGTGGTATCTTCGTCAAGACCCGGTTCATACAGATTGAAGGATATGGACGGCAACGACATTCCTAGATCTTGGAATGCGGATGAGCTTCGGCGATATTATGTATAACTCGATGTAATTTTTTATATTTTTTATTTTTCTTTCATGGCACCCTTTTCCTTTCTGAAGGGGGAGAAAGGTTTTTAATGGGGCCATCACATGTAATTTCCTTTTTTAGCTCTATAAGAGCAAAATCCCCCAAAGATGTAAGGTAGTGTTTGGTTGAGGAGCCAAGTAGAACGGAGCCGTTCCATCCCTGATTCTAGGAACGGAGCCACTCTGTTCTGTGTTTGGTAATCTGGAACGGAGCGGCTCTGTTTTTTGTTTGGTTCTAGAGTGAAGTAGAACGAATCGACTCTATCATACGTTTGGCATATTCATACCACTATAATATATATATAATTATATTAAATATAACACTATATATTAAGTTTGGCATCGTGCGTCTTTGTTTATATATATATCGCGCGAGAGGCATGCAAGCCACGACCGGCGTCGTGCGTTTGCTGAGCGCTCGGGTCCGGCTATTTTTTTGGAGCCCAGAGATTCAGCATCTTGAGAGAATATTCCTATAATAGAGTGGCTCTGTTCCACTTTGATTCGAACCAAACAGTCTCAGTACTAGAACAGAGCGGTTCGATTCTACTATACTCTGGAACCAAACACTACCTAAATGTAAAAACTGAGAACGCACCATCGAGTGTCGAAAAGAAACAGGGAAGAAGCTCGAAAGCCGTCCCTAAGGGGATGCGGAGCACGACGAAGCTACTAAAGAAGTCGCCCCAAAGGGAGCGCAGTGTAAGTTTTCTGCTCAAAAGTCGTTCCAAAGGGAATGCAGAGCTTACAGCGAAAAGTCAACGCTGATACCGCCGAAAGTAAAAGGCGAAGAAGCTCCCAAGGGAGACTTACAGCGAAAAGTCAACGCTGATTCCGCTGAAGTAAAAGGCGAAGAAGCTCCTAAGGGAGGCTTACAGCGAAAAGTCAGCGCTGATATGTGATTGTTTCTAAGGAAATAACGGTTGTGATTATGGCTTCGGATATGTGTTTGGACATTCATTTGCACACCACATTACATCATAACATTTGCATTCATAAACATTCATCCAGGCATATGTAGGATAACCATCACCATTGCATAAGTGGTTGCTTCGGCAAAAAGGAAAAAACTGTCTTTGGTACTTCGTTGTGTACGAAAAGAAGAGCTTCGGCAAAAAGAAAAAGCTGTTTTTTATGCTTCGCTGTGTACGAAAAGAAGGGAAGGTGTTTTTTTTCGCCTTCGTCTCAATTAATGGAAGGGTAAGAGCATATTACAAGGTATGAACAAAATTCATTACGAACTGTTTAGCCATATTTACAAAAGTTATTTCAAAAGTTTCTTGAGTTTTTCTGCAGTCTACTCCTACTGATCTTCACGGGGCCTCAGCTTCGGCGTCATACTCTTTAAGCATCGGTCTCGGCTTCGTCACCCTACATGAATTAAGTTGTTGTGAGTCAAAACCAAGTTTGAAGGAAAAGGTAAACACAAGGTATGATTTCTTACTGGTTCAAGATGACTCGAGCTTCGTCTCCAGCCTTTTCTCGCCCGCCTTTTGTCCATATCATCTTTACAAATCTATTAGAAATGCTTCGGGCGAGGTCAGGAATGTCATCTAAAATTGATGGTGATAGAGTGAAATTGGGCCTATTAACAATTTTTCCATGGTCGCAGCCAGCTTTCAGGAAAGCTGCAGCAGTGCCCCGAGAAGCTACCCAGGCACAGAAGTCACCGTGCCCGGCTATAACTTCGTCAAGCTCATCAATTTCACCCTCAATATGTTCGAAGGTTTTTTGTAAATCTTCAGTTGACGGGGTGAATTTTTCACTGCTAGCCCCAACTGAATGGAATATCTTTCTCAGTCGTCGAATACATTTATTGCTAAACTCCAAACATTTGTCTTGAAGGCTTGCCAATAATTTCTTCAAATCTGAATTTTGTTGGACTTCGGCTTCAAGTTTCGCATTAAGTTCTTGCTTTTCTTGTTCAAACTGTTCAGATTGGCAGAGAAGCTTCGTATTCAATTCTGCTATTTTAGCTTCGGCTTCTGCCAATAAGCCTTCAGTTGTCTGAAGCTCAAAGTTTTTCTTTTCAATAATAGTTGATTGCTCTTTTATTTTGCTCTCTAAATTTCCAATTATAACCTCGTGTTTTTTGTCTTCCAGATCCTGCTGCATTTTCAAAGCCTTACTCAACAGCATACTCTGCGCATAAATAACCTTCGTTAGAAATGTCTTCATTATTAAAAATAATAGAAGTCAAGGGAAAAGTAGTTCACCTTGAAATTGGAGTAAAATAAACTACCAACGATATGTTGTCGTCGATAGCGGCTAATATCCGTTTCCAGCTTCGGAAAACCGATACTCTTTGATAGAGTACCGATAATTTTAGCTCCAGTTTGATCCCGGATACAGTCTAATTTTTCATCGTCAATACCTCCGAAGAGGAGTGCTCCTGGTTTATATCCGCAAGATTTGGCATATTCTTTAAGCTCTTCTATTTCGGTTTTTGACAATTCTTGTCCAACTAAATTTTGAAACATGAAGGTTTCGGCCTCCGAAGTTTCGTCAGCTATTTCCTTCCCTTTCTCAGACGCTGCGGCCGTGGTTTCTTCGGCGGCAGTAGTAGCTTCTTCTGTGGCCATGTCTAGCAGTATTTTGTCGATATGTTCGATTGTGGTTTCCAAGTTCAAATCTTCGGCTGAGGTAGCTTCGGTAGCCGCGATTTTCGAAGGTGCGACTTCAACATTTGATATTTCCTCAGCCGCTGGCGTCTTCCGAGCTGAAGCTCTCGGTGGTGTCTTGTCAATGACTTCGGTCACTGCGATGATTCTTTGTCTCTTTGTTTTAGTTGTTTTCTTCGTTTTTTCGGGCTCCTTTTCCTTCTGAAAAAACTTTGTCAGTTGAGATCCTAATGGACTTAGCTTCACAGGCAGGGATTCAGTCATTACCTTCAAAATCTCCTCCACGTCAGTGGCAGAGTGTGATGCGGGAGTCTCTTCTTCGTCAGATACTTTTCGCTTCGGAGATGATACTTTTCTCTTCTTCGGAATTTTCTTCTCTTTTGGTGGTTCTTTCTCATCTTCATTTAAAGCTTCGGCTACCCTTTTCCTTTTCCGGCCTTCGACACCTTTATTCAGTTGTTCGTAGTCAGGGTATTCAAAACCCAAGGCGTCCAGCACTCGATTCAGTCTTCGCTTCGGACGAGTACCGAAGGCCGCGGTCATCAACTGATCTTCTTTTTTGGACTAATTACCGAGTATTTCATTGCACATTATTTCAATTGTGTCCAGCCATTCTTGGCAAGGTGTTTTAAAGTATTTCTTAAACTTGTAATAGTAAGGTAACCGCACAAGCTCCCCTTCTTTCTTCTCCCCCTCTAGCTTCGGCATTTCCCATTCTTTTAAAGTAGGAAAAACCCTGAAGGCCAAGAACTCTTGAACCAGGTCTCTTGTGCCGATATGCTCTGAAATAATTTTAAACTCAGCCAGTGCAGCCCAAGTGGGACCTTCTAATGACATTTGGCATCGCGGTCTTGTTTCTCCGAAGATCAATTTAAGAGGGTTTTGTACCAGCTTCTCTTTGTCTTCGTCAACTTTCATATAAAACCATTCTGACTTCCAGCCTGCCGGCCATTTGCCTTGGTAGCTGATTACAGGAAACTTTGTGGTTTTCCGATAGGCAAAATTATAGCAACCAAAGTTATCATGCAATCCATCTTTTCTAGCCTTCGTCTGGTAATGCAACTCATGAACTCGACAAAAGTTGTCGGCAAACGGCTCCACCGCTTGGCTTCGGAGGGCCCAGATATAAACACTAAGCCTAACGATAGCGTTAGGAGTCAGCTGATGAAAGTAGATCCCAAACTTCTTCAATACATCTGCAATAATCCCATGGAGGGGGAATCTCAACCCAGCCTTTAGAAAGCTCTTGAAAATGACTATTTCATCCTTCTCCGGCTTCGGGGTAGTTTCTTCCCCCCCGAAGCGAAGTAGCTTCTTCTGATTCTCAATGAAATAACCCGACTTCACCATCTTGGAGAGATCAGCCTTAGAGACAGTCGACTTTCCGAAGTCCAAGTGGCTGGGCTTACTGGGCATGGCAATATGATAATCATCTTCAGAATCAGTTTCCTCAATGTCTCCTTCCGCTTTGGCAGTTGCCTGTTCTGTTTCGGCAGTGGGGATTTCTTCCGAGATTACCAGTCCGGATCGTTGCATCGCTTCGGAGATGAGAACAGTCTCCGGTCCTTCAGCGTCGCCTCCCTCACGCTCAACCCTAGCGGTAGAACGCACTCTGGCCATTTAATTCTGAATTTTTTGGGAACTAAGTACTTTTTCTTCCGAAGCTTTTTCTTCTGACGAAGTACGCTTCAAACTGGAGCTTCGTTTGATTCCGAGAGTCAAGCTTCGGCTATGGTTAAAAATTTTGGCAGCAAAACAGTGCAAATAGCAATGAATGCTGTGGTAACTTCACACCTACCCGTCTGTTTATATAGTGATGCAGGTAAGAAGGTGAATCGCCAGGATTTTTACACCAGGCGAACAGCTGCTTACACCCGCTGCGCGGTGGACCGCAGAGACCAAATAGTAACTCTGCAAGGTGGGACCGCTATGCGCTCGGAAACTGAATCGTTTCTCGGCAACGAGCTCAGGGAAGGTGTTTTTTGGACCTTCGGCTTCCCGAAGCCTAAGATACTTTTTTCACGGATCAAGCTCGTTACGAAAAACGATCTAGCACCGCGAAGGGGCTACTGTTGGGACAATACTTCGTCGCCGAAGGTCTTGTAAGAAGAAGCAGTTTTCGGCTGAAGCTGTCCGCATGTGATGACCGAAGGTTCCTCTTCATGAAGCTTCGGAATTACAAACCGACATAAAAGTAGAATGACCTTTTAGTCCATAAATGTTTGAGTCGCTGTTGTAATCCCTTATGAGGGGCATAATTGTAATTCCTCACAGGCTGTGTCCTGTGTCTATAAATAGTGAACAATATTCCTTTACTGTTCACGGATTCCTGTAATAGCAATCGCACCATTCGGGAATTAATCTTTTGTCAAGGCAAAGGTATAATTGTACTCAATGCTTAAATATGTTAAATCAATATAATATGATATTGTTCGTTTATAATTTATTCACCTTTGACGCTTCATATCTTATATTACTTTATTTAATCTATTAGAATCCAGTTACGAAGATTTAACCTTCGTAGTCATCTTGTCTTTAACCTTCGTCCAAGGCTCATTAATCCTTAAGGGAATAATGCTTCGTTGGACGAAGGGCAATAACATTTAACATTTTATGTTGCCTTGTTCTTAATTCATAGCATTTGAGAACAAGTCTCCAACAGGTTACACTCACTTAGGATCTTGATCTCTAAGTTTGGGGTACTTTGCTCAAACTAAACCACATGTGATGATATGTCTAATAGTGTAGCCTTGGGTGAACACCCTAAGTAACACCTGGGGTGTTACAGCCCTCCCCCCTTAAAGAAATCTCGTCCTGAGATTTTAGGTAGAGTCCTTTTGAGGGGGGGTGCCATGAAGGTGTGCTGGTGTGTTGCTTCTTCCTTTGCCCAAGTTTCTCTAGTTAACTGCTCTTCGAATGTCATCCTCTTTGCAACTTCAGAAGGAAGCCCTTCTAAAGTTATTTTCAGAGCTTACTATACCTTTAACATCTAAGTTTTTCTTATATTTAGATTCACAGGGCAGGTGGGGGTGGGGTTTTGGATTACGTACCGACTCCTTTGGGCAGAAAGTCGGGGAAGCGAGAACATAGAAAATCCTCAGCCTCCCACGTAGCCTCTTCCACTGAGTGGTGACTCCATTGAACCTTATACATTCTAATCGACTTTGCCCGCGTTGATCTCTCTTTTTGATCCAATACCTTGACGGGGTGTTCTTGATAAGACAAGTCTGGTTCTATCTCAATTTCCGGTTCAGTTAGTACTTCAGTGGGTAAGCGGACACACTTCCGTAGCTGAGATACATGGAACACATCATGAACCGCTGACATGTGGGGTGGCAACTTCAATTGATATGCTACAGGTCCACAATTTGCTTTGATCTCATAGGGCCCAATGTAGCGAGGAGCTAACTTGCCCTTGATTCCAAATCTCTGAACGCCTTTGGTGGGTGACACCTTAAGATAAACATGATCTCCCACTTCAAACTGTAGAGGCTTCCTCCTCTTGTCATGATAGCTCCTTTGCCTGGCCTGAGCAGCTTCTAAGTTCTTCTTAATGACTCTGACCTTTTCCTCTGCTTCAAGTACCAAGTCAGGCCCAAAAATTTCTCTCTCTCCAGCTTGTGACCAATTTAGCGGTGTCCTACACCTTCTCCCATACAAGGCCTCAAAAGGTGCCATCTTCAAGCTGGACTGGTAGCTATTGTTGTATGAAAATTCTGCCAAGGAAAGACACTTGTCCCAATTTTTACCGTAGTGTAGCACACAGGCTCGCAACATGTCTTCGAGAATTTGATCCACTCTTTCTGTCTGACCATCTGTCTGTGGATGGTATGCTGAGCTTCTTATTGCACGGGTCCCAAGTGATTCTTGGAGTTGCTCCCAAAAGCGTGCCACAAACAGTGCTCCTCTGTCAAATACAATGGTCTTCGGAATTCCATGCAAACGCACTATTTGATCCACATAGATTTCTGCATATTTCTCTGTCTTGTGGGTGGTATGCACTGGCAAGAAATGAGCTGTCTTGGTCAACCTATCCACAATGACCCAAATAGAATCATGGTGCCGGGAAGTATTGGGCAATCCCACGATAAAATCCATGCAGATATCTTCCCATTTCCAGGATGGTATGGGAAGAGGCTGTAAGGTGCCTGCTACCTTCAAATGACTGGCCTTGACTCTCCGGCAGGTGTCACATTCAGATATGTACTTAGCAATTTCCCTCTTCATCCTGGTCCACCAATATAAAAATCTGAGGTCATGATACATCTTATTACTGCCGGGGTGCATGGAGAATTTGGAAAGGTGAGCTTCATCTAATATCTTCTTTCTAAGCTCAGGGTCCTTGGGAACCACCAATCTGTCTCCAAACCATAGGATTCCTTTGCTGTCCTGACGGAAGCATTTGTATTTGTCCACCTTTTGCTTGATCATTTCCTTAATGACTTGAACACCCTTGTCACCAATCTGTGCCATGACTATCTGCTCATGTAAGGTGGGCTCCACTAAAATATAACTCAAAGCACCGGAGGAAATGACTTCTAGGTTCAGCTTGGGGTGGTTACTCTTGCATCCATGTTCATACAATTACACTGGGCTTTCCTGCTCAAGGCATCTGCCACAACATTGGCCTTGCCAGGATGGTAATGCACCTCCAAATCATAGTCCTTGATTAGCTCTAACCATCTTCTCTACCTCATGTTAAGATCAGCCTGGGTGAAGATGTATTTGAGACTCTTATGATCAGTGTAAATATTACAGTGAGCTCCCACCAAGTAATGTCTCCAAATCTTGAGAGCATGAACTATAGCTGCTAGTTCCAGATCATGTGTGGGGTAGTTCTGCTCATGGGGCCTGAGTGCTCGGGAGGCATAAGCAATGACTCTGTTGTCTTGCATTAAGACACATCCCAATCCAGTACCGCAAGCATCACAATAAACCTCAAATGGTTTGGTGTTGTCAGGTTGAGCTAGCACTGGTGCTGTTGTCAAATGCTGCCTTAGTGTATGAAAGGCATCCTCACACTTCTGGCTCCATTCATACTTGACTCCCTTCTTCAACAGTTCAGTCATTGGCTTGGCAATTCTGGAGAAATCCAGAATAAATCGTCGATAATATCCTGCCAATCCCAGAAAGCTCCGAATCTGCCGCGTTGTAGTAGGAGGTTTCCAATTCATCACTTCTTGTACCTTCTCAGGATCAACTGATATCCCATCCTGAGAAATTGTGTGACCCAAGAATTTTATTTCCTTCAGCCAGAATTCACATTTGGACAATTTAGCATACAACTAATGGTCACACAGTCTCTGAAGTACGGTATGCAAATGCTTAGTGTGCTCGGCTTCATTCTTGGAATACACCAGAATGTCATCAATGAAAACCACCACAAATTTGTCCAGCTCTGGCATGAACACTGAGTTCATCAGATACATGAAATAAGCCAGGGCATTGGTCAGCCCAAAAGACATCACCAAAAACTCATAAAGCCCATATCTGGTAGAGAAAGCCGTCTTGGGAATATCACAGGCACGGGTCTTGATCTGATGGTAACCCGAGCGAAGGTCTATCTTGGAGAACACCTTGGCTCCCACCAACTGATCAAACAAAACATCAATGCGGGGCAGTGGGTATTTGTTTTTGATGGTCACCGCATTGAGAGGGCGGTAATCGACACACATTCTCAAACTCTCGTGTTTCTTCTTCACAAATAAGGCTGGACATCCCCAGGGTGAAGTACTTGGGCGAATAAATCCCTTGTCCAACAATTCTTGTAATTGCTTTTTCAACTCTGCTAACTCTGTTGGAGGCATCCTATATGGTCTCTTGGATATAGGTGCAGTTCTGGGTTGCAATTCAATTGCGAACTCGATGTCTCTGTCAGGTGGCATTCCTGGCAATTCGTCAGGAAAGACATCGGGGTAGTCACAGACCACAGGGATTCTTTCAACCGGTGACTCTATCATGGTGAATGCACAAGAACGGGTACATCCCTGATCAGGCAAATATAAAGCAGTCTCGCCATAAGTAGGGGAGTGAATCTCAATGGCCCTTGCTGCAATGTCAAGTACTGCCTGATGCCGGGATAACCAATCAGTTCCCAATATGATATCCACGCTATCCAAACCCAAAATGAGGAGGTTGGTTTTGATTATCAAACTACCAAACTTTATAGGCACATTCTTGTTGATTTGATAGGTGGCAACCCTGCCCCCCGGTGTTGAAATTGTAATACCCCCATTGGTGTGATGGAAGGGTAGTTGACATTTGGCACTAAATTTTGCACTGATAAAACTATGGTATGAACCATAATCAAATAGAATAATTGCAGGATAATTCAAAACTGAAAAGATACCAGTCATGACGGGTGCTCCCTCCGGAATGTCAGCCATGGTGGTGAAGTTCAGCCTGCCTTGTCGCACTTGCACCTTCTGCCTCTTGCCTTGATCCTGGTTGGCATTCTGTCCCTGCCTCTGCTGATTTCTGGGGCAATTCTGGGCATAATGCCCAGTGTTACCACAAGTGAAACACCTGTTGTCATTGGTCTGACGGTGCTGCTGCTGCTGTGGCTGATTGTTCTTCTGAACTGGAAACTAGGCACGGTTAGGTGTCTGCTGCTGCTGTGGTCGGATCACCCAACGTCCTTGCTGCTGCTGAGGTCCCCTGTTCTGAGTGTCAGATACAATCCTAAAGGTCCTGCCACAGGGGTCTTCCTCTTCTTCTCCGCCTGCCTTGCTGTGATACAATCCTCCTGAGAAATAGCCATGTTGACTAACTCATTATATCTGTTGGCCCTGACTGTGTTGAGGCGGTCACAGAGCTTAGTGCTGAGCCCCCTCCTGAATCTGTCCCTCTTCGTCTCATCAGTGTCTGCATGATATCCTGCATACTGGCACAGGTCATTGAAGGCCTGAGCATACTGTAACACTATCCGGTTCCCTTGAGTGAGTGCCAGAAATTCATTGAGCTTGCAGTCCATAATGCCTGCTGGTATATGATGCCCCCTGAAAGCTGCCTTGAACTCTCTCCATTCCACCTCATGGTCAATTGGCTGCATAGCAAGAAAGTGGTCCCACCATGTCCGCGCGGGTCCGCGAAGCTGCTGGGTGGCGAACCTGACCTTAGTCACCTCTAAACAAACTCCATTGAGTAGTGGGAATTTGGATTCCACTACCATAAGCCATACATCAGCATAACGTGGGACCTCGGCCCTAGTGAACAATGGTGGCTGAGTACTGAGGAACTCCTGATAAGTGGCTGCTGCAGGGTGACGCTGAAGATCACCACCACCATAATGCTGAGGTGGTGGCTGGCACTGAGCTAACTATCGCAAGATCTCGTTCTGCTAAGCCATCAGCTCCTGCAGAGTAGGAGGCGGTGGCGGTGGTGGAGGAATGCGCTCATTCTGTCCACGACGCGCTCTTCCTGCCATCTGAAAAATTATGCATATTCTCAATATTATATTTCCGAGGCCCAATGTTAAATCGTGGTGAAAGAGTCATAGGGGTGAAACCAATATGTGCTTGCTTAATTATAAAAGATTCCACATGGCATAAACTTTTCTTCCTAAATTAAAACTGGCATCATTCATCATCCATGCCTCCAAAAGAGTTTGTCATGATTACATCAATAACTCAAAAGACTCAACTCTAACTAGCCTAGTACCCCAAGGGTGCAAAAGCTAAGCTAGTCTCGAGGAGTTCTACCGTCACTGACTTCTAATTCTTCCTTTGCGACCTAGTGAGCAAACGAGGCAACGCTCGACTCGGGGGAAGGTGGTCTCCCTGAGCCAGCAGTGTCCAAGCTGGAGGCAGGCTCCTCTCCTCCCTCGATGTCAACATCCTCGTTGGCCTCTATGTCCTGGATCTCCTGGTGGTGCATATCCAGATGCTGGTTAGCCTCTGCAAGCTGCTGCTGAGTGTTGATAAGCTGATCCTCGAGAACCTCGATGGTGTTCTCCCTGGTTCCCACTAGCTCCTCAAGCTCGTGGATCTCATCTGACAACTGCTCCATTTGTAGGTCTTTTTCCACCATCTCAGTGGACAAGTCAACCACAAGTTCCTCTCTGTTATCCAAAGTGATCTTGGTCGCCTCCAACAATGCCATCAGATGGGACATTGCCTCTCCTCACATCACTTGCAGGCGATACAGGGCATTCATGCACCGCACCATCAAGTGAGCAGTCTGACCTGGGTAGATAGCCCATATATCCTTGGCATGCTCCACTCGGTCCTTCCACATCGGGTCATCCTCCTTCTCCGCGGGGAACAAACCAATGGGGTGAGTGGACAGCTCCAAGGGGTGGAATCCACAGAAGGTGGTCAGTCCGTGAAGAGCGATCGCCTCGATAGTATCCTCAGCCCTGTATCCAAAAGACTCAGAGTCTAGCGAACGCCAGCCTGGCTGTAGGGGATGAGGCTCCAGGGTCATCCTCACCCTACAGTGGGGCACTCAATGCTTCTCGAACAGCCGCACCGCGTACTGGGGAGGCGTCGTGTAACCAGCTCTCTGAAGTACCTCTCATAAGATACGAGGGAAACCCTCTCGTGCTAGCCCGTCAGTGTGGGACTGTGCATTCCCTTCGTCCGAGGATCCGTGAGAAGTCATCTGTGTATGGTTAAGCGTAAGTAAAAGAAAAAGAATTATATAAAATAAAAAGGGATCGCAACTCGGCCTCGCTATAGCTACAACAATGGTACTGGGGTACTTAATGTGTCATTATTATGTATGAAGTTCTTACCCACTTATTAAATAGTTTAATTAATGATGCATGCATGCTCGTCCTAAACGACCTCACATCAACTTAAAGGGAATAGGAAGGAACTCCCATCCCTTATAGTAGCCTGTAGGGCTTACTCAATTAGCCACCTAGCTACCCCTCTATCATCCTAAGGCTTCATGTCCTAGGTCTATCCTGATCGTCCTACAATCTATCCAACATTTGTTTCTACCAAGTTTTACTTTGGAAAAGGATGGTATTTACAGTTTATTGATTCCTCTATGGTGGTACGAGATCCGATACCAGCTGTGGCGGAACCGCCTGAATTATTCCAACTTAAGTGCCTAAGTCCCGCCTTAGAGGCAAGACCACACTTAAATAGGAATAACACGTCAGTCCCTCGGATCTAGTCCGACGAGGCCACTAACAGGATCAAGTACCACATACTCACTCGATGATGAGGCACAGAGCAAATACAATAAAACATAAAACCATACATTAAGGAGTATTAAAGTTATTACATCATCATCGGAGTTTTAGTAAAAGTAGTCATCATTGTTCGGGATGCAGCGGAAACAAACTAACAATAAATAAACGGAGGGATGGGGAAGCTTGTCCCATCACTCCTCATGCTCCTCCTCAGCCGAGGTAGGGTCCCACTCGACTGTCCAACCTGGTGGTAAGATGGACGGCCAAGTCACTCTAGCAACCATGTCCTCCAGAGCACCTGTAAAAATTATGCCACAAGCAAGGCTGAGTATACTAATACTCAGCTAGACTTACCCAGTGTGAGGAGTCTACTCCTCTACCACTAGACATGCAACTGTTTGGCTGAGGGGTTTGGTTGCCAAAAGCACTAGCTGAGTCTAAAAATCAAGTTTTAGCTTTTTCAAGTTTTAGTGTGACTCTCTTAAGACTAAAGGTGTACTAGCTACTCATTCATGGTATCAAGCAAATTTTAGCAATCAACAACTTTTGTCAAATCATCACATTTTCACTTATTACTCAATGCAGTACAATGGATCAAGCAGTCTCATTAGCTACGAGAAGCAGACGATTCGAATCGAGTTTTTATCCTTGCAAGGTAAACCTAAACACACGACATGGCGAGGCACTCCGTCCCCACACACATCAACCCTCCCCATCGATTCCCTGGCAACAGATGAGGGCTCACTGCCTTGGCGTACAATGCCTCACTGACCCCGACTGCCGTCATGCAGTGACCGCACTTGTACCCACCATAACCGGAATGGGAGACCACGTCTCAGGTCGCGTGAGGGTATATGTCCGCTGGCAGGTTCAATCAGGTACTAGGCTTATCGATTTACCATATTTCTCGGCATGTGCTTAGTACATTCAAATGCTTGACACAGGTATCCGCACGTTAATCCTTATTCCCATTTCATTGTAGACCACACATCCCCATGGATCCGTGTCCATAGACCAACATCAATATGATATGAAAGTTGGTACAACCAATTCCTGACCTCGCGCGAGTGCTAGAAAAATCACTCGACTTGTACCGAGATCCCTAATTAGCAAAGCAGCTACTCGACCTAGCATACTAGTATCCATCTCAAAAAGGATTCCTGAGTTCATGCAACTAGGGTTTCAATCAACTCCTACACTTAAGTGCACAATACAAGCCTACAAAAATTAAGTGTAGTAAAATAGCATATAGAACAGGTTATGCATAAAAATGGGGCTTGCCTTCCGAAGCTGGGACAGGCAGATCCTCTGGGGCAGGCTCTGGTGCTGGACCCGGGGCTACCTCCTAAGCAACTCCTTGCTCTGGCACGGGGATATACTCTCCGTCCGCGAGGTTGCAATCTATCGAATGCAATGAATAAGAACATGTATGCTATGATTATGCAGGATTTAGTAATCATGATGCTGAGTGAAGAAAAACTAAGTTAGTTAATCACTTAGGGTTTTCTGGTTATTATACGAGGCTCTTAGTGGTTTATGCTTATCAATTTAGGTTCTGGGGTTTTACCTAGGGATAAGCATAAGGGATTTAGTCTTGGATTGTCCCTTAAATGTTTTAGTAGGCATTCAAGGGGTGCTGCTGGTTTGGTTAGGGTAACATTTAGTCTCCACTATTAATTCCTCTTTTTATTTTCTATTTATGATTTTTGAGTGTGTTTGAACTACAACAGTGATTTAAATTTCTCCAAAAATTCTGTAAAAATTACAGTGGGTTACTATGGGTCACTGTAGTCTATCCCATAAATTTGAGGTCCAAAATAATTAGAATAATCCTTAGCAAAAAATACACAAGTTGGGGCAAAAGGGGTCACTTTGCACTACAACTCTTATCTAGGGGTGGATTCTGTTCTAATAGTCATTTTTACTGGTACCTATAGGTAATAACATGCTTCTGTGCCAAAAATCACAGAGGGCTACTTAGTGGTTATTTAGTTATGATTTTCTAAAGTTTAATGCTTAAAAGACACTTACCACTAACTTGTTATTTGAAAAATATCAAACAACAGAACTCATAATTTTTCTATGTTCATAATAACAAAACATTAGTTATCCCAAGGTTTGGGGTGTTTTCTCCTCAGGATTATTTTCCTAGGATTTTTCTAAGTTTTCCTTGTTTTCTTAAAACAAAAGGTATCTCTTTATTTTTATACTAAACAAAGGTATAATAAATTTTTCTAGTGAACTACACTGAATAAGGGAGCCAACAAAAATGTGGGTGCTCCCTGGTTCTTATTTTAAACTACCTTTTATATTTTTCTCTAACTTTAGGCTAAAAATGATTTAATTGGCAAACTCTACCTTAAATGGGTGTACAAAGGGGTTTGCATTAGGGTTTGGGTAATTCTCCCGTATATACTTGCATAATAAAACAAGGCATGACATCTAAGATGGGTTACACTCACTTAGGATCTTGATCTCTAAGTTTGGGGTACTTTGCTCAAACTAAACCACATGTGATGATAGGTCTAATAGTGTAGCCTTGGGTGAACACCCTAAGTAACACCTGGGGTGTTACAAATCCCTCTCCCTCCCTCCATCAAATAGAAGACATCAGGTGGTAGATACATACATTAGAATACATTAGAAATCCGAAGGGAAGACATACATTACTTTATAGGAATAATAATTCTGCTGAGCCATGACAAAATATTAGAAGACATCATGTGGGAAACGTACAGGCATAGAATTGTTCTGCTGAGCCTGCTTCAGATGCACTGTAAGTGCATAATTGTTTATCTGCATCAAACCATGTATCACAATTTACCTTTTCGTAGAGTATAAACACATCAAAGGATCAAAATCACAACAGGTACCTCAAGAGTTCTTAGCTGCTCCTGAAACTGTAATACCATCTCTTTCAGGCTGTCGACTTCCTGGGTCCTCACATCAAACTCTTTTGGGCGTTCATGTTGTATCGCAACGCCCCGCTTCAGAACATCATTCTCTCGGATAGGTGAATTATGCAATGTGCTGAAATGTTCAGTTGTTAGAACATGCTTCTTAGTGGGTATATTCCAAATAAGGCATAGCCCAGATGAAGATTGATATGATCTTGTTGTATAGGTGTATATAAGCAAATAGCATGTGCTTAAAATGAAAATATCCAGCCTTGCTATAACAGAGTGTGACAAGTTGCATGTACTACAACATTCACATGCCAGTACTCATACAGCGGCTGCTTGATAAATGGCCAAACTCATCCTTCATTTAAGTGAGGCAACGACGACTGCTGTGCATGCAGCCATGCAATCGAGCCTCTTGGTTTGCATCAATCAAACATTATGAAAAACATAAGGAGTCCTGTTTCAGCAGAAAACACCATAACTTGTATACAATAATCCTAAATGGCAAAGATCAACTGAAAAACCACAAATCTACACGATAGGAGGGTTCTTGACATCCGGATACAGTATCATCTCATGTCGAATAGTAATTAGGTTCACCAAACGAATTAGCAGGAGCAGCTTCAACTGATCCGCACTCCTGACCAACTGAATCTGATCCCTGCAAAATCTAAATTCTCGGGCACGATGATGAACCAAGCCACCTTTCCGCGTGCAAATGCGATGTCTCACCAGAACTTTTGTAAACCAAAAAAAGAGTAAAGCACAAAGACGAACCTTGGGATCCATGTCGGGAAAGAGGTGGTGAAGCAGAACCTCGCTCCAGCGGGTCAGGGAGCAGCGAGCCCTCTTGGCGGGGTGGTGGTGGTAGGAAGGGGACCGAGGGGAGGAAGGGGCATGTACAAGATTGTAGTGGCAGTCAACAAGAAATTGGGTTCTAGCAATTACAGCATACATGCTAACACACTCTGCATGAAGTACAAACAGAGAAACCGAAGTGCAAAAACATGACCTTCAGGTTATCTCCCAATATGCATGTGAAGTAGTTCTAAAGTTCAGACCCATGAAAGTATGTAAGAATTTTCTACCAGTTGGGTGGGTTCTGCACAATTGAACAAGTAAAATATCAGCTTCTTTGAGGTCTATACTCCTCAAAATAAAAACATTAATATAGAATCAAGGAACAGGAAAATGAAATTAAGTGCAGAATCTCTCAAATAAAAAGGTGTGCAGAATCTACCAAATAAAAAGGTGTGCAAAATCTACCAAATAAAAAAGGTGTGTCTTATTTATACTAAAATAGTATAAATAGAAAATCATGAACTCGTGCCTATTGGTCCAAATATAAAATGAAATATTGACGTGTGACGAACATAAATAAAAGCATACTTTAAAAAACTCACTTTAGTCATTAGTGATACAAAAACTTCAATAGACTCTTTATTGTTGTGCTCAAAACCCTGGAATAGCAATACATTCTTCTCAATATATACTTGCAAAATATGTACCATCTGCAAGAAGATAGAAACTATCATATTACTACATGTAATCTAATGATAGCATGATGATCCTAGAAAATGCAGTAAAGGGAGAATGGCATGTGCTCATACAACCAAGCAACCTTAAACTGGAATACTTTAGAGAACGCATATCCTCACGAGACCTCCTCACTTCATTGCTTCCACCTAAATCAGTTCTCCATTTATGAGGCAACATCTTAGTCTTGACATTGAGTATCTAGGCACAAGAGCAACAACAACAAAAAGAAAAAGAAAAAGAAAAAGAAAAATAATACTCAGATCGATTGGACATTCCATAAATAAAAGGTTCGCATAAGATTGGGATCTTATTTTCTTTATTTATGAGAACAAATAATTTTAGGAAGGTAAGCGATCATAGTGAAAGACAAACCTCTATTTTGCGATGATGGGAATGTGTGTAACAATTAACTCACAAAAGAACTCAATGACCTCATTCGATGTCATAAACTTCTGTTCTCTAATTCGTGTTCAATCTGCATAAATGCCAAATTCATATATTAGAAAAAATCACAAATATCATAGGAACACCTAGTACACATGAACAATAAATCACAGTCACCCACTATCAGGACTTGCTAAAATAAAAAGCTATTATGATCAGCAGGACCACAAGTAGTTTAATGAGCTAAACTGTTAGCTGAAAAGCGAACAAATGAGTACTATGTTCTAATAGCCTAGAACCAATAGGTTGTAAACAGAGCTCACAATATATATAGAAGATTAATGATTATGTTCATGGATTGGACCAAAAATAAAAAGCAATGCTTGATAGGCCACCACATAGTTAACGCTTGTACCATGACTCCAACCAAACCCCATTGACTGAACTGGAGGCGAGGTTAACCTCGCTCTTAAAAGAACACCGTCACAATTATCTAACAGCCATGAAATCTACGAAATACAACAACACGGAAGGCAGGGCATGCAGATCCGACAGCAAAGGAGACACCTTTTGGGTTTTGACACAAAACACCTGCTCCTGGCACCAAGAAACAGACAAACATGACTGCAAGAAGTTTTAAAGGTTCTCTAGTCTGTTCTCTAATTCGTGTTCAACCTGCATAAATGCCAAATTCATATATTAAAGAAAATCACAAATATCATAGGAACACCTAGTACACATGAACAATAAATCACAGACACCCACTATCAGGGCTTGCTAAAATAAAAAAGCTATTATGATCAGCAGGACCGCAAGTAGTTTAACGAGCTAAATTGTTAGCTGAAAAGCGAACAAATGAGTATTGTGTTCTAATAGCCTAGAACCAATAGGTTGTAAACAGAGCTCACAATATATACAGAAGATTAATGATTATGTTCATGGATTGGACCAAAAATAAAAAGCAATGCTTGATAGGCCACCACATAGTTAACGCTTGTACCATGACTCCAACCAAACCCCATTGACTAAACTAGAGGCGAGGTTAACCTCGCTCTTAAAAGAACACCGACACAATTATCTAACATCCATGAAATCTACGAAATACAACGGCACGAAAAGGCAGGGCATGCAAATCCGGTAGCAAAGGAGGTGAAAGGGAAATGTGCCCTTGGGCCACTTCTAAGTATTTTGGTGATTGAGTGCCAACTCAAGTGCTTAAAATGTGAATTTATGCAATGGATGAACAAAGTGCAAATCAAGAGCAAAGGTATGTTTCTAAGTCTTAGTACATTGGTTTTGTGTACTAATATATTTGTCTAAGTGTCAGAAACAGGAAGAAAAAGAAAAGGAAAAAGGTGGCTGTGTACAGCCAAGGGGCTGTTTCGGTCTGGGGCACCGGACTGTCCGGTGGTGCACCGGACAGTGTCCGGTGCACCAGGCTGCCTCAGCCGAACAGGCCGCTCTCGGGAATTCGCCGACGGCGTACGGCTAAAATTCACCGGACTGTCCGGTGTGCACCGGACTGTCCGGTGTGCACCGGACTGTCCGGTGAGCCAACGGTCGACTAGGGCCAACGGTCGGCCGCGGATTCTGCGCGCGACACGTGGCCAAGCCAACGGTCGGAAGGGGGCACCGGACTGTCCGGTGTGCACCGGACATGTCCGGTGCGCCAACGGCTCCCAGATCAGCAACGGTCGACTGCGCTGTTTAAGGAAGGAAATCGGGCACCGGACAGTGTCCGGTGTGCACCGGACTGTCCGGTGCGCCCGACGACAGAAGGCAAGATCAGCCTTCCAGATTTGCTCTCAACGGCTCCTAGCTACCTTGGGGCTATAAAAGGGACCCCTAGGCGCATGGAGGAGAGAACCAAGCAACTCTTGAGCATTCTTGATCATCCACACTCAGTCTTTGCGCATCCGTTTGTGATTCTAAGTGATTCGAGCTCTGTTCTTGTGAGAAACTGTGAGATAGTCTTTGAGCTCGATTCTTGGCCGTGTGTGTGCGCATTTCGCTGTGGATTTGTGTGTGTTGCTTCCCTCCCTTACTCCGTGCTTCTTTGTGAATCTTAAGTGTAAGGGCGAGAGACTCCAATTTGTGGAGATTCCTCGCAAGTGGGATAAAGATAAGCAAGGCAAAATACTGTGGTATTCAAGTGGGTCTTTGGACCGCTTGAGAGGGGTTGATTGCAACTCTCGTCCGTTGGGACGCCACAACGTGGAGTAGGCAAGTTTTGTACTTGGCCGAACCACGGGATAAATCACCGTGTCTCCTCTGTGTTGAATTCTCTGTGATTGTCGTATTGTGCAAGATCTTCTCTTTAGCCACTTGGCAATTATTGTGCTAACCCCTAACAAGTTTTTGTGGCTATAAGTTAAGTTTTTACAGGATCACCTATTCACCCCCCCTCTAGGTGCTCTCAATTGGTATCAGAGCCGTTCTCTTCACAAAGGGACTTACCGCCCGAAGAGATGGATCCTAAGGGGAAGGGAATTGTGATCAACGACAAAGAGAAGGAATCCTTCGTCAACGAGCCGAAGGACGACAAGCCTACCGACTCTGGCTCGGGGCATAGACGAAAGGAAGGGAAGAAGAAGAAGACAAGGCGCATCAAGGAGATCATCTACTACGACGATAGTGATGAGTCTACTTCTTCCCAAAAGGATGATGACAACGACTATAAAAAGACGGTCAATTCAAACTTTTCATTTGATTATTCTCGTATTCAACATAGTTCGAATTCACATTTGCTTTCCATTCCTCTCGGCAAACCTCCACACTTCGATGGGGAGGACTACGGATTTTGGAGTCACAAAATGCGTAGTCACTTATTCTCTCTCCATCCAAGCATATGGGAGATTGTGGAGAATGGAATGAAATTTGATAGCTCGGATAGCCCTTTGCTTATAAATGAACAAATTCATAGAAATGCACAAGCTACTACTGTTCTCTTAGCGTCTTTGTGCAGGGAAGAGTACAATAAGGTGAGCGGCTTGGACAATGCCAAGCAGATATGGGACACCCTCAAGATCTCTCACGAGGGGAACGACATCACCATGCTCACCAAGATGGAGTTGGTGGAGGGCGAGCTTGGACGATTCGCCATGATAAGGGGAGAGGAGCCAACTCAAACTTACAACCGGCTCAAGACCCTTATCAACAAAATAAGGAGCTACGGAAGCACGCGTTGGACGGATCACGACGTCGTCCGCCTAATGCTCAGGTCCTTTACCGTTCTTGATCCTCATCTCGTGAACAATATTCGTGAGAATCCCAGGTACACGATGATGACGCCCGAGGAAGTACTTGGAAAATTCGTGAGCGGGCGGATGATGATCAAGGAGGCAAGATACGTCGACGACGCGTTGAACGGTCCACTCCACGAGCCTCAACCCATTGCTCTAAAAGCAACAAGGAGCAAGGAGGCACTACCCAGCAAGGTGGCACAAATTGAGGCTGCCGGTCTCAATGATGAAGAGATGGCTCTCATCATCAAGAGATTCAAGACGGCGCTAAAAGGTCGAAAGGGACAGCCAAGCAAGGCCAAGACCAAGGGAAAGCGATCATGCTTCAAATGCGGTAAGCTTGGTCATTTTATTGCTAACTGTCCCGAAAATGATAGTGACCAGGAGCAAGGGAAAAATGGGAAGAGAGAGAACAAGAAGGTTTACAAGAAGGCCAAAGGCGAAGCACACCTTGGAAAGGAGTGGGATTCGGATTGCTCTTCGTCCGACTCCGACGACGAAGGACTTGCCGCCACTGCCTTCAACAAATCGGCTCTCTTCCCCAACGAGCATCACACATGCCTCATGGCTAAGGAGAAGAAAGTAAGTACTCGAAACTCTACTTATGCTTCTTCTAGTGAGGATGAGTCTAGTGATGATGAAATAGACTATTCATGCTTATTTAAAGGCTTAGATAGATCTAAGATTGACAAAATTAATGAATTGATTGATGCTTTAAATGATAAGAATAGGCTACTAGAAAAGCAAGAGGATCTCTTGTACGAAGAACATGATAAGTTTGTAGAGGCTCAAAAATCCCTTGCATTAGAAATTAAGAGAAATGAAATGCTTGCTTGTGAATTGTCTACATGCCATGATTCAATTTCTAAATTAAAGAGCATTAATGATGACTTAAATGCTAAACTAGTAGAAGCACAAAAATCCAACTCTTGTGTTGAACATGTTGAAATTTGCACTAGGTGTAAGGATGTTGATATTAATACTTGTAGTGAACACTTAGTTTCCATTTCAAAATTGAATGATGAATTAGCTAGTCTTAATGCCCAACTTAAGACTAGCAAGAGTGAATTTGAAAAACTAAAATTTGCAAGGGATGCCTACACTATTGGTAGACACCCCTCAATTAAGGATGGACTTGGCTTCAAGAGGGAAGCCAAGAACTTGACAAGCCATAAGGCTCCCATTCCCGCCAAGGAGAAAGGGAAGGCCCCTATGGCTACTAGTGCTAAAAGGAACCATGCCTTTTTGTATCATGATAAAAGACAAACTAGAAATAGAAGTTATGATGCTTTTGATTCATATGTTTATGACTCTCATGCCACGTTTGCTCCTAGTTCTTCTTATGTGTATGATAGAAATGTTACTAGGAGAAATGTTGTTCCTAAAAGAAATGTTGCAAATGTTCATAGAAAAGTAGTGAATGAACCCTCTACAATTTATTGTGCTTTGAATGCTTCCTTTGCAATTTGTAGAAAGGATAGAAAAGTAATTGCTAGGAAGTTAGGGGCAAAATGCAAAGGTGATAAAACTTGCATTTGGGTCCCTAAGGAAATTGTGACTAACCTTGTAGGACCCAACAAGAGTTGGGTACCTAAGTCCCAAGCCTAAATTTGCCTTGCAGGTTTATGCATCCGGGGGTTCAAGCTGGATTATCGACAGCGGATGCACAAACCATATGACGGGGGAGAAGAAGATGTTCACCTCCTACGTCAAGAATAAAGATTCCCAAGATTCAATTATATTCGGTGATGGGAATCAAGGCAAGGTAAAAGGTTTAGGTAAAATTGCAATTTCTAATGAGCACTCCATATCTAATGTGTTTTTAGTTGAGTCTCTTGGATATAATCTGCTATCTGTGAGTCAATTATGCAATATGGGATATAACTGTCTATTTACAAATGTAGATGTGTCTGTCTTTAGAAGAAGTGATGGTTCACTAGCTTTTAAGGGTGTATTAGACGGCAAACTTTATTTAGTTGATTTTGCAAAAGAAGAGGCCGGTCTAGATGCATCCTTAATAGCTAAGACTAGCATGGGCTGGCTGTGGCATCGCCGCTTAGCACATGTGGGAATGAAGAACCTTCACAAGCTTCTAAAGGGAGAACACGTGATAGGTCTAACTAATGTTCAATTCGAAAAAGATAGACCTTGTGCAGCTTGTCAAGCAGGTAAACAAGTGGGAGGAGCACATCACAGCAAGAATGTGATGACCACTTCAAGACCCCTGGAGCTGCTGCATATGGACCTCTTCGGACCCGTCGCCTATCTGAGCATAGGAGGGAGTAAGTATGGTCTAGTTATTGTTGATGACTTTTCCCGCTTCACTTGGGTGTTCTTTTTGCAGGATAAGTCTGAAACCCAAGGGACCCTCAAGCGCTTCCTCAGGAGAGCTCAAAATGAGTTTGAGCTCAAGGTGAAGAAGATAAGGAGCGACAACGGGTCCGAGTTCAAGAACCTTCAAGTGGAGGAGTTCCTTGAGGAGGAAGGGATCAAGCATGAGTTCTCCGCTCCCTACACACCACAGCAAAATGGTGTGGTAGAGAGGAAGAACAGGACGCTAATCGACATGGCGAGGACTATGCTTGGAGAGTTCAAGACCCCCGAGCGTTTTTGGTCGGAAGCCGTGAACACGGCTTGCCACGCCATCAACAGGGTCTACCTTCACCGCCTCCTCAAGAAGACGTCGTATGAACTTCTAACCGGTAACAAACCCAATGTATCGTACTTTCGTGTATTTGGGAGCAAGTGCTACATTCTAGTGAAGAAGGGTAGAAATTCTAAGTTTGCTCCCAAAGCAGTAGAAGGGTTTTTGTTAGGTTATGACTCAAATACAAAGGCGTATAGAGTCTTCAACAAATCATCGGGTTTGGTTGAAGTCTCTAGCGACGTTGTATTTGATGAGACTAATGGCTCTCCAAGAGAGCAAGTTATTGATTGTGATGATGCAGATGAAGAAGACGTTCCAACAGCCGCCATACGCACCATGGCGATTGGAGAAGTGCGGCCACAGGAACAAGATGAGCAAGATCAACCCTCTTCCTCAATTATGGTGCATCCCCCGACTCAAGACGATGAACAGGTTCATCAAAAGGAGGCGTGTGATCAAGGGGGAGCACAAGATAATCACGTGATGGAGGAAGAAGCGCAACCGGCACCTCCAACCCAAGTTCGAGCGACGATCCAAAGGGATCACCCCGTTGACCAAATTCTGGGTGACATTAGCAAGGGAGTAACTACTCGGTCTCGATTAGTTAATTTTTGTGAACATTACTCTTTTGTCTCTTCTATTGAGCCTTTCAAGGTAGAAGAGGCCTTGCTAGATCCGGACTGGGTGTTGGCCATGCAAGAGGAGCTAAACAACTTCAAGCGCAATGAAGTTTGGACACTGGTGCCTCGTCCCAAGCAAAATGTTGTGGGAACCAAGTGGGTGTTCCGCAACAAACAGGACGAGCACGGGGTGGTGACGAGAAACAAGGCTCGACTTGTGGCAAAAGGTTATGCCCAAGTCGCAGGTTTGGATTTCGAGGAGACTTTTGCTCCTGTGGCTAGGCTAGAATCAATTCGTATCTTGCTAGCATATGCCGCTCACCATTCTTTCAGGTTGTTCCAAATGGATGTGAAGAGCGCGTTCCTCAACGGACCAATCAAGGAGGAGGTGTACGTGGAGCAACCCCCTGGCTTTGAGGATGAACGGTACCCCGACCATGTGTGTAAGCTCTCTAAGGCGCTCTATGGACTTAAGCAAGCCCCAAGAGCATGGTATGAATGCCTTAGAGATTTCTTAATTGTTAATGCTTTCAAGGTTGGGAAAGCCGATCCAACTCTTTTTACAAAGACATGTGATGGTGATTTGTTTGTGTGCCAAATTTATGTCGACGACATAATATTTGGTTCAACTAACCAAAAGTCTTGTGAAGAGTTTAGCAGGGTGATGACGCAGAAATTCGAGATGTCGATGATGGGCGAGTTGAACTACTTCCTTGGGTTCCAAGTGAAGCAACTCAAGGACGGCACCTTCATATCCCAAACGAAGTACACGCAAGATCTGCTAAAGCGGTTTGGGATGAAGGACGCCAAGCCCGCAAAGACTCCGATGGGAACAGACGGACACACCGACCTCAACAAAGGAGGTAAGTCCGTTGATCAAAAAGCATACCGGTCCATGATAGGTTCTTTGCTTTACTTATGTGCTAGTAGACCGGATATTATGCTTAGTGTATGCATGTGTGCTAGATTTCAATCCGATCCTAAGGAGTGCCACTTAGTGGCGGTGAAGCGAATTCTGAGATATTTAGTTGCTACGCCTTGTTTCGGACTCTGGTATCCAAAGGGGTCCACCTTTGACTTGGTTGGATACTCAGACTCCGACTATGCTGGGTGTAAGGTCGATAGGAAGAGTACATCAGGGACGTGCCAATTCTTAGGAAGGTCCCTGGTGTCGTGGAACTCTAAGAAACAAACCTCCGTTGCCCTATCCACCGCTGAGGCCGAGTATGTTGCCGCAGGACAGTGTTGCGCGCAACTACTTTGGATGAGGCAAACCCTCAGGGACCTTGGCTACAATCTGAGTAAAGTCCCACTCCTATGTGATAATGAGAGTGCTATCCGCATGGCGGAGAATCCTGTTGAGCACAGCCGCACAAAGCACATTGACATCCGACATCACTTTTTGAGAGACCACCAGCAAAAGGGAGATATCGAAGTGTTTCATGTTAGCACCGAGAACCAGCTAGCCGATATCTTCACTAAGCCTCTAGATGAGAAGACCTTTTGCAAGTTGCGTAGTGAGCTAAATGTCTTAGATTCGCGGAACCTGGATTGAATTGTAGCATACATGTATTTATGCTTTTGATCATGTTCCTTTTTGCATTTTGTTGCTTATTGTGGTGCTCAAGTGGTACAAACACTCCCTGGACCTCACAAGTCCGTTGCAAAGTGATGCACATGTTTAGGGGGAGATGTGTTACAACTTGACCCTTTGAGACTAACCATGTGCTTGAGTTTGATGATTTAGTCTCGAAGGAGGATTGAAAGGGCTAAGGTGGACTTGGACCATGAAAGACTTCCACTGCACTCCGATGAGAGGGTAACTTATTCCAAGTTCATCTTTAGACTCTTATTGTCTTTGTATTCTTACTGAAGATTTTGGTGAGGCAATGGGGTTAAAGGGCCAAGATTGATCCCGTTTTGGTGCTTGATGCCAAAGGGGGAGAAAATAAAGGCCAAAGCGATAAATGGATCAGCTACCACTTGAGAGATTTTGAAAATAGTAGAATAGAGTTTTTGTTTTGTCAAAAGCTTTTATGTTTTTGTTTTGTCAAAAGCTTTTATTGTCTCTTATTGTCTCTATTGTCAAAAGTTGGTTTCTTGTGGGGAGAAGTGTTGATTATGGGAAATAGGGGGAGTTTTGAAATCTTTGATCAATCTCTTTTGGAATGACTCTCTTTATGCCTCAACATGTGTGTTTGACATAGAAATAGAGATTTGAGTTTGATTTGCAAAAACAAACCAAGTGGTGGCAAAGGATGATCCATATATGCCAAAATTGAGTC
Source organism: Zea mays (assembly GCF_902167145.1). Classification (NCBI taxonomy): domain Eukaryota; kingdom Viridiplantae; phylum Streptophyta; class Magnoliopsida; order Poales; family Poaceae; genus Zea; species Zea mays. The sequence continues at coordinate 45,892,394 of NC_050097.1, read as the reverse complement.
AAAATCAATTTGAATTTTATTTGAAGTGATTTCGCACTTGTTCTAGTTGCTTTATGTTGTGTTGGCATAAATCACCAAAAAGGGGGAGATTGAAAGGGAAATGTGCCCTTGGGCCACTTCTAAGTATTTTGGTGATTGAGTGCCAACTCAAGTGCTTAAAATGTGAATTTATGCAATGGATGAACAAAGTGCAAATCAAGAGCAAAGGTATGTTTCTAAGTCTTAGTACATTGGTTTTGTGTACTAATATATTTGTCTAAGTGTCAGAAACAGGAAGAAAAAGAAAAGGAAAAAGGTGGCTGTGTACAGCCAAGGGGCTGTTTCGGTCTGGGGCACCGGACTGTCCGGTGGTGCACCGGACAGTGTCCGGTGCACCAGGCTGCCTCAGCCGAACAGGCCGCTCTCGGGAATTCGCCGACGGCGTACGGCTAAAATTCACCGGACTGTCCGGTGTGCACCGGACTGTCCGGTGAGCCAACGGTCGACTAGGGCCAACGGTCGGCCGCGGATTCTGCGCGCGACACGTGGCCAAGCCAACGGTCGGAAGGGGGCACCGGACATGTCCGGTGCGCCAACGGCTCCCAGATCAGCAACGGTCGACTGCGCTGTTTAAGGAAGGAAATCGGGCACCGGACAGTGTCCGGTGTGCACCGGACTGTCCGGTGCGCCCGACGACAGAAGGCAAGATCAGCCTTCCAGATTTGCTCTCAACGGCTCCTAGCAATTACAGCATACATGCTAACACACTCTGCATGAAGTACAAACAGAGAAACCGAAGTGCAAAAACATGACCTTCAGGTTATCTCCCAATATGCATGTGAAGTAGTTCTAAAGTTCAGACCCATGAAAGTATGTAAGAATTTTCTACCAGTTGGGTGGGTTCTGCACAATTGAACAAGTAAAATATCAGCTTCTTTGAGGTCTATACTCCTCAAAATAAAAACATTAATATAGAATCAAGGAACAGGAAAATGAAATTAAGTGCAGAATCTCTCAAATAAAAAGGTGTGCAGAATCTACCAAATAAAAAGGTGTGCAAAATCTACCAAATAAAAAAGGTGTGTCTTATTTATACTAAAATAGTATAAATAGAAAATCATGAACTCGTGCCTATTGGTCCAAATATAAAATGAAATATTGACGTGTGACGAACATAAATAAAAGCATACTTTAAAAAACTCACTTTAGTCATTAGTGATACAAAAACTTCAATAGACTCTTTATTGTTGTGCTCAAAACCCTGGAATAGCAATACATTCTTCTCAATATATACTTGCAAAATATGTACCATCTGCAAGAAGATAGAAACTATCATATTACTACATGTAATCTAATGATAGCATGATGATCCTAGAAAATGCAGTAAAGGGAGAATGGCATGTGCTCATACAACCAAGCAACCTTAAACTGGAATACTTTAGAGAACGCATATCCTCACGAGACCTCCTCACTTCATTGCTTCCACCTAAATCAGTTCTCCATTTATGAGGCAACATCTTAGTCTTGACATTGAGTATCTAGGCACAAGAGCAACAACAACAAAAAGAAAAAGAAAAAGAAAAAGAAAAATAATACTCAGATCGATTGGACATTCCATAAATAAAAGGTTCGCATAAGATTGGGATCTTATTTTCTTTATTTATGAGAACAAATAATTTTAGGAAGGTAAGCGATCATAGTGAAAGACAAACCTCTATTTTGCGATGATGGGAATGTGTGTAACAATTAACTCACAAAAGAACTCAATGACCTCATTCGATGTCATAAACTTCTGTTCTCTAATTCGTGTTCAATCTGCATAAATGCCAAATTCATATATTAGAAAAAATCACAAATATCATAGGAACACCTAGTACACATGAACAATAAATCACAGTCACCCACTATCAGGACTTGCTAAAATAAAAAGCTATTATGATCAGCAGGACCACAAGTAGTTTAATGAGCTAAACTGTTAGCTGAAAAGCGAACAAATGAGTACTATGTTCTAATAGCCTAGAACCAATAGGTTGTAAACAGAGCTCACAATATATATAGAAGATTAATGATTATGTTCATGGATTGGACCAAAAATAAAAAGCAATGCTTGATAGGCCACCACATAGTTAACGCTTGTACCATGACTCCAACCAAACCCCATTGACTGAACTGGAGGCGAGGTTAACCTCGCTCTTAAAAGAACACCGTCACAATTATCTAACAGCCATGAAATCTACGAAATACAACAACACGGAAGGCAGGGCATGCAGATCCGACAGCAAAGGAGACACCTTTTGGGTTTTGACACAAAACACCTGCTCCTGGCACCAAGAAACAGACAAACATGACTGCAAGAAGTTTTAAAGGTTCTCTAGTCTGTTCTCTAATTCGTGTTCAACCTGCATAAATGCCAAATTCATATATTAAAGAAAATCACAAATATCATAGGAACACCTAGTACACATGAACAATAAATCACAGACACCCACTATCAGGGCTTGCTAAAATAAAAAAGCTATTATGATCAGCAGGACCGCAAGTAGTTTAACGAGCTAAATTGTTAGCTGAAAAGCGAACAAATGAGTATTGTGTTCTAATAGCCTAGAACCAATAGGTTGTAAACAGAGCTCACAATATATACAGAAGATTAATGATTATGTTCATGGATTGGACCAAAAATAAAAAGCAATGCTTGATAGGCCACCACATAGTTAACGCTTGTACCATGACTCCAACCAAACCCCATTGACTAAACTAGAGGCGAGGTTAACCTCGCTCTTAAAAGAACACCGACACAATTATCTAACATCCATGAAATCTACGAAATACAACGGCACGAAAAGGCAGGGCATGCAAATCCGGTAGCAAAGGAGGTGAAAGGGAAATGTGCCCTTGGGCCACTTCTAAGTATTTTGGTGATTGAGTGCCAACTCAAGTGCTTAAAATGTGAATTTATGCAATGGATGAACAAAGTGCAAATCAAGAGCAAAGGTATGTTTCTAAGTCTTAGTACATTGGTTTTGTGTACTAATATATTTGTCTAAGTGTCAGAAACAGGAAGAAAAAGAAAAGGAAAAAGGTGGTTGTGTACAGCCAAGGGGCTGTTTCGGTCTGGGGCACCGGACTGTCCGGTGGTGCACCGGACAGTGTCCGGTGCACCAGGCTGCCTCAGCCGAACAGGCCGCTCTCGGGAATTCGCCGACGGCGTACGGCTAAAATTCACCGGACTGTCCGGTGTGCACCGGACTGTCCGGTGTGCACCGGACTGTCCGGTGAGCCAACGGTCGACTAGGGCCAACGGTCGGCCGCGGATTCTGCGCGCGACACGTGGCCAAGCCAACGGTCGGAAGGGGGCACCGGACTGTCCGGTGTGCACCGGACATGTCCGGTGCGCCAACGGCTCCCAGATCAGCAACGGTCGACTGCGCTGTTTAAGGAAGGAAATCGGGCACCGGACAGTGTCCGGTGTGCACCGGACTGTCCGGTGCGCCCGACGACAGAAGGCAAGATCAGCCTTCCAGATTTGCTCTCAACGGCTCCTAGCTACCTTGGGGCTATAAAAGGGACCCCTAGGCGCATGGAGGAGAGAACCAAGCAACTCTTGAGCATTCTTGATCATCCACACTCAGTCTTTGCGCATCCGTTTGTGATTCTAAGTGATTCGAGCTCTGTTCTTGTGAGAAACTGTGAGATAGTCTTTGAGCTCGATTCTTGGCCGTGTGTGTGCGCATTTCGCTGTGGATTTGTGTGTGTTGCTTCCCTCCCTTACTCCGTGCTTCTTTGTGAATCTTAAGTGTAAGGGCGAGAGACTCCAATTTGTGGAGATTCCTCGCAAGTGGGATAAAGATAAGCAAGGCAAAATACTGTGGTATTCAAGTGGGTCTTTGGACCGCTTGAGAGGGGTTGATTGCAACTCTCGTCCGTTGGGACGCCACAACGTGGAGTAGGCAAGTTTTGTACTTGGCCGAACCACGGGATAAATCACCGTGTCTCCTCTGTGTTGAATTCTCTGTGATTGTCGTATTGTGCAAGATCTTCTCTTTAGCCACTTGGCAATTATTGTGCTAACCCCTAACAAGTTTTTGTGGCTATAAGTTAAGTTTTTACAGGATCACCTATTCACCCCCCCCCCCTCTAGGTGCTCTCAGGAGGCACCTTTTGGGTTTTGACACAAAACACCTGCTCCTGGTACCAAGAAACAGACAAACATGACTGCAAGAAGTTTCAAAGGTTCTCTGGTCTGTTCTCTAATTCGTGTTCAACCTGCATAAATGCAAAATTCATATATTAAAGAAAATCACAAATATCATAGGAACACCTAGTACACATGAACAATAAATCACAGACACCCACTAATAGGGCTTGCTAAAATAAAAAGCTATTATGATCAGCAGGACCAAAAGTAGTTTAATGAGCTAAACTGTTAGCTGAAAAGTGAATAGATGAGTAATGTGTTCTAATAGCCTAGAACTAATAGGTTGTAATTAGAGCTCACAATATATACAGAAGATTAATGATTATGTTCATGGATTGGACCAAAAATAAAAGACAATACTTGATAGACCACCACATAGTTAACGCTTGTAGCATGACTCCAACCAAACCCCATCGACTGAACTGGAGGCGAGGTTAACCTCGCTCTCAAAAGAACACCGTCACAATTATCTAACAGCCACGAAATCTATGAAAAAACAACGACACGGAAAGGCAGGGCATGCAGATCCGGCAGCAAAGGAGGCACCTTTTGGGTTTTGACTGCAAGAAGTTTCAAAGGTTCTCTGGTCCACTTACACATAATGTCTGCTTGCATATTAGTCGTTGCCATATAGTTCAGTGCATTGAACAAAAAAGGGTACAAGCTGTGTCCTGAAAGCAACAGATCAAGGTATCTGTAAGCATCTTTGCAAAAAGTACTCTAAAACATGTATCCGCAAATATGAACAAATCATTTAAGTTAACAAATTGAATAAGGAAAGAATATTTTTTGTAACTAAATAATACTAATAATTCAAAGTAGATGGATGGGATGTAGAATTTTTAAATATCTTTAATTAAGGTATACCAATATCTTTAAATAAAAAAGTGATCATATGGTTCACATATTAGATATTAAACTGACAAAAACAAATATTATACTTTATCTTAGCCAAAAAATATAGTTTGCTCATCGTCGCCGCTGCCGAGCGACCTGATGATGGGTGCCCCGACCTCCAGGACCAACTAGGAGATCGCGATGAGGGATTGGCGTGCCGCTTCCATCTATGTGAACTCTGTTAGTGCTGCTACGGCTGCGGGTGCGGGTGAGGCCATCGATTGAGTGCTGCAGTTCACGTTCAAGGTCAAAAGAGGGAGGAATGTGAGAGCCGTAGCTAAACATGGACACATGGTGCAGTGCAGTGCAAGTCTGGTGAATACTTGAATAGAAAGGAAATATATTGGTACAAGCCAAAGGCCTCTCACATATTTTTCAGCATGGATTGGAGTATGCAGTGCTCATATCAAGTGGCAAAGTTTCAGACTGAAATCTGATAAGTAACTAAGTATAAGAGTCGTCCAGTTTAAGTGGTACGACTAAATTTGAGCACACTCTGTTTAGGTGGGGCCATTCAACGACAGTTTAAGACTTTAAGTGACACATATATACAATTAAGCTTAAGAAGACCAACACTACATAACACGTCAAACAAATATTCTTTTTCCCCTGGATATGGTGTAGAGATATCAACTGTCGTCCAATATGGAACTATGGAAGTGGATAACAAATAGGGTAGCATAGCATCAATCAAAATACGGTAACCTCCTGGCCAGCTACTTCTGGCCAAAATAAAAGGAGGCTAGCATAAATTTTGTAGTTCCGCGTCGCGAGATACACATACATGATTGATGAGTTGCATTTAGGAAAAAAGACATTGTGTCCTAGAGAAGTTCTCGCGGAACAACACAGTTCAACCACTATTCAAAGATCCAAAGAAGCTAACCAAGTAGTAAACTACGAGGTGCAAACCTCGCAGCACAGTATCACACGGCTGCTGCTACTAGTGCTAAAAACACAGACAGAGATGGTGGGATGGAGAGCGCTTACCGTCACCAAAGACAGAGTCGAGCAACTGGAGAAGACAAGGAGAAACATAGGGAACTTTTAGGTAGCCGCTATCTGATCAGTCCCCTTAATCCTTCATTCCTTCCACTTGGCTGAGTATAGGAATTCCACATTAATCTCCTTATCCACTGTCAGGTCAACCTTTGATCATATACCTATATAGGCCCAGTAGGAAGTGAATTAAACCCTACGAGAAGGTCCTATTAGGTTACTGAATCAATGGCAATCCCACTCACTCCCTACTACAGTTCATGGATTTGTCTGCTAGATCTAAAAACATGTCACGATATCCGGCAGGAACAATCCACACATCTCATGAATCCAATGGATCCAATCCCTCCCCAACACCCACGAACCATTCGTCATGACAGGGATCTGAAGGGTGAGGCCTCGCATGGTATCAGCGGTGGATCTAGGCTCCAAGCCTAAGCACCACTGGAGTTTAGATCACCTGCCTGCGGCTCATCGCCTCCACCGTGTCGTCCTCGAGGGATCGAGGGCCAAGCCATGCCATGGATGGCAGTGCAACTACACATGCATCTAGCCATGACCGAGGTGTGCGACTGATGAAGGAGAGTAGGGACCCCGCCGCCAAAACTCAGGCACGCTTCTGCCCCTTGTCGGTGTAGAGCGGGACAACGCACGGGCACCACGGCGCCAGATCTGGGCCCGTGGACACATGTGGAATCAAGCCAGAGCATGTAGAAGTAGTGGAGATGAACCCATGGGCGCGCGAAAGAAAAGTCGAGGAAGATGGGGCCACGACGAGCGTCGTGGAAGGGAGGATGAGGCGCGCCGCACCGCGAGGCAATGCACGGGCACTATGGACGCCGGCGAGGTGGAGGAGATTTTTGGGTGAATCGGACGTGGCAGGCAAGGTTTTCGGCGCGCGACCGCAGGCGAGGTGGAGGTTTTCTGGGGAATTGGACGCGGCGGACGAAGTTTGTGGCGTGCGGTGGAGGGCGCTGATGGTGGTCGGGTGACCGGGGGCGCTGATGGCGGCGGGTGACTGGGGGGCGTGGAGGCAGAACCACGGGTGTGGACGCCTACACTATAGGCTTATAGAGTAGTAGGATTCTTATGCTATATTTGCCTTTTGCTCTTAATTGACATTTTTAGTGAGGCAATGGGGTTAAAGGGCCAAAAATGCTCTCGTTTTGGTGCTTAATGCCAAAGGGGGAGAAATTAAGGCCAAAGCAAATGGATCAGCCAACCACTTGTGAATTTTTAAAATAATAGAGTTAGAATTTTTGGTTTGTCCAAAATGCTCCTATTGCAAAATTTGGTCACCTGCGAGGGATAATTTTGATCATGGGAAAAAGGGGGAGTTTTTGGCACTTGATCAATTTTACTCTTGGAATAACTGATACACCCAGCCCAGGTGGGGTTGGCCGAGACCCAACAAATTAGGGTTGCCCAGAGCCCAACAGTTCATTAAACACACCCAACTCAGGGAAAGGCCCAATCGCCCCAAAAGACTAGTCCAATGGGGGAAGGGTGGCTCTCCCTTTTAAAGTGGCTTCCTCCTCCCAAGTTAAGCGAGGTGGGATAATTCTAAGGCTCACACGGTCGCCGTCCGACTACAATTGGGCCAACTAGGCCAATTGCATCTTTGCCAACGGGTAATAGTGGAGGATGTCCTCATCATTCCCACCTTCTTAAAATGGGCCCTAGCTCTGATACCAGATGATACACCCAGCCTAGGTGAGGTTGGCCGAGACCCAACAAATTAGGGTTGCCCGGAGCCCAACAGTTCATTAAGCACACCCAACTCAGGAAAATGCCCAATCGCCCCAAAAGACTAGTCCAATGGGGGAAGGGTGGCTCTCCCTTTTAAAGTGGCTTCCTCCTCCCAAGTTAAGCGAGGTGGGATAATTCTGAGGCTCACACGGTCGTCGTTCGACTACAATTGGGCCAACTGGGCTGGTTGCATCTTTGCCAACGGGTAAAGTGGAGGATGTCCTCATCAATAACTCTCTATGTGCCCAAACAAGTGTGTTTGACTTAGAGATAGGAAAATGAATTTGATTTGCAAAAACAAACCAAGTGGTGGCAAAGAGCGATCCAAATATGCCAAATGATAGTCAAAAACAATTTGGTCCTCAATTGCATTGATTTTGCACTTCTTTTGTTGCTTTTTGATGTGTTGGCATAAATCACCAAAAAGGGGGAGATTGAAAGGGAAATGTGCCCTTGGGCCATTTCTATAATGTTTTGGTGATTAAGTGCCCAACACGTTTGAATAAGTTCTTATGGGCCAAATAAAGTTAGAAGTGAAAATCAAGGCACAAGGTATGTTTCTAGACTTAGTACATTGTTTTTTGAACCCTAATGTGTTTCTCTAAGTGCTAGAAATAGTGAGAAAAGAGAAGAAAAGGATTGCAAAAGAGTTGGCTATGTGTAGCAAACTCCAGTTTGGCCTGGCACACCAGACTGTCCGGTGGTGCACCGGACAGTGTCCGGTGCGCCAGGCTTGTCCGCGGTGAACTCGTCGCTCTCGGGATTCGACGGCGGCGTACGACTAAAAATCACCGGACTGTCCGGTGGTGCACCGAACTGTCCGGTGAGTCATCCGCGACGAACTCATCGCTCTCTAGAATGAAGAAAGGTGTCGCTATAATTCACCGGACTATCCGGTGGCACACGGGACTGTCCGGTGGCGCACTGGACTGTCCGGTGGCGCACCGGACTGTCCGGTGAGCGAACGGTCACCAGCGCCAACGGTCGGACACGCAATCTTCGTGCGACACGTGGGCTGCTCCAACGGTCAGCTAGTGCACCAGACTGTCCGGTGTGCACCGGACAGTGTCCGGTGCGCTAATCAGCCCAGATGAGCAACGGTCGAATATGCCAAATTTGGAAGGAGATCGCGCACCGGACAGTCTACAGGACCTGTTCGGTGGCACACTAGATTGTCCGGTGCGCCACTCGACAGAAGGCAAGATTGGCCTTCCAAGTTTGTCTCCAACGGCTCCTAGCTGCCTTGGGGCTATAAAAGGGACCCCTAGGTGCATGGAGGAGCACACCAAGCATTCTCTAAGTATTCTAAAGCATCCAGACTCCGCTCCCATGCATTCGCTTCGTTGTGTTAAGTGATTTGAGCTCCATTTGAGTTGTGAACTCCGTGTGTTGTGTTTCGAGCTCAAGTCTAGACTTGTGTGCGTGGTTGTGCTGCGGATTTGAGTCTTGCGTGTGTTGCTCTCCCCAACCTTACTTCTGTGTTTCTTTTGTGATCATCACTGTAAGGGCGAGAGACTCCAATTTGTGGAGATTCCTCGCAAACGGGAGAAAGACTATAAGGAAGAAAGTTGTGGTATTCAAGTTGATCATTAGATCACCTGAAAGGGGTTGAGTGCAACCCTCGTCCATTGGGACGCCACAACGTGGAAGTAGGCAAGTGTTACTTGGCCGAACCACGGGATAAAAATCGTGTGTCTCGTGTGTTGCTTCTTGTGATTGCTTTGTTCGCACGATGAAAGGGAAATGTGCCCTTGGGCCATTTCTAAGTATTTTGGTGATTTAGTGTCCAACACAAGTGCCTAAGTGTAAAAAGGTGGACAAAGTACAAATCAAGGATAAAGGTATGTTTCTCAGACTTAGTACATTGTTTTATGGACTAATGTATTGTGTCTAAGTGCTGGAAACAGGAAAATCCAATTGAAAATGTCTTGGCTCGAGCAGCCAAGACTCTGCTCAGTCTGGGATCACCGGACTGTCCGGTGCGCCAGGCTGGCTCGAGCGAAGTGGCCGCTCTCGGGAATTCACCGGCGACGTACGGCTATAATTCACCGGACTGTCCGGTATGCACCGGACTGTCCGGTGAGCCAACGGTCGGCAGGGCCAACGGTCGGCCGCGCGATCTGCGCGGGACACGTGGCCGAGCCAACGGCTAGAAGGAGGCACCGGTCTGTCCGGTGTGCACCGGACATGTCCGGTGCGCCAACGGCTCTCAGGCTGCCAACGGTCGACTACGCCATTTATGGAAGGAAATCAGGCACCGGACAGTGTCCGGTGTGCACCGGACTGTCCGGTGCGCCAGTCGACAGAAGGCAAGATCAGCCTTCCTAGATTGCTCTCAACGGCTCCTAGCTGCCTTGGGGCTATAAAAGGGACCCCTAGGCGCATGGAGGAGTACACCAAGCATTCCTACAACATTCCTAAGCACCAAGACATCGATTCCGCGCCTTTGATTCTTTGTGATAGCAATTAGAGCTCTAGTTGAGTGGTGAACTCATTGAGTTGTGTTGTGAGCTCTCGTTGCGACTTGTGTGTGTGGTGTTGCTGTGATTTCTTGTCTTGAGTGCGTTGCTAATCCCTCCCTTGCTCTGTGCTTCTTTGTGAATTTCAAGTGTAAGGGCGAGAGGCTCCAAGTTGTGGAGATTCCTCGCAAACGGGATTAAGAAAAGCAAGCAAAACACTGTGGTATTCCAGTGGGTCTTTGGACCGCTTGAGAGGGGTTGATTGCAACCCTCGTCCGTTGGGACGCCACAACGTGGAGTAGGCAAGCGTTGGTCTTGGCCGAACCACGGGATAACCACCGTGCCATCTCTGTGATTGATTTCTTGTGGTTGTTGTGTTTTGACTCCTCTCTAGCCACTTGGCATTTACTGTGCTAACGCTTAACCAAGTTTTTGTGGCTTAAGTTTTCAAGTTTTACAGGATCACCTATTCACCCCCCCCCCCTCTAGGTGCTCTCAATTGGTATCGGAGCCGTTCTCTTCACAAAGGGACTAACCGACCGAAGAGATGGATCCTAAGGGGAAGGGTATCGTGATCAACGATAAAGAGAAGGAATCTTTCGTCAACGAGCCGAAGGATGACAAGCCTACCGACTCGGGCTCGGGCCATAGACGGAAAGATGGGAAGAAGAAGAAGACGAGGCGCATCAAGGAGATCGTCTACTACGACGACAGCGATGAGTCTACTTCTTCCCAAAAGGACAACGACCACAACGACTACGAGAGGAGGAAACCGGTCAATTCGAACTTTTCTTTTGATTACTCTCGTATTCCTCAAAGTACAAATGCTCATTTATTATCTATTCCACTTGGTAAACCTCCTCATTTTGATGGAGAGGACTACGGATTTTGGAGTCACAAAATGCGTAGTCACTTGTTCTCTCTCCATCCTAGTATATGGGAGATTGTAGAGAGTGGAATGCACTTTGATAGTACGGATAGTCCCATGTTCATTAATGAGCAAATTCATAAGAATGCACAAGCTACTACTGTTCTTCTAGCTTCATTGTGCAGGGATGAATACCACAAAGTGAGCGGCTTGGATAAGGCCAAGCAAATATGGGATACCCTCAAAATCTCTCATGAGGGGAGCGACGTCACCTTGCTCACCAAGATGGAGTTGGTGGAGGGCGAGCTTGGACGATTCGCGATGATAAGGGGCGAGGAGCCGACCCAAACATACAACCGGCTCAAGACCCTTATCAACAAAATAAGGAGCTACGGAAGCACGTGATGGACGGACCACGACGTCGTCCGATTGATGCTAAGGTCCTTTACCATTCTTGATCCTCATTTGGTGAATAATATTCGTGAGAATCCCAGGTACACCAAAATGTCGCCCGAAGAAGTCCTTGGAAAATTCGTAAGCGGGCGAATGATGATCAAGGAGGCAAGGTACGTGGACGATGCTCTGAACGGTCCAATCAACGAGCCTCAACCCCTTGCTCTCAAGGCAACAAGAAGCAAGGAGGCGCTACCTAGCAAGGTGGCACAAATTGAGGCGGCCGGACTTAATGATGAAGAGATGGCCCTCATCATCAAGAGATTCAAGACGGCGCTAAAGGGTCGCAAGGGGCAGCCAAGCAAGACCAAGACAAAGGGGAAGCGCTCATGCTTCAAATGTGGTAAGCTTGGTCATTTTATTGCTAACTGTCCCGACAATGATAATGATCAGGATCAAGGGAACAAGAGGGAGAAAAAGAAGAACTATAAGAAGGCAAAGGGCGAGGCACATCTTGGCAAGGAGTGGGATTCGGATTGCTTCTCGTCCGACTCCGACAATGAAGGACTCGCCGCCACCGCCTTCAACAAGTCATCCCTCTTCCCCAACGAGCGTCACACATGCCTTATGGCAAGGGAGAAGAAGGTATGTACTCAAAACTCTACTTATGCTTCTTCAAGTGAGGACGAATCTAGTGATGAGGATGAAATAGATTATTCATGTTTATTTAAGGGCCTAGATAGAACCAAGGTAGATAAAATTAATGAATTGATTGATGCCTTGAATGATAAGAATATGCTTTTAGAAAAACAAGAGGACTTGTTGTATGAAGAACATGACAAATTTGTAGAAGCTCAAAAATCTCATGCCTTAGAAGTTAAGAGAAATGAAATGCTTTCTTGTGAATTATCTTCTTGCCATGAGACGATTTCTAGCTTAAGGAGCATTAATGATGATTTGAATGCTAAGTTAGAAATAGCTAGTAAATCAACAACTTGTGTAGAAAATGTCGTTATTTGCAATAGATGTAAAGATTTTGATATTGATGCTTGTAGTGAACACATAGCTTCTATTGCAAAGTTAAATGATGAAATGGCTAGTCTTAATGCCCAACTTAAGGCTAGCAAAAGTGATTTTGATAAACTAAAATTTGCTAGGGATGCCTACACGATTGGTAGACACCCCTCAATTAAGGATGGGCTTGGCTTCAAGAGGGAAGCCAAGAACTTAACAAGCCATAAGGCTCCCATCTCCGCCAAGGAGAAAGGGAAGGCCCCTATGGCAAGTAGTACTAAAAGGAACCATGCTTTTATGTACAATGATAGAAGACAGTCTCATAGGAGTTGTAATGCTTTTGATTCACATGCCTATGATTCTTATGCTATGTATGCTTCCAGTTCTTCCTATATGCATGGTAGAGATATGCCTAGGAAAAATATTCATCATGTGCCTAGAAAGAATATTGTTCATGTTCCTAGAAAAGTTATGAATTGTCCCTCTACAATTTATCATGCTTTAAATGCTTCCTTTGCTATTTGTAGAAAGGATAGGAAGATAGTTGCTAGGAAATTAGGGGCAAAATGCAAGGGTGATAAAACTTGCATTTGGATCCCTAAGGAAATTGTGACTAACCTTGTAGGACCCAACAAGAGTTGGGTACCTAAGACCCAAGCCTAAATTTGCCTTGCAGGTTTATGCATCCAGGGGTTCAAGCTGGATTATCGACAGCGGATGCACAAACCATATGACGGGGGAGAAGAAGATGTTCACCTCCTACGTCAAGAATAAGGATTCCCAAGATTCAATCATATTCGGTGATGGGAACCAAGGCAAGGTGAAAGGTTTAGGCAAGATTGCAATATCAAATGAGCACTCTATCTCTAATGTGTTTTTAGTTGAGTCTCTTGGATATAATTTACTATCTGTCAGTCAATTATGTAATATGGGATATAATTGTCTATTTACAAATGTAGATGTGTCTGTCTTTAGAAGATGTGATGGTTCACTAGCTTTTAAGGGTGTACTAGACGACAAACTTTATTTAGTTGATTATGCAAAAGAGGAGGCCGGTCTAGATGCATGCTTAATTGCTAAGACTAACATGGGCTGGCTGTGGCATCGCCGCTTAGCACATGTGGGGATGAAGAACCTTCACAAGCTTCTAAAGGGAGAACACGTGATAGGTTTGACTAACGTGCAATTCGAAAAAGATAGACCTTGTGCAGCTTGTCAAGCAGGTAAACAAGTGGGAGGAGCACATCACAGCAAGAATGTGATGACCACTTCAAGACCTCTGGAGCTGCTGCATATGGACCTCTTCGGACCCGTCGCCTATCTGAGCATAGGAGGAAGTAAGTATGGTCTAGTTATTGTTGATGACTTTTCCCGCTTCACTTGGGTGTTCTTTTTGCAGGATAAGTCTGAAACCCAAGGGACCCTCAAGCGCTTCCTAAGGAGAGCTCAAAATGAGTTTGAGCTCAAGGTGAAGAAGATAAGAAGCGACAACGGGTCCGAATTCAAGAATCTTCAAGTGGAGGAGTTCCTTGAGGAGGAGGGGGATCAAGCATGAGTTCTCCGCTCCCTACACACCTCAGCAAAATGGTGTGGTAGAGAGGAAGAACAGGACGCTCATTGATATGGCGAGGACTATGCTTGGAGAGTTCAAGACCCTCGAGCGCTTTTGGTCGGAAGCCGTGAACACGGCTTGCCACGCCATCAACAGGGTCTACCTTCACCGCCTCCTCAACAAGACTTCATATGAGCTGCTGACTAGTAACAAACCCAATGTGTCTTATTTTCGTGTTTTTGGGAGCAAGTGTTATATTCTTGTGAAGAAAGGTAGAACCTCTAAATTTGCTCCCAAAGCTGTAGAAGGGTTTTTATTAGGTTATGATTCAAATACAAAGGCGTATAGGGTCTTCAACAAATCATCGGGTTTGGTTGAAGTCTCTAGCGACGTTGTATTTGATGAGACTAATGGCTCTCCAAGAGAGCAAGTTGTTGATCTTGATGATGTAGATGAAGAAGACGTTCCAACGGCCGCGATACGCACCATGGCGATTGGAGATGTACAGCCTCAGGAACAATTGGAGCAAGATCAACCGTCTTCCTCAACTATGGCGCATCCCCCAACCCAAGATGACGAACAGGTACCTCAAGTGGAGGCGCATGATCAAGGGGGAGCACAGGATGTTCAAGTTGAAGAGGAAGAAGCACCTCAGGCACCTCCAACCCAAGTTCGAGCGACGATTCAGAGGGATCATCCCGTCGACCAAATATTGGGTGATATTAGCAAGGGAGTAACTACTCGTTCAAGATTAGTTAATTTTTGTGAGCATTACTCTTTTGTCTCTTCTATTGAGCCTTTCAGGGTAGAAGAGGCCTTGCTAGATCCGGACTGGGTGTTGGCCATGGAGGAGGAACTCAACAACTTCAAGCGCAATGAAGTTTGGACGCTGGTGCCTCGTCCCAAGCAAAATGTTGTGGGAACAAAGTGGGTGTTCCGCAACAAACAGGACGAGCACGGGGTAGTGACAAGGAACAAGGCTCGACTTGTGGCAAAAGGTTATGCCCAAGTCGCAGGTTTGGACTTTGAGGAGACGTTCGCTCCTGTGGCTAGGCTAGAATCAATTCGTATCTTGCTAGCATATGCCGCTCACCATTCTTTCAGGTTGTACCAAATGGATGTGAAGAGCGCTTTCCTCAACGGGCCGATCAAGGAGGAGGTGTACGTGGAGCAACCCCCTGGCTTCGAGGATGAACGGTACCCCGACCACGTGTGTAAGCTCTCTAAGGCGCTCTATGGACTTAAGCAAGCCCCAAGAGCATGGTATGAATGCCTTAGAGACTTTTTAATTGCTAATGCTTTCAAGGTTGGGAAAGCCGATCCAACTCTTTTTACTAAGACTTGCGATAGTGATCTTTTTGTGTGCCAAATTTATGTCGATGACATAATATTTGGTTCAACTAATCAAAAGTCTTGTGAAGAGTTTAGCAGGGTGATGACGCAGAAATTCGAGATGTCAATGATGGGCGAGTTGAACTACTTCCTTGGGTTCCAAGTGAAGCAACTCAAGGACGGCACTTTCATCTCCCAAACGAAGTACACGCAAGACTTGCTAAAGCAGTTTGGGATGAAGGACGCCAAGCTCGCAAAGACGCCGATGGGAACTGACGGACACACCGACCTCAACAAAGGATGTAAGTCCGTTGATCACAAAGCATACCGGTCCATGATAGGTTCTTTGCTTTATTTATGTGCTAGTAGACCGGATATTATGCTTAGCGTATGCATGTGTGCTAGATTTCAATCCGATCCTAAGGAGTGTCACTTAGTGGCTGTGAAGCGAATTCTTCGATATTTAGTCGCTACGCCTTGCTTCGGGATCTGGTATCCAAAGGGGTCTAACTTTGACTTGATTGGGTACTCAGATTCCGACTATGCTGGATGTAAGGTCGATAGGAAGAGTACATCGGGGACGTGCCAATTCTTAGGAAGGTCCCTGGTGTCGTGGAACTCTAAGAAACAAACCTCCGTTGCCCTATCCACCGCTGAGGCCGAGTACGTTGCCGCAGGACAATGTTGTGCGCAACTACTTTGGATGAGGCAAACCCTCCGGGACTTTGGCTACAATCTGAGCAAAGTCCCACTCCTATGTGATAATGAGAGTGCTATCCGAATAGCGGAAAATCCTGTTGAGCACAGCCGCACAAAGCACATTGACATCCGGCATCACTTTTTGAGAGACCACCAGCAAAAGGGAGATATCGAAGTGTTTCATGTTAGCACCGAGAACCAGCTAGCTGATATCTTTACCAAGCCTCTAGATGAGAAGACCTTTTGCAGGCTGCGTAGTGAGCTAAATGTCTTAGATTCGCGGAACTTGGATTGAATTGTAGCATACATGTGTTTATGCCTTTGATCATGTTCATTCTGCATTTTGTTGCTTATTGTGGTGCTCAAGTTGTACAAACACTCCCTGGACCTCACAAGTCCTTTTTGCAAGTGATGCACATATTTAGGGGGAGCTGTGCTACAACTTGACCCTTTGAGACTAATCATGTACTTGAGTTTGGTTGTTTTAGTCTCAAAGGAGGATTGAAAGGGAAAAGGTGGACTTGGACCATGCAAGAATTCCACTGCACTCCGATGAAAAGAGTAACTTTTCCAAGTTCATCTTTATACTCTTATTGCCTATTTGCTCTTAGTCGAAGATTTTGGTGAGGCAATAGGGTTAAAGGGCCAAGATTGATCCCGTTTTGGTGCTTGATGCCAAAGGGGGAGAAAATAAAGGCCAAAGCAATAAATGGATCAGCTACCACTTGAGAGATTTTGAAAATAGTAGAATAGAGCTTTTGGTTTGTCAAAACTCTTTTAATGTCTCTCTTGTCAAAAGTTGGCTTCTTGTGGCTTCTTGTGGGGAGAAGTGTTGATTATGGGAAAAAGGGGAGTTTTTGAAATCTTGAATCAATTTCTCTTGGAATGACTCTCTTTATGTCTTAACATATGTGTTTGACTTAGAGATAGAAATTTGAGTTTGATTTACAAAAACAAACCAAGTGGTGGCAAAGAGTGATCCATATATGTCAAATTTGAATCAAAACAATTTTGAGTTCTTATTTGAAGTGATTTTGTACTTGTTCTACTTGCTTTATGTTGTGTTGGCATAAATCACCAAAAAGGGGGAGATTGAAAGGGAAATGTGCCCTTGGGCCATTTCTAAGTATTTTGGTGATTTAGTGTCCAACACAAGTGCCTAAGTGTAAAAAGGTGGACAAAGTACAAATCAAGGATAAAGGTATGTTTCTCAGACTTAGTACATTGTTTTATGGACTAATGTATTGTGTCTAAGTGCTGGAAACAGGAAAAATCCAATTGAAAATGTCTTGGCTCGAGCAGCCAAGACTCTGCTCAGTCTGGGATCACCGGACTGTCCGGTGGTGCACCGGACAGTGTCCGGTGCGCCAGGCTGGCTCGAGCGAAGTGGCCGCTCTCGGGAATTCACCGGCGACGTACGGCTATAATTCACCGGACTGTCCGGTATGCACCGGACTGTCCGGTGAGCCAACGGTCGGCCGCGCGATCTGCGCGGGACACGTGGCCGAGCCAACGGCTAGAAGGAGGCACCGGTCTGTCCGGTGTGCACCGGACATGTCCGGTGCGACAACGGTCGACTACGCCATTTATGGAAGGAAATCGGGCACCGGACAGTGTCCGGTGTGCACCGGACTGTCCGGTGCGCCAGTCGACAGAAGGCAAGATCAGCCTTCCTAGATTGCTCTCAACGGCTCCTAGCTGCCTTGGGGCTATAAAAGGGACCCCTAGGCGCATGGAGGAGTACACCAAGCATTCCTACAACATTCCTAAGCACCAAGACATCGATTCCGCGCCTTTGATTCTTTGCGATAGCAATTAGAGCTCTAGTTGAGTGGTGAACTCATTGAGTTGTGTTGTGAGCTCTCGTTGCGACTTGTGTGCGTGGTGTTGCTGTGATTTCTTGTCTTGAGTGCGTTGCTAATCCCTCCCTTGCTCCGTGCTTCTTTGTGAATTTCAAGTGTAAGGGCGAGAGGCTCCAAGTTGTGGAGATTCCTCGCAAACGGGATTAAGAAAAGCAAGCAAAACACCGTGGTATTCAAGTGGGTCTTTGGACCGCTTGAGAGGGGTTGATTGCAACCCTCGTCCGTTGGGACACCACAACATGGAGTAGGCAAGTGTTGGTCTTGGCCGAACCACGGGATAACCACCGTGCCATCTCTGTGATTGATTTCTTGTGGTTATTGTGTTTTGACTCCTCTCTAGCCACTTGGCATTTACTGTGCTAACGCTTAACCAAGTTTTTGTGGCTTAAGTTTTCAAGTTTTACAGGATCACCTATTCACCCCCCCCCCCCTCTAGGTGCTCTCACACGAGCGTGTTTCATAGCCACTTGGTTACACTAACTCCTTAACAATCAAGTTTGTGGCTATTTAGTGTTTAATTTTATAGGATCACCTATTCACCCCCCTCTAGGTGCTCTCAACTCCTCCTCCGACGAGGACACCGCCAACATCACCGTCAACAAGGGTCTTCTCTTCCCCAACATCGGCCACAAGTGCCTCATGGCAAAGGACGGCAAAAAGAAGAAGGTAAAATCTAGAGCCTCCACTAAATATACAACATCTAGTGATGAGTGTAGCTCTAGTGATAATGAGGATGATCTACTTAGTCTTTTTGCCAACTTAAACATGCAACAAAAGGAAAAACTTAATGAATTGATAGGTGCTATTCATGAAAATGATGAACTCTTGGATAGCCAAGAGGAATTCCTTATTAAGGAAAACAAAAGGCATGTTAAGGTTAAAAATTCTTATGCTCAGGAGATAGAAAAATGTGAAAAATTGACTAGTGAGCTTAGTACTTGCCATGACACTATCTCCAACCTTAGAATTGAGAATGCTAATTTGATTGCTAAGGTTGAGAAGTCAAATATATGTGATGATTCAATTACCAATCTTAGAAATGATAATGCTAGTTTAATTGCTAAGGTTGATAAATTGAATAAATCTATTTATAGCCTTAAAATTGAGAATGAAAAATTAATTGCTAAGGCTAAAGATATGAATGTTTGCAATGATGCTATTTCCAGTCTTAGAAACGAAAATGCTATTTTACATGCTAAGATTGATGAATTAAATGCTTACAAACCCTCTACATCTACTATCGATCATGTTTCTATTTATACTAGATGTAGAGATATTAATGTTGATGCTATCCATGATCACCTAACTTTAATTAAACAACAAAATGATCACATAGCTCAACTTAGTGCTAAAATTAATGAGCATGACTTAGAAAATGAAAAATTCAAATTTGCTAGAAGTATGCTCTATAATGGGAGACGCCCTAGCATTAAGGATGACATTGGCTTCCAACAGGGAGACAATGTCAAGCTTAATGCCCCTAAGAAATTGTCTAACTTTGTTAAGGGCAAAGCTCCCATGGTTCAGGATAATGAGGGTTACATTTTATATTCTGTTGGTTATCCTGAGCACTAAATTAGGAGAATTCATGCTAGGAAGTCTCACTCTGTTTCCCATCATGCTTTTATGTATAAGAATGAGGTATCTAGCTCTAGGCAATCAACCCATGTTAAATTGCCTAAAAAGAAATCTCCTATTGCATCAAATGATCATAACATTTCATTTAAAACTTTTGATGCTTCTTATGTGCTTACTAACAAATCAGGCAAAATAGTTGCCCAATATGTTGGGGGCAAACACAAGGGCTCCAAGACTTGTGTTTGGGTACCCAAGGTGCTTGTTTCTAATGTGAAAGGACCCAAGACCGTTTGGGTACCTAAGAACAAGGCCTAAATTGTTTTGCAGGTTTATGCATCCGGGGGCTCAAGTTGGATTATTGATAGCGGATGCACAAACCACATGACAGGGGAGAAAAGGATGTTCTCCTCCTATGAGAAAAACCAAGATCCCCAAAGAGCTATCACATTCAGGGATGGAAATCAAGGTTTGGTCAAAGGACTTTGTAAAATTGTTATATCACCCGACCATTCCATTTCCAATGTTTTTCTTATAGATTCTGTTGGGGACTTGTTCTCGAATGCTATGAATCAAGAACAAGGCAACACAGAATGTTATATGTTAATGCCCTTCGTCCTACGAAGCATTGTTGCCCTTAGGATACAATGATCCTCAGAAGAAGGTCATGAAGGACATACCTTCATCATTGCAATACACATTAATGAAAGAAGAAGCATATGAAACATAAAAAACAACATGAATAATTATGTAGCATTATTAATTCATTTTTTACTATCTTATCCTGAATGAGTGAAAACAATATAAAATTGCAAATTGTACCTTCGGCTTGACAGAAAGCGAAAGCACAAGCGTGACGCAAGAACGAATACCCGTTAGCCCCCACAGTACGGGGGCACTGTTCATCTATTTATAGGCACAGGACGCAGCCTGTGTGAAATTACATTCATGTCCTTTACAACCAATTACAATCATGATAGATTATCATGGGCCGATCGGTCTTTCTATCTTTAAGTCGGTGCGACCCTTCGTCTCGAGGCATGTCATTATGCCGAAGCTCCTTGTATGGTACCTTCGACATTGCTTCTATGTTGATTCTTTTGAAGGTGTTTCTTCTACGGGACCTTCGGCGACGAAGCATACCCCCAACAGTAGCCCCTTCACGGTGCTAGATCGTTCTTCGTAACGAGCTTGATCCGTGAAAAATTCTCAAGGCTTCGGAATGCCAAAGGTCCGAAAAACACCTTCCCTGAGCTCGTTGCCGAGGAACGATTTAAAATATTCCGAACGCGAGGTGGCCCACCATGCAGCGGGTATGAGCGACTTGGTGGTTCACCTTCCAGGCGTCGAGTGGTCCACCATTCAGCGAGTGTGGGTGACTGTTCGTCGGGTGCAGGTGACTTGACGATTCACCTTTCCACCTACAGCACTATATAAATAGACGGGTAGGTGTGAAGTTACCACAACATTCATTGCCATTGCACCGTTGTGCTGCTGAAAAATTTAACCATAGCCAAAGCTTTCCCATCACATTCTCAAGCAAAGCGTCGTTTTAAAGTAGCTTCGTCATAAGGGAGAGCTTCATCACAACCAAAAAAATCATCAACATTCGTAAGAACTGCAGGGAATTCAACACCTGATGGCTAGAGTTCGTTCGACCGCTAGAGTGACACGTGACGGAGAAGAGGCTGAAACTATAGAGACTGCTCCGATCTCTGAAGTGATGAAATGATCGGGAATGGTTGGGACAGAGGCAGCTGCTGAAGAAGGTGCACCTGCTGCCGAAGTTGAATATGCTGACATTGAGGAGGATGTTGTTGATGAAGAAGAAGAAGATTATGGTACTCTCATGCCAACCAAACCCAGTCACTTGGACTTTGGAAAATCTACCATTTCTGAAGCTGATGTACCATTTCAGAGAGGCTGAGAAGAAGCTGATTCGTTTTGGCAGAGAAGAAACCACTCCGACACCGGAAAAAGATGAGGTGGTAGTTTTCAGGAGCTTCTTTAGAGCTGGATTGAGGTTTCCTTTGCACGAAATGATTGGAGAAGTTTTGGAAAACTATGAGATTTATCTTCATCGGCTGATTCCTAACGCTATTGTTAGGCTCAGCGTCTTCATCTGGGCTCTCCGAAGCCAAAGGAACAGACTCGAATGTCGAAGCCTTCTACCGAGTGCACGAGCTTCATTATCAGACGAAAGCCAGAGAAGACGGTCTTCATGAGAACTTTGGTGATTACAATTTCGCCTACCGCAAAGATACGAAGACTCCAGTAGTTAGCTATCGCACCAAGTGGCCAACTGGTTGGAAGAATGAGTGGTTTTACGTGAAGGCTGATGAGAAGAAGAGAGAGAAGCTCAAGACTTTAGTACTGAGCCCTCTAAGCTTAAGCTTCGGGCTGACTAGGCCGCTGTGCCATATGGAGCTGGGGTCGCCATGCCAACAAGCTGTGACAGAATTTCGGGTGGTAGCCGAGCATATCGGCACAAGAGATCTAGTCCAAGAGTATCTGTCCTATAGAGTGTTCCCGACGCTGAGTGAATGGAACATGCCAAAGCTAAAGGGGACAAAAGAGAAGAAAGAACTTGTGCGACTTCCTTATAAATTCAAATTTGAGAAACAATTCAAAGGGTCGTGTCAAGAATGGTTAGAAATGATAGAAACCATGTGCAACGAAATTTTGGGGAATTACACTAGAAAAGAAGATCAGTTGATGAATGTAGCCTTCGACACCCGACCAAAGCGAAGGTTGAATCGGATGATGGATGCCCTGAACTTTGAATATCCTGATTATGAGCGATTGGACAGGGGTGCCGAAGGGCAAAAAAGAAAAAGGATTGTTAGTGTTCTGAGCAGACAAGCTGCCAGAATGGTAAAAGAAGATGAAGAAATTTTGAAGAGGAAAAAATCGAGCCATGAGTCGAAGGTATTTGCTCCGAAGAAGAGGAAAGTTGCGGCTCCCAAGCCGAAAATAACTAAAACAGAAGAGGAGAGTCCTTCAACACCTTCAGCTATCGACATGGAAGAAATTTTAAAGGTAATGATTGAATCTCTGCCTATCACGCTAAGTCCACTGGGGCCACATCTGACGAAGCTTTTATAGAAGAAGGGGGAGTCCTCGGCAGTGAAGAAGTCTGCTGGGCCGAAAAGGTAGAGGATTGTCACTGTGATTGAAGCCATTGAAGAAACACCATCGCCGTCCTCAGCGTCAAAAACACTAGCTGCCGAAGGCGCTATAGCTACCGAAGCTACCCCCACCGAAGCTGCAACGGCTGAAGATACAAATTTGGAGGGCACATTTTCTGATATTGATAAAATGCTTTTGGATATGGCCACGGAAGAAGCTACTACAGCTACCAAAGAGACCCTGGCTACAGTGCCTGGGAAAGAGAAAGAGATTGCCGAAGATACTTCAGAGGAAAAGGATTTTAATTTTCAAAATATAATTGGTCAAAAGCTGTCTAAGGCTGAGAAAGAAAAGTTGAGAGATTATGCAATATCATGCGGCTATCAATCAGGAGCTTTGATCTTCGGCGGTATTGACGATGAAAGCTTAGGATGCCTTCAGGACCGAACTGGAGCAAAGGTTGTCAGTACTCTGTCGAAGAGTATTGGTTTCCCGAAGCTTGAGGCCGACATCAGCCGCTACCGACGACAGCATATCGTCGGTAGTTTATTCTATTCTAATTTCAAGGTAAAAACATTGCTTCGGCTTTTCGCTGTTTTAACAACGAAGGTGCTTTCTGACGAAGGTGGTTTTTGCGCAGAGCATGCTATTAAGTAAAGCCTTAAGAATGCAATAGGACCTTGAAGATAAAAGACATGAGATTATAATTGAGGGCTTAGAGAGCAAAATTAAAGATCATGAAGCTGCCCTGGAAAAGAAAGATTTTATGCTTCAAACCATGGAAGGTTCACTGGCAGAAGCCCAAGCCGAGATTGCAAGATTGAACAATGAACTTTCCATGAAGTCAAAAAACTTTGAACAAGAAAGGAAAAATTTCGAAGCAAAACTCGAAGCTGAAGTTGAAAAAAGTTCAAATCTACAGAAATCACTTAAAGATCTTCAAGATAAATGTTTGAGCTTCGGCATCCGGTGTATACAACGACTGAAGCAGGTCTTCAACTCAGTTGGAGCCAGCTCTGAAAAGTTTAAACCTTCAGTTGAAGATCTGCCAGGTACTTTTGATCATATTGAAGGTGAAGTTGATGCTCTCGACAAAGTTATAGCTGGGCATGGTGACTTCTGTGCTCTGCTAGCTTGTCGCGGCACAGCTGTTGCTTTCATGAAGGCTGGTTGCACACATGGAAACATTGTAAACAGACCAAACTTCAGCTTGTCACCAGCAGACTTGGATGATATCCTCGGCCTGGCCCAAAGCATTGGGAACAGATTTGTAACTCAAATTTGGGCAAAGGGTGGGAGAAACTTAGCTGGTGACGAAGCTCGAAGCCACCTCAAACCGGTAATAAACTTGTACCTATTGCTTTGCCTTTTCCTTAGAATTTGCACTTTCCTTATACTGCTATCATGTACAGGATGACGAAGCCGAAGAACTATGAACCGAAGCTTGATGGGCAATGATGGAGTGATGAAGTTGCTGCAAAAGAATTCTTTCCATCCATGTTTGAAGAGCTTTGGTGTGGACGAAAGTTGTTCTTTTTTTAGCCAAAGGCGAAAAACACCTTCCCTTTTTTTCGTACACAACGAAGCATAAATCTGCTTCTTTCATATTTGCCGAAGCCTTGTCATTGGAACCAAAGCAATTGTCTATATTCTATGATATGATGATGATGGTCCTACACATGTCTAAATGAATGTATATGAATGCAATGTATGATGAGATGTAATGTGCAAGTGAATGTCCAAACACACGTATACGAAGGCACATCCATACCCTGCATTCCCTTAGGAATGACTGAAATCTTTTTGCCGTTTATTTTTCGGCTTCACCGCTTATTTTTCGGTGTAAGTTCTGCATCCCCTTAGGAACGTCTTTTGAACTTCTTCGCCTTATATTTCGGCGGTATTTTTCGCGTTGACTTTTCGCGCTTCGCCTTATATTTCGGTGGTATTTAGCTCTACATTCCCTTAAGAACGACTTTTGAGCAGAAAACTTACGCTGCGCTCCCTTGGGAATGACTTTTTTGTAGCTTCATCGTGCTCTACATCCCCTTAGGGACGACTTTCGAGCTTCTCCCTGTTTTTTTTCTCTCTGCACTCGATGGTGCATGCTCAGATTTTACATTTTACATGTTTTGGGGGACTTTACTCTCGTAGAGCTGAATAAAAAATGAAAAATTACAAGCTATGGCCCCATTAAAAACCTTTCTCCCCCTTTGGAAAGGAAAAGGGTGCCATAAGAAAAAAATGAAAAAAGATTACATCAGATTACACATAATATCGTCGAAGCTCATCCGCATTCCAAGATCTAGGAATGTCGTTGCCGTCCATATCCTTCAACCTGTAAGAACCGGGCCTTGACAAAGACACCACTAGAAAGGGTCATTCCCACTTTAGTTGTAGTTTACCTACTGTGTCCGGATTAGCCACTCTCCGAAGCACCAAATGCCCTGGCTTGATATTTTTCAGCCGGACTTTTCTGTCGCGCCATTTTATTGTTTCGGCTTGATATTTATTGATATTTTCCACAGCTTGAAGTCTGGTCCCTTCTATAGTGTCTTTTGCCACGTGATAATCAGCTTCGACTTCTGCCGAAGCTGTTGTTCTTATTGACCCCACTTTAGCTTCTTCTGGGGTTATGGCTTCATCACCAAATAATAACTTGAATGGCGTAAAACCTGTTGATCTCGATTCGGTTGTGTTGTGGCTCCATACCACTTTAATCAACTCATCTGGCCACTTTCCTCTGGGCTGATTAAAGATTAGCTTCATTATTCTTGTCATTATAATACCATTTGCTCTTTCGACAAGTCCATTTGATTCTGGATGTCTAACTGACGCAAAATGAATCTTCGTGCCAATTTGATCACAGAATTCCTTGAAAGCTTCAGCATCAAACTGTGTTCCGTTGTCCACAGTTATAGCCTTCGGCACGCCAAAGCGACAAACAATGTTTTGCCAAAAGAATTTCTGGATTGTGACCGAAGTTATTGTGGCCAAAGGCTTCGCTTCAATCCACTTGGAAAATTGTTCTACAGCCACCACAACATATCTTAAATTGCCTTGTGCTGGTGGAAGTGGACCTAACAGATCCAGACCCCATCTTTGCATGGCCAGGTTGGCTGTATTAACTGGATTAGCGACGAAGGTTGTTTCTGGTCTCTTGCACATTTTTGACAATTTTCGCACTTTTGGACCAGATCTGCTGCATCTGAAGCTGCCTTCGGCCAATAAAATCCTTGTCTGAAGACCTTCCTTAGCAAATGCCTAGACCCAATGTGAGATCCACACAAGCCTGCATGTATTTCCTTCATCAGTTCTATACCTTCAGTTCTGGATAAACACTTGAGAAGTGGAGAGCAGACTCCATGTTTGTATAACTCCCCTTCTATTATCACATATGGTCTTGTTCTTGCCTCCATTCTCTTATTATAAGCTTCGTCATTTCAAAGACAATTACCTTGGAGGAAAGATATAATTTTAGTCCTCCAATCTTCACTATGCACCGGAGAAATAGTAAGCACTGCTCTCTCCATGAGTTCAACCGAAGATGCCTTTATTGTTCCAAAAATACTTCCGAAGGTAGAGGGAGCCCCTGGGCCGCTGATTTGGCTAGCAAATCTGCATGCTCATTTTCTCCTCTTGGGATATTTTTGACGGAAAAACCTTCAAAAGAAGCCTCCAACCTTCGAACTGTATCCAAATATTTTTGAAGCTTAGGATCTCTTGCTCTGCTACTTTTGTCCACATGGCCAGAAATGACCTGAGAATCAATTTTTAGAATGGCCCTTCTTATTCCCTTTGCCCTTAACTTCCGAAGCCCCAAAAGGAGTGCTTCGTATTCAGCAATATTATTTGTACAACTGAAGTCAAGCTTGGCTGCATAACATGTTTTGACTTTTGAGGGTGCTACTAGAACAGCAGCTGCTCCTGCTCCGAAGGTTCCCTAGGAACCATCGCAGAACACTGTCCAAGCTTCGGCATCTTTGCTTACTTCTTCTTCGTGAGCCCCTGGCGTCCAGTCAGCGATGAACTCTGCTAATGCCTGGGACTGAATTGAGGATCTATGCACATAATCAATGGTGAATTCATTAAGTTCTGCAGCCCATTTCCCAATCCTTCCAGTAGCTTCTCTGTTCCTCATAATATCCTTCAGAGGCTGTGACGAAGGAACAATTATGTGATATGCTTGAAAATATTGCCGAAGCTTTCTAGAGGCCATTAACACAGCATATAGCACCTTTTCCAATTCTGTGTAATTTTTCTTTGAAGGACTCAGAACCTCAGAAACGAAGTATACTGGAGCTTGCTTCTTAACTTGGCCATCTAGCTTCTCCTGTAGCAGCGCCGCACTCACTGCAGAGTGTGAAGCTGCCACATACAATAGCAATGGAGCCCCTGGCGCAGGTGGAGTTAATGTTGTTAAATCAATCAAGTACTGCTTTAGCTCTTCGAAGGCTTTCTGATGAGCTGGGCCCCATTGAAAAACTTCGGCTGACTTTAGTAATTCAAAGAATGGCAAATTTCTTTCTGCTGATCTAGATATGAATCGATTTAATGATGTCAGTCTTCCCGTCAGCCGTTGGCCCCCTTCTTTGTGCTTGGTGGCTCCATTCGAAGGATAGCTTCGATCTTGCTTGGATTAGCTTCAATTCCCTTTGTTGAAACTAGACAGCCAAGGAACTTGCCCTTCTTCACTCCAAAAACACATTTTTCTGGATTTAATTTCAAGCCAGCTTGCCTAAAATTGGCAAATGTTTCTTGCAGATCAGCAATATGATTTTCTTGCTTCGTACTTTTCACTATGATGTCATCAACATAGGTCAGCACATTTCTGCCTGTTTGGGAATGAAGAACCTTGGCTGTCATTCTGCTGAAGCTTCCTCCAGCATTCTTGAGCCCCTCAGGCATCCAAAGATAGCAATAGGTGCCACTGGGAGTTATGAAGCTAGTCTTCGGCTCATCTTCCTTCTTCATCCATATTTGATGATAGCCTGAGTAACAATCCAGCAAACTCATAAGCTCTGAAGAAGCTGCTGCATCTACAAGAGAGTCTATTCTTGGTAATGGGAATTCGTCCTTTGGACAAGCCTTGTTAAGATCTGTGAAATCAATGCACATTCTCCATTTGCCATTGGCCTTCTTCACCATAACAGTATTGACTAGCCACTTTGGATATTTTACCTCTCTAATGACACCAGCACTAAGAAGTCTTTTCACTTCATTCCGAGCACCTTCAGCTTTATCATCAGACATTTTCCGAAGCCTTTGCTTTCTTGGCCTGAAGGATGTATCCACATTGAGTGAATGTTCAATGACATCTCTGCTGACACCACAAAGATCATTGGCTGACCAAGCAAAGACATCTTTGTTGTTGAATAGAAATCTTATCAAAGTTTTCTCTTGCTCTTCAGATAACTGAGACCCCAGCAGTACCTTTTGCTCTGCTATGTCTTCACATAGAAGCATAGGCTTCGGCTGATCAGCCGAAGCAGCCTTCTCTCTTCTGTATTTGTACTGTTCACAAGCTTCGGCTCCATCTATATTGTGAATTTCTTTGGAGTATGTCCAATTTCCTTCGGCCTTTCTGGCGACTTCTTGACTCCCATAAACAGCAATGGGCCCTTGCTTCGAAGGTATCTTCATGCATAGATATGCTGGATGAAGTATTGCTTCAAAGGCATTAAGTGTTCCACGACCAATTATTGCATTATAGGGGTATTCCATGTCAACAATGTCAAAGACAACCTGCTCGGTCCTTGTGTTATGAACAAAGTCGAAGGTAACTGGCATTGTGATTTTGTCGAGTGCTACAATCTGTCTTCCTTCGAAGCCACATAGAGGATGTGTAGCATCGTGAATCTTGTCTTCTGGCTCTTGCATCTGTCTGAAGGCCTTAGCAAATATGATATCCGCTGCACTGCCTGTATCAACCAGAACATTATGAACCAGAAATCCCTTGATGACACAAGATATAACCATAGCATCATTATGAGGGTAATCTTTGAGCTGCAGGTCCTCCTGGGAGAAGGTGATTGGGATGTGGGACCATTTTGACTTGATGAAGGGTCCTTGCACCCCAACATGTTGTACCCTTCTCTGAACTTCCTTCTTCTGCTTCTTGTTGGCTGGCTCTGAGCATGAACCACCTATTATCGGGAGCACCAGCTTCGTGACCGAAGCTGCTTCAACTTGGTTACTGAACGAAGCCATTAGCTTAAAAGTGGAAGTGAGTTCACCGGAGGTGGGCGCCAATGTTGGGGACTTGTTCTCGAATGCTATGAATCAAGAACAAGGCAACACAGAATGTTATATGTTAATGTCCTTCATCCTACGAAGCATTGTTGCCCATAGGATACAATGATCCTCGGACGAAGGTCATGAAGGACATACCGTCATCATTGCAATACACATTAATGAAAGAAGAAGCATATGAAACATAAAAAACAACATGAATAATTATGTATCATTATTAATTCATTTTTACTATCTTATCCTGAATGAGTGAAAACAATATAAAATTGCAAATTGTACCTTTGGCTTGACAGAAAGCGAAAGCACAAGCGTGATGCAAGAACGAATACCCGTTAGCCCCCACAGTACGGGGGCACTGTTCATCTATTTATAGGCACAGGACGCAGCCTGTGCAAAATTACATTCATGTCCTTTACAACCAATTACAATCATGACACAGATTATCATGGGTCGATCGGTCTTTCTATCTTTAAGTCGGTGCGACCCTTCATCTCGAGGCATGTCATTATGCTGAAGCTCCTTGGATGGTACCTTCGACATTGCTTCTGTGTTGATTCTTTCAAAGGTGTTTCTTCTTACGGGACCTTCGGCGATGAAGCATACCCCCAACATATTCTTTAGATTATAATTTGCTTTCTGTCTCTCAATTATGCAATATGGGCTACAACTGTCTATTTACAGATGTAGGTGTTACTGTCTTTAGAAGGAGTGATGATTCAGTAGCATTTAAGCTAGGGAGTGTTAGAGGGTTAGCTATAATTGGTCAATTTTAATGAAGCTGAACTTGACACTTGCTTAATTGCTAAGACTAATATGGGTTGGCTCTGGCATCGCCGACTAGCCCATGTTGGAATGAAGAATCTTCACAAGCTTCTAAAAGGCGAGCACATTTTAGGACTAACCAATGTTCATTTTGAGAAAGACAGGGTTTGTAGCGCATGTCAAGCAGGAAAGCAAGTTGGTGCCCATCATCCACACAAGAACATAATGACAACGGACAAGCTGCTTGAGCTACTCCACATAGATTTATTCGGCCCGATAGCTTACATAAGCATCGGTGGGAGTAAGTATTGTCTAGTAATTGTGGATGATTATTCTCGCTTCACTTGGGTATTCTTTTTGTGGGATAAATCACAAACCCAAGAGACCTTAAAGAGATTCTTGAGATGAGCACAAAATGAGTTTGGCTTAAGGATCAAAAAGATTAGTAGCAACAATGGGACGAAGTTCAAGAACTGACAAATTGAAGGCTTTCTTGAGGAGGAGGGCATCAACCATGAGTTCTCTTCTCCCTACACACCTCAACAAAATGGTGTAGTGGAGAGGAAGAATAGAACTCTACTGGATATGGCAAGGACCATGCTTGATGAGTACAAGACTCCGGACCGGTTTTGGGCCGAGGCGATTAACACCGCCTGCTACTCCATCAACCGGCTCTACCTTCACCGAATCCTCAAGAAGACATCATATGAACTCCTCACCGGTAAAAAGCCCAATGTTTCATATTTTAGAGCCTTTGGTAGCAAATGCTTTATTCTTGTTAAAAAAGGTAGAAAATCTAAATTTGCTCCTAAGGCTATAGAAGGCTTTTTACTTGGTTATGACTCAAACACAACGGCATATAGAGTCTTCAACAAATCCACTGGATTAGTTGAGGTTTCTTGTGACATTGTGTTTGATGAGACTAACAGCTCCCAAGTGGAGCAAGTTGATCTTGATGAGCTAGATGATGAAGAGGCTCTGTGCGTCGCGCTAAGGAACATGTCCATTGGGGACGTGTGTCCTAAGGAATCCGAAGAGCCTCAACAAGCACAAGATCAACCATCATCTTCAAACCAAGCATCTCCACCAACTCAAGGTGAGGAACGGGCTCAAGACAATGAAATTGAAGATCAAGAGGATGAGTCACCTCAAGAGGAGGACAATGATCAAGTGGGAGATAACAATGATCAAGACAAGGAAGATGAACAGGATCAAAGACCGCCACACCCAAGAGTCCACCAAGCGATTCAAAGAGATCATCCGTGAACTCCATCCTCGGCGATATTCATAAGGGGGTAACCACTTGATCTCGAGTCGCTCATTTTTGTGAACATTACTCTTTTGTGTCTTCTATTGAGCCATACAGGGTGGAAGATTCATTAAGAGATTCGGATTGGGTGCTGGCAATGCAAGAGGAGCTCAACAACTTCACGAGGAATGAGGTATGGCATTTGGTTCCACGCCCTAATCAAAATGTTGTAGGTACCAAGTGGGTATTCCGCAACAAGCAAGATGAGCGTGGTGTGGTGATAAGGAACAAAGCTCGACTTGTCGCCAAAGGTTATTCACAAGTCGAAGGTTTGGACTTTGGTGAAACTTATGCACCCGTAGCTAGGCTTGAGTCAATTCGCATATTACTTGCCTATGCTACTTACCATGGCTTCAAGCTTTATCAAATGGATGTGAAGAGTGCCTTCCTCAATGGACCAATCAAGGAAGAGGTCTATGTTGAGCAACCTCCAGGCTTTGAAGATAGTGAGTACCCTAACTATGTTTATAAGCTCTCAAAGGCGCTTTATGGGCTCAAGCAAGCCCCAAGAGCATGGTATGAATGCCTTCGAGACTTTCTTGTCACTAATGGCTTCAAAGTTGGAAAAGTCGATCCTACTCTCTTTACTAAAACCATTGCAAATGATTTGTTTGTTTGCCAAATTTATGTTGATGATATCATATTTGGGTCTACTAACGAATCTACTTGTGAAGAGTTTAGTAGGATCATTATTCAAAAATTCGAGATGTCTATGATGGGGGAGTTGAAGTATTTCCTAGGATTTCAAGTCAAGCAACTCCAAGAGGGCACCTTCATCAACCAAACGAAATATACTCAAGACATTCTTACAAAGTTTGAAATGAAGGATACCAAGACCATCAAGACACCCATGGGAACTAATGGGCATCTCGACCTCGACACGGGAGGTAAATCTGTAGATCAAAAGGTATACCGGTCGATGATAGGATCTCTACTCTATTTATGTGTATCTCGACCGGATATTATGCTTTCCGTATGCTTGTGTGCAAGTTTCCAAGCCCATCCTAAGGAAGTTCATCTTAGGGCCATGAAAAGAATCATGAGATATTTAGTTTATACTCCTAAGTTTGGGCTTTGGTACCCCAAGGGATCCACTTTTGATTTAATAGGATATTCAGATGCTGATTGGGCAGGGTGTAAAATTGATAGGAAGAGCACATCAGGGACTTGTCAGTTTCTGGGGAGATCTCTGGTGTCTTGGGCTTCAAAGAAACAAAACTCAGTAGCTCTTTCTACCGCCGAAGCCGAGTATATTACCGCAGGCCATTGTTGTGCGCAACTGCTTTGGATGAGGCAAACCCTTAGGGACTATGGCTACAAGTTGAGCAAAGTCCCTCTCCTATGTGATAATGAGAGTGCAATCCGCATAGCGGATAATCCCGTTGATCACAGCCGCACTAAGCACATAGACATTCGGCATCACTTTTGAGAGATCACCAACAAAGGGGGGATATCGAGATTGCTTATATAAACACCAAAGATCAATTAGCCGATATCTTTACCAAGCCATTAGATGATAAAACCTTTAGCAAACTTAGGAATGAGCTAAATATTCTTGATTCTCAGAATTTTGATTGATACTTTGCATACGTAGCTCATTTATATACCTTTGATTGTATCTCTTTTATATCTATGACTAATCTGTTTTCAAGTGTATTCTTATGCTTAGTTATATAATTGAAAGGGAAATGGAGTATTCGGCAAAGACGACGCTTACACTCAACTCCATCGGTATTATCTACTCTTTGCCGGTATTCCGCCATCTCTCCACATTGGTATAATCTTTCACTCATCTTGTTTGCCAAAGGGGGAGATACTTAAGAAGGGCTCACAAAGTCTCCGTTTTTGGCGATTAATGCCAAAGGGGGAGAGAGTATTAGCCCAAAGAAAAAGGACCACACCACCACCTAATTTTTAATTGTTTTTTGAAACTTTTTATTGGTATATTTCAAATTGGTATTCCTCTAATGAGAGTATCTCAATTGGTATATCCCAAAACCCTCTTGAAAGCTAGGAGGAGAATTTCATTTAGGGGGAGTTTTTGTTTTAGTCAAAGGAAAAGCATTTGAAATAGGGGGAGAAAATTTCAAATCTTGAAAATGCTTCTCGAAATCTCATTCATGTACCTTTGACTATTTGCAAAAAGACTTTGAAAAGTTTTTTCCAAAATAATTTGCAAAAACAAAACAAGTGGTGCAAATGTGGTATAAAATGTTAAAAGAAAGAAAGCAATCCATGCATATCTAGTGAAAATATAAATTGGTTTAATTCCAAGCAACCTTTGCACTTACCTTATGCAAACTAGTTCAATTCTGCACTTATACATTTGCTTTGGTTTGTGTTGGCATCAATCACCAAAAAGGGGGAGATTGAAAGGGAAATAGGGTCAAACCTTTTCCTAAATGATTTTGGTGGTTGAATTTCCCAACACAAAGAATTGGACTAACTAGTTTGCTCTAGATTATATATTCTACAGGTGCCAAAGGTTCAACACAAACCAATAAAAAGAACAAGTTAGGGTTCAAAAGAAAGGAGCAAAAGAAAACTGAAGTGTGCCCTGGTCTGGTGAACCGGACAGTGTCCGGTGCACCATGGACCGTACACTCTAAACTTGCCACCTTCTGGTTTCTAGAGAGCCGCTCTGCTATAACTCACTGGACTGTCCGGTGGGTCACCGGACTATCCGGTGCGCCAAGCGGAGCAACGGCTACTGCGCCAATGGTCGTCTGCAAAAGTGAACAGTGCCAGGAATAGTGCGCGGAGAGGTCGCTTAGAGTCAGAACAGCGCCAGAAGGCGCACTGGACAGTGAACAGTACCTGTCCAGTGCGGCACCGGACTGTCCAGTGCCCCATGAAGACAAAACTCCAACGGTCAAAACTGTCAGAACCCTAACGGTTAGGTGACGTGGCTAGCGCACCGGACAATGTCCGGTGGTGCACCGGACTATCCGGTGCGCCCATCGACAGCAGCCCTCCCCAGCAGTTGTTTTGGTGGTTGGGGCTATAAATACCCTCCAACCACCACCATTCATGGCATCCAAGTTTCCAGCAATTTGCATTCAATACAAGAGCTCTAGACTTCACTCCAAGACACAAAACAAAAGATCAAATCCTCTCCAAGTCCCAAACTCATTCCAAAGACTTAATGGCTTGTGAGAGAGAGACATTTGTGTTCATTTGAGTTCTTGTCGCTTGGATCGCTTTTCTTCTTCCTCTTTCTTGTTCTCAACACACTTGTAATCAAAGCAAGAGACACCAAGTTGTGGTGGTCCTTGTAGGGGTCTAAGTGACCCGGTTTGATTAAGGAGAAAAAGCTCACTCGGTCTAGGTGACCGTTTGAGAGAGGGAAAGGGTTGAAAGAGACCTGGTCTTTGTGACCACCTCAACGGGGAGTAGGTTTGCAAGAACCAAACCTCGGTAAAACAAATCACTGTGTCATCCGCTTCATTTGCCTTTGATTTGTTTGTCATTCTCTCTCACGGACTCGGATTTTATTCTAACGCTAACCCCGGCTTGTAGTTGTGCTTAAAACTTGTAAATTTCAGATTTCGCCTATTTACCCCCACTCTAGGCGACTTTCACCTAGTTTCATGTAAGGATTTCTCAAATAATTTGTAGTATGATCACTCTGATATCATGAAGTTGTGCTGTTGCTAGTCAAACAGTTAATGAGAACCTTTGATCATTATTGTGCTTATATAAATGCTTCGTATGTTCTCATGTTTACCTTTTTATATGACATATGATTGTACATTATAATGTGCATTGCATTCAGTTTACACCATTTCACTTCATTTCTCCCATGTGCACAAATAATAGAATGGACCCAGCAAACAATGCCACAAATTCCTAGGCGATGTCAAACAATTCAACTAGTCAGCAATTTCCCGCTCCACCCCTGTTATGGCCTACGGGCTTCATGCACCAGCAACCTATGGATTGCAGCATGATGGGAAACCTTAATTTTCCTAATCCTGCTCAAGGTCCAACAACAATGTGGGCTCCCATTCAGACAGGAAATACAAGTTCCTAATCAACCATGCTTCCAGCCTCACAATCTGCTGTCTATTGGAACCATTACATGAACTTTGTCAGGAATCCTCTAGGTTTAGATCAAGTAAATCCTTTTGTAGATTCCTTTCCAGGTTCAAATACTAGTACACCATTGCAGGGTTCCGATATTGTACCTTCAATACCTGTGAACTTGGAGTCAGATGCTGAACATAGTGTTTAGGACATCAATAGTCCTATAAAGAATGCAACACCTGTTAACAAACCAAAGAAAACCAAGGAACAAAACTTTACTGCTCCTGAAGACCTTCTCCTTTGCACTACATGGTTGCAAATTAGCAGTGATCCTATTGTCCACACTGGACAAAGGAAGGAGGGGCTTTGGGCACGAATAGAAAAAAGGTAGAACGAACAAAGGGCGGAGTTCCCTTGTAGACTAAACCGAGCACTTAGCAGCAGATGGGACAAGATTCGAGCAGATGTGAGTAAGTTCTCAGGCTACTACGCAAGAGTTCTAAGAGAGAAACAAAGTGGTTTAACTGACGACGACAAGGTTAGCACTATCGTACACAATTTTTTAAATCTTTGTGCTTACTTCCATTGTTTCAATGTGGTCCGAATATTCTTATTGAATGATTACTTTTGTAGACTTCCAAGGCGGCTACATTGTTTGCACACGAAGAGAACAAACCATTCCATTTTATGCATTGCTGGCATCAACTGAAGGGGGAACCGAAATGGGAGAGCATCTGTCAAGGAACTTCATTCCGAGGATTACATGGAAAATCAATTGGATCTTCTGGTACTCCATCAGTTGGTGGACATGAATCTGATAGTGGTTCTACTGGTTTGACAGGAAACGGCCACGTGGTCATGATTCTAGTAAATCTGAGAGAAATAAAGCTGTGTCATCATCATCGACGGAATACTTAAGCCGTTTGCAAGATTTAACTGAAAAACAAATTCAGCGCTGCATAGAAAAGGGTGAAAAGAAAGAAAAGTGCACTGAATAAGACAGGGAACTAGAGACAAAGAGGTTGGAAGTGGAAGCAAAAAAGTTAAGCATTCATGAAAGGGAATTGAAACTTGAAGAACTCCAATCGGCCAAACAACAATTGCAGATGCTACAGTCAACTAGTGAAGACGAAGTGGATCCTGAAGTTTGGACTATGATGAAGGAGCCGAAAAAACGCTTGCAGCAGTTCATTTTTAGTTTTCAGTAAAGCTACTGTTGTGTGACATGTTGTAGTACTGGTGCCAAAAACTGTTTGAGAATATTTATCTAAGTTCATTGTGTTATTTGTTGTTGAAAACATTATAAAGTTGTTGTAACCATAAGTCTTGCATGACATGTTGGTTCTATTTTATGTTGTAACGTGTGTACTACATAATAATTAAGTCGGCTGTGGAAACACCTATGATTATTATTTGTTGCATTGTTATCTTGTGGTTTACTTGTTAAAAATAGGTTGTACATGTGTGATGTGACATACTGAATTGTAATGACTTTGTCCCTGAACATACGACATAGGGTAGGAAATTGTAGAATTAAATTATTTATTTCAAGAACCATACAACGACATGACAGAGGACATTAAACTTATTCAATTGAAGTTCGAACTACGTAGTTATGAAATGATAAGTTCACATGCTTCCACGTCGAGCCCACAAATGCTCCACAAGATCATTTTGTAGTGAGGATGACATGTCTTGGCGACGAAGATCAAAGTGATTGATCGCCCATTCCGCCCGTCCTTCTTGAATTAGTTGAGATGGTTCAATGCCTGAAGTGTTTTCTCCGAAATCTATATTAGCACCAAACTGACCTTCGTCTTTGACAATCATGTTGTGCATGATGATGCATGCTGTTATTATCTCCGTTAAACGATTATGATCCCAACCGTACGCTGGACCACGCAGCACCGCCCACCAGGCTTGAAGAACTCCAAATGCGCGCTCAATATCCTTTCTGCAACTTTCCTGCATTTGTGTGAAATATACTTTCTTTTCCTCATATGGGTGTCTGATTGCTTTTAAAATGTTGGCCAGTTGGGGTAAATGCCATCAGCAAGGTAATATCCGAAGTTGTAAGCATGACCATTTATTATGTAATTCACTTGTGGCATTCGACCGGTCGTCATGGGGTCAAATACTAGTGATCGAAAAAGCATGTTTACGTCATTGTTTGTCCCAGGCATGCCAAAAAAATGCATGCCAAATCCAAAGATCATACCTTGCTACTGCTTCGAGTATCATCGTAGGTCTACCATTTCTGCCACAAAACTGTCCACGCCAGGCTGTAGGACAGTTCCTCCACTCCCAATGCATGCAATCTATGGAACCCAACATTCCAGGAAAACCCCTAGCCTCGCTATTGTGCATGATGCGTGCTATGTTAGCTTGATTAGGAGTTCGTAGATACCACCCACTAAAATATGCAATGATTGCGCGACAAAAATGATGAAGGCATTCCCTAGCGGTAGACTCCCCAATTTGAATGTACTCGTCTACCACATCAGTAGGTAACCCATAAGCAAGTATCCGCATTGCCGCACATACTTTTTGTAGGGGCTCGAGTCCTGGCATGCCTGTTGCGTCCACCCGTTGCGTAAAGTAACTATCCTGCTGTTGCAGTTCTTCCATAATGCGGATGAACAACGGCCTACTCATGCGGAACCTATAAAATTTAATAGGTTCATTGTGAATACAATGATAATGTCATAACATATTACAATAATTTGAAGTGTGTACCTTCTATGAAACACGTGGGGTGGATACACTGGGTTGGGGCCGAAGTAGTGATGCTGGATGAGGTTTTCTCCAGCAAAATGATCCCTATGAATGATGTGGCGAGGTATACCGGAACGTTGTCGGAGATGGCGTCTAGCCTCAATGTTGAGGGTAAGAAGATTGACAAGCAAAAGTGTGTCGTCCTCACTATCACTCGAATCGGAAGCATCTTCCCTATGCCAGTGAGACATACCGAAGAATGGCTAACTAGCTGGAGTTGTGTTCGATGTGGCCACATATGTGAAGAGAAAGTATGCATATATATAGGCGAGAGCAATGTGGCTTCAGGGGGAAGCTCGTGGCTTTGGTTGGAAGCCAACCGTGGCTTCCTACGTACGAATGGTCGGTGTCTGCTTCCAACGTAAGCTTGGTTCAATTTTTGACGTCGCAATGTTTCTGAATAATTTTGATGACGCACAATTGTGAAGTTTTGTATGCAATTTCGAATTAAATTTTAACTCAAATGTTTGTTTTGTATATTATGCATAATTTGTAAACAAAAAATAAATTTATTTTTTTATAAATTTATAACATGGCAACATGCCGGACGTGTGAAAAGGAAAAAATAAAATAGAAAATGAAGTTGGTTATGTTAGTTAGGTGGAAATGTATATTTAATGAGTAGAGGGATATATAGGGGAATTTTTAGGGGGAACGGTTGCAGGATAAGTGAATATAGGGGAGGGAATCTTGCTGACGTGGCTGCATAGTAACATTTAGGGGGAAAATTTAGGGGACACCGCTGCGGACAGTCTGACCCCTGCCGCCCCTCCTCTTACTCATACTGAAAGGGAAATAGGGTCAAACCTTTTTCCTAAATGATTTTGGTGGTTGAATGCCCAACACAGATAATTGGATTAACTAGTTTGCTCTAGATTATGTATTCTACAGGTGCATAAAAGTTCTACACAAACCAATAAAAGATCAAAGTTATGGTTCAAAAGAAAGGAGCAAAAGAAACCAAACGGACAGTGTCCGATGCACCAGGGGTCATATACTCCAAACTCCTCGACTTTGGGTTTCTCAGAGGCCGCTCCGCTAAAATTCACCGGACTGTCCGATGTGCCACCGGACTGTCCGATGTGCCACCGGACTGTCCGGTGCACCAAGCGGAGCAATGGCTATCTGCGCAATGGTCGTCTGCAAAAGCGTGAACAGTGCACGCAAAAGTCAGAGCAGGCGCCAGAGGCGCAACGGACAGTGAACAGTGGCAGTCCAGTGCGGCACCGGACTGTCCGGTGCACCAAGAAGTCAGAACTCCAACGGTCGAAACCGTTAGAACCTTAACGGTTGTGTGACGTGGCTGGTGCACCGGACAGTGTCCGGTGGCGCACCGGACTGTCCGGTGCGCCCATCGACAGCAGCCTTCCCCAACGATTGAATTGGTGGTTGGGGGGCTATAAATACCCCACAACCACCACCACTCCAAGTATCCAAGATTTTCAGACATTGCATTCAATACAAAAGCTCTAGACTTCACTCTAAGACACAAAACAAAAGATCAAATCCTCTCCAAGTCCCAAACTCATTCCAAAGACTTAGTGGCTTGTGAGAGAGAGACATTTGTGTTCATTTGAGTTCATGTTCTTAAATCGCTTTCTTCTTCCCCATTCTTGTTCTTAGGACACTTGTAATCAAAGCAAGAGACACCAAGTTGTGGTGGTCCTTGTAGGGGTCTAAGTGACCTATTTGATTAAGGAGAAAGCTCACTCGGCCTAGGTGACCGTTTGAGAGAGGGAAAGGGTTGAAAGAGAGCCGATCTTTGTGACCACCTCAACGGGGAGTAGGTTTGCAAGAACCGAACCTCAGTAAAACAAATCACCGTGTCATCCGCTTCATTTGCCTTTGATTTGTTTTTCACCCTCTTTCTTGGACTCGGATTTTATTCTAAAGCTAACCCCGGCTTGTAGTTGTGCTTAAAGTTTGTAAAATTTTAGATTCCGCCTATTCACCCCCTCTAGGCGACTTTCACATACCGCTGTCAACGTCCTCTCCCCTTTCTTCTTTAAGATTGTAGCGTTAGCACGAGCTATAGAAGTTCCCATAATATGTCGTCCTAGATTTTTTTCTTTTATTTAATTTTCTCTCCACGTATGTAGGGCTGGATATCGAGCTAGTTCGGCTCGGCTCTTTAAAGAACCGAGCTAAAGAATTAGATTGGCTCGACACGTCTTGCGAGCTTGAGCTGGCTCGTTTAGCTCCGGAGCCAGAACAAAAAAAACAATATACAAATATACAATATAATCAATTAGTAGTTAGTTCTAGACTAATTTAACACTAAAAAAATTATACTCACAATTTCACATACCACATCAATTCAACACCAAATTAACACACTTCATCATTTATTAGTTCATCCAACACAACCGTAGACTTTGTTTTGCTGACAAATGGTAGCCCGTTCGAGCTAACGAGCTGACTCGTTAGTAAATCGAGCTAGGATGCTAGCTCAGCCCACGATAAACTTGAAACACGTCGAGTCGAACCGAGTTAACCACAAGTTAAGTGAGTTTCACAAGCTATAATTATTTTGTCCTGTTCTACACGTACGCTGGCGACGAATCCAGCATAGTTGCGTAGGCCAGGCCAGTTTTAAAGTCCAGCCCATTACTGATAGGAGGTAGACCGGCAAACCGCGCAGCAGCAGCTCGAGAAGGCTGCATCCATACAAGGGTTGCATTTTCTTTTTTCGTTTGAAAAGTCTCCAAAGTGGTGGTGTCCTTTTGCTTTTGGCACGGGACACGACCAACTCATTTTACCCGTGCGTGGCAGCCTTGACTGATCGGCCGGCCGGTCTTCCATTCGAAACTCGAAAGTGTACTCGTGCCTAACCCACCATTCTCGTCCTTCCCTAATGGACGGGTTCCTCTCCTGGCTAATCCAAAAAACACCAAACTCAATTTTTTTTAAAAAAAAACAGGAAACTCACAGCGCGATTTAACTTGTAAACCCTTGAGTTCCGACCAATCAAAAAAACCACCAAGCTCGTTGCGCGACTTAATAATAATTTAGCATTATAAACCCTGATGACTATGTCTGCGCTCTGAGCTTGACCAGTTTGTTGATTCGACCGCGAATGAGTCACACCACACCTAGCCCTTGACACGGGCCGTCAGCATGTTGTTTTCGAAACAGAGTCACAATGGCCAAGCCTGACTAACCTGGCTGAATTGAGCGGCCTTCAGGCGTTTTTTTCGTAAAAGAACGGGACAAAAATCGTTCCGACTACAGCGTGTTTAAGAGTCGTTCGGTTGTCTAGGAACGGTGACATGAAACCATTCTGAGCCAGATTACTTCTTTAATTTATATAAATTTTAATCAACTAGAAAAATTTCAGAGCCATTCCTAAGTGTTGATGCCTTTTCGGAGCGCCAAATACTCAAGAAGAACCGGCGGCGGTGCTCTCTGCACAGGGGCGGACGGTCCGCGCGCGGGGCCGGACGGTCCGCGGCCTGGTGCGAGGCGCGGTGATACTCTCTGCGCAGGGGCGGACTGTCCGCGGCCTGGGGCCGGACGGTCCGCGGCCTGATGCGCGGCTAGGGCTTCTCTGCCTGACGGCCGGACGGTTCGCGCCCTGGGGGCCGGACGGTCCGCGCGTACGCAGAGGCGGCGGAAGTCGCCGGCGGCGCCTGGATCTCGCTCGCGGGAGGGACCCCGGCGGGGAGGAGAGATCCTAGGTGGTGTCTAG
This sequence comes from Zea mays, assembly GCF_902167145.1. Taxonomy (NCBI): domain Eukaryota; kingdom Viridiplantae; phylum Streptophyta; class Magnoliopsida; order Poales; family Poaceae; genus Zea; species Zea mays. Next base: position 45,850,880 of record NC_050097.1, on the reverse strand, counting down.
GCTCGGGCCGGCCGACCTAGACTCCTCTAATCGACATAGAGCCGAAGAGAGACGAAGAATTTGGGGATTGGGAGGCTAAACCTAAACTAGACTAGAACTACTCCTAGGATAAAATGCGAATAAAAGTTGTATTGATTCGATTGTTGATGATTACAAATCGGCCGTAGACCTCTCTATTTATAGAGGAGGGGGGTTGGACCCTTTACACAACTAATTCCGAGCTAATCCCGCGAATATAGCTAACAACCGTAGCACAAAACTCGGAACCCTAATCTGTTCTGCGCACGCGCGGACAGTCCGGCCCACAGGCGCGGACCGTCCGGACCGCGGACCGTCCGGCCTCAGGGCCGGACAGTCCGCCGGCTCATTTCTGGTTCGAACATATGCCCCCTGCCTTTTGGTGGAGCTGGGCGAACCAAAAGCAACTAACTCGATGTGATCACATCGGTTTTCTTAAGCATCTTGCCACATACTAGGATGGTACTGTTTGAGGAAAACGCCCATTCAAAGCCTTAGGTAAATCCTTGCCTTGTAATGTTTGTAGTAAATAAGGGTTACCAGACATCACCTGTTTCACTTTATAAGGACCCTCCCAGCTTGGCGACCATTTCCCGAACTTTCGGTCTTTATTCCTTAGAGGTAGAATGGTCTTCCACACCAAGTCTCCTACTTGGAATGATTTTGCTTTGACCTTCTTGTTGTAGGCCCTGGCTACCATGATCTTGTCCTTTTCTATTGCTCCCAAAGCTATCATCCTCTTGTCGGTCACCTCATCAATATTATCCATCATTGAATTATAATAATCAGTAGCAGTTAGATCATTTTGTCTGGCAAACCTGACAGCATTCAAACTTATTTCCACAGGTAACACTGCTTCCTGCCCATAGACAAGCTCAAAAGGAGATACTTTAGTAGCACTATGTTTAGATATTCTATGAGCCCATAAAGCTTCAGACAAAATCTGATGCCAATGTTTAGGATTATCAGATACCTTCTTCTTTATCAAATTAATCAACGTCCTATTACTAGACTCGGCCTGTCCATTGGCCTGAGCATAATATGGCGACGAATTAAGCAGCTTAATTCTGTATAATTCAGCAAATTCACGTACCTCCTTTGACATAAAAGAAGTACCTTGATCTGTAGTCAAGGTCTGGGGAATGCCGAATCTATGAATAATATGCTCAGTTATGAACTCAATTACCTCCTTGTGCGTCATGTTCTTTAGAGCAACGACTTCAGTCCATTTGGTGAAATAGTCAGTGGCAACTAACACAAACTGATGCCCCTTTGATGATGAAGGATGAATTTCCCCAATAAAGTCTAATCCCCATCCTCTGAATGGCCAAGGCTTGATGATAGGATGTAATTCGGCTGCAGGGACCAACTGTAGGTCGCCGAATTTTTGACACACTTGGCACCCCTTGTAGTATTTGAAACAATCAGCTGTCATACTAGGCCAATAAAAACCAGACCTTCGCAACAACCACTTCATCTTTGGAGCTGATTGATGGGTACCACAAATTCCTTCATGTACTTCGGTCATGGCTAATATAGCATCATCTGAGCCCAAGCACTTAAGCAGGATGTCATTGACTGTTCGGCGGTAAAGTTCATCACTCATCAAAACATACTTGAAAGCTGTTCGCCGAATGTTTTTATCTGTCCTGATATTGGGATTTCGTAAATAATTAAGTATAGGTGTCCTCCAATCACTTGCATCGGCTTCATTGTCAGCCGAATTAAGGAAAAGAACATTTCTGGTAACCCCGGACGGTCCGGCGTCATCACGCGGACGGTCCGCGACCTGGGAATTTGGCTTTGTACTGGTTATCAGATTTTCAGTTTTGTGAAACTTCCCTCTCTTTATCCGATAACCAGATGCATCTTGTGCCAAATCATTAGCTCTATGATTCTCAACTCTAGAGATATGCCGAATACTGAATTCGTCAAAAGAATGGATTATGCTCCAACATTTCTCAAGGTAACTATTTAGAGTACTATCAAAACATTGATACTCTTCTAACACTTGTTGGACAACCAGCTGAGAATCACCAAATATCATCACATGTTTTACTCCCATACCATTTAAAAGTTCTAAACCGAATAGGAGGGCCTCATATTCAGCTTGATTATTAGTGCAATAAGTTTTCAATCGGCTAGAGAAGTCAAAGGAGACATTACTTGGTGAAACAAGTACAATGCCAATTCCTTGCCCTTCATTGCAAACCGATCCATCAAAATATAAAGTCCAAGGAGTAATAGTGAGGTATGACATGTCTAGCTCATGAATATCATTAACCCGATGTTCTACAATGAAATCCGCTACGACTTGGCCTTTCATAGATTTCAATGGTTCATAGGCCAAGTCATATTCTATTAGTGCATAAGCCCACTTACCAATTCTACCACTCATAATTGGGTTATGCAACATGTATTTGATCACATCGGCTTGACCAGAAACAGTGCAATGACTAGACAGTAAATAACATCTACATTTGGTGCATGCGTAAAACAAGCATAAGCATAACTTTTCAATAAAAGTGTACCTTGTTTCAGCATCCACCAACCTTCGGCTTAGATATGCCACAACATGCTCCTTCCCCTCAGTTTCTTGTGTCAGAACAGCCCCAATGACCTTATCCTCAGCTGCAATGTATAATCGAAATGGCACTCCTGCTTGTGGTGCTTTTAATACGGGAGACGAAGATAAGTATTTTTTGATGAGATCAAATGCCTCTTGCTGTTCTGCCCCCCAAGTGAATTCGGCATCATTCTTAAGCCGAAGAATAGGGGTAAACGCATCAATCTTCCCGGCTAGGTTAGAAATAAATCTTCGTAAATAATTCACCTTGCCGAGGAACCTCTGTACCTCGACTTTACAGGTCGGAGGCCCCACATTCCGAATAGACTTGATTCGGTCAGGGTCTATCTCTATACCATGTTCATGTATGACAAATCCTAAAAACTTACCAGCCGACACTCCAAAAGCACATTTGTGTGGGTTCATTTTCAAACCATACTGACGCATTTTATCAAAGGCCTTGCGCAAATCAGCTATATGAGAACTAAACTCAGCCGATTTGACTACAATATCATCAATGTAAACTTCCACAGTGTTTCCTAACAATTCATGGAAGATCAAATTCATAGCCCTCTGATAAGTAGCACCAGCATTTTTTAGACCAAATGTCATGACAACCCACTCAAATAAACCAATGAAGCCTGGACATATAAAGGTCGTTTTAGACGCATCTTCTTCGGCCATGAAAATCTGATTATATCCGGCATTACCATTAAGGAAGCTAATAATTCTATTTCCTGATGCATTATTGATTAATGTGTCGGCTATGGGCATGGGATATTCGTCTTTAGGAGTTGCTCTATTTAAATTGCGAAAATCAATGCATACTCTAAGTTTACCTGTCTCCTTCTTCTCCACCGACACAATATTGGAGACCCACTCTGCGTATCTGCAAGGTCTGATAAAATCAGCTTCTAGCAGCCGGTGGATTTCGTCCTTGATGCGTGGGAGAAGATCCGGACGAAATGTTCTAGCTCTTTGCTTGAAAGGTCTGAAACCAGATTTAATAGGCAGCCGATGCTCTACGATCTCTCAGCTTAATCCAGGCATCTCAGTATAATTCCAAGCAAAGCAATCTGAATATTCCTTTAATAGACCGATCATCTCATTTCTAGAATCGGTCTCCAGGGTCTTGTTTACAAAAGTCGGCCTTGGAGTTTTACCATCTCCTATGTCAATCTCCTCCAAAGGATCGGCCGATGTAAACCCCTGTCCTAGTTTATCAAGATCTCTGAATTCCTCTATCATGTCCCCCACAGAGGAATCAGATGATCTTTGTGTGATGGCGGACTTTCCGGTCTCGGGGACCGGATCATCCGTAATACTGTCTTTTCGTTGTGGTAGATGTTCGGTCTTAAAGTCCGAACTCTTTTGTGAAAGACCAGACCATCCGGCCTTGGCGGCCGAACTGTCCGTGACCAAAGACTCATGAACTTTGTGTGTATTCATCATTTAACTTTATTTAGGATTTAGCCGATTTTCCATCGGCTCTAGCATTACAGGAATGAAACCTTTCTTATCTATACTTATGAATTGATAATCAGAAAAGTCTACTCCTGTGAGACATGTAGCAGTCTCATACGTCCAGACTACAGGGGCATCGGCCACAGCGATGCAGGCCGATACATCAGCATGTACTTGTTCTATGTCATCGCCTACCCATTGTATCAGCATTTGATGTAATGTAGAAGGTATATATTGATTGGCGTGAATCCAATCTCTGCCTAGGATTAAACTGTAATTTCCTTCTACATCAGCGACGAAGAATGCAGCAGCAAGGGTCTTAGTCCCGATGGTTAATTCAACGGACGTGACTCCCCTGGCTTTGATCGAACTATCAGTTCCAACACCGCTGAGGGTCATGTTGGTCTTGACAAGTTCGTCATCTTGTTTACCTAATTTTCTGTATAATGAATAAGGCATTAGATTTACAGCCGCCCCTCCATCTACCAACATCTTAGCAATCGGTATCCCATCAATGTGGCCGCGCACGAAGAGCGGCTTTAAATGATTTACCGATTCTTTTGGTTTAGTAAAGGCGGCTTCTTTAGGACCAAAATCAAACTGGGCAACAACAGGTTCATCGCCGCCGATAATAGTACAATCGGCAGAAAATGTAATAATATTTACATCCATACCTGGGCGTTCTGGAGAAGCCTCGTAGTCGACCAGGTCTTCTCCCAGCAGGTCGTCCTCTTCCATTGATGTTGTCGTGTCGTTGGAGGCTTCCTGGTGAACGGCGGACGGTCCGCGCGCGGGGGCCGGACGGTCCGCGCCTGGTGCAGGTTGTCCAGAGACTTCATGGTGAACAGCGGACGGTCCGCGCGCGGGGGCCGGACGGTCCGCGCCTGGTGCAGGTTGTCCAGAGACTTCCTGGTGAACGGCGGACGGTCCGCGCGCGGGGGCCGGACGGTCCGCGCGCGGGGGCCGGACGGTCCGCGCCTGGTGCAGGTTGACTTTCTATTTCTGTGGCCGTTTGTTTTTTCTCAACGGCCTTCGGTCTCCATTTCTTTTGCGGTGGCGGGTATAGTGGATGTGTGTCATTAAATGTCTTTTCCGCCTCCTTCTCCTGGCTCTCCTTTGCTCTTAGGCGCTGTAATTTTCTCTTTTGGGATCGTGTCAATCCCGCTGGGCACCATCGAGGCATGGAGTATTTTGGATCGGCTGTTTTAATGGTAGTTGTATCCTTTTCTGTTGTGTTGGCCGATTCGCCGAAAATCATCGGCCCTTTATTGTCTCCCTGTATGACAACATCTGCAGTGCCTATTTTGATGATGTCCTTTTTTGTTGTTCTTTGAGTTGCTACAGGCATATGCCCCTTGCTGGATTGGTCGGCCTGGAAGGCCGAGTAGTCCGGCAATCCTGTTGGGTTTGTGCCTGGTGACCGGATTGAGCAGTGCTTAATCGGTCTTGTACTGGTGGCGTCAACCTGTCAAAAACAGATGTTTGGGGTGCCCCCCAGGCAGGGTACTGTGGCATCCCAAATGGATATGGTGGCATGCCCCACATTTGATTTGGGACATATGGCGGAGGTAAATATGTGTATGGATATGGCATAGGTGGATATGGAGGTGGAGGTGTCCATGCAGGTACGTTAGGTCTCACTTGTACAGTATGACCTTTCATTTTTTCCGATTGGTGGGGTGGTCCAATCGGTCTGACCTGACGCTGCTCATGAATGGGTGAGCGGGGTCGCTTTGCTGGCGGGTCACTGGGGTCGGCCTTCTTTTTTACGTATTTAGACAATAATTGATCAAAAGTTGGGCCGGCTTTAACCAACCGACCAGCTGCTTTGAATGTATTTGTTTTCCACGTACCTATCTCTGGTCGTCGTGGTTTGAAAGTACGTGGACGTTGTGAATCCTGAGTACGGCCGGACCGTCCGCCGGAGCTCTCCGGACCGTCCGGTGGGGTCCCGGACCGTCCGCGCCTACGTGCCGGACCGTCCAGGATACGCAGCACGGGCTCCTGCATCTGTCTCCCTATCTGTGCTTGCCCCCCAGTACTGGAGGCTGTGATGGTCACCTTTAGAGTCTCCCCTCCATCGGGAGTCTTCTCGGCCACCACTTTCCTGCAAGAAACTTTACGATCCCCATCGGCCTCTTTAGCATTGCCGATGATTGTCTCTTTGCCTTTGTCTTTATTGGCTGTGTTTGGCCGAACTAGGACTTTCTTGCCCTCAAAGTCGATCATGTTCATTGGAAAGGGCTCTGTATCCACCTGCATTTCCTGAAATTTCAATCGTCCCTCATTAATGGCCGATTGAATCTGTCGTCGGAATACATTACAATCATTAGTGGCATGAGAAAATGAGTTATGCCACTTGCAGTACGCACGACGTTTTAGCTCGTCGGCGGATGGAACAGTGTGATTTATTTTAATATTGCCATTTTTGAGTAATTCATCAAATATTTTATCACACTTACCAACATTAAACGTAAACTTAACCTCCTCTTGCCGTTTCTTTTGAACCGGCTGCAAGGAGGAACAAGCCGAAGATTTGGCCTGTTTTGGCCAAACCATTTCAGCAGCATATACTTCCGCTGATTCGTCATCTGAGCTACTTTGGTCGCATTCTACCATATGTACGTTGTGACGCATTGTTTTAGCAGTTTCTTTGCTCCGGCTTTCGCAAGCCAAAGCCCTCTGGTGTAACTGTGCTAGTGTAAAAAATTGGATGCCTTCTAATCTCTCTTTTAAATAATATCGTAGACCATTAAAGGCTAATCCTACTAGCTGTTTTTCTGCTAAATGAATTTGAAAGCATCGGTTTCTTGTATCGCGGAATCTCCGGATGTAATCATTAACCGATTCATCTTTTGTCTGTCGCAATGACACTAAATCTACCAAATCCAATTCATAATCACCGGAGAAAAAATGATCATGAAATTTTTGTTCTAGATCCCCCCATGATGAAATGGAATTAGGAGGTAAAGTGGCATACCATGCAAACGCGGTTCCTGTTAGCGATAATGAAAATAAACGTACGCGAAATGCCTCTGTGTCGGCCAATTCTCCCAATTGTGCTAAGAACTGGCCTATATGTTCACGTGTGTTTTTCCCTTGATCACCCGAAAATTTTGCGAATTCGGGTATCCTGGTTCCCTGTGGGTATGGGTGGTGATCAAATCGTCTGTCATAAGGTTTCCGATATGATTGCCCCCCAGGGACCATGCTTACTCCGAGCTTATCTCGGAATGCCCCGGCTATTTCTTCCCTTACTATATCAATGGCAGCCGGTGCGAGACCACCGGCTCTCTGGTCAAACATAGGTGGGGTTGGCTGGACATTAGCATGTTGTCTTTCCCCCCATTGGTTTGAGTTACGTGGTGCATTTTCATTTGCCCTATATGGATCATAGGTTTGATCGTTTCTTTCCGACCTTCTAGGTGGGGCCGGAAAGCTTTCCTGGGCTTTGGATCCTGAATTAATGGGCTGGTGCATCGCATAGTGTGATGGGAAGTGTTGCTGGGACGGGCGAGGATTCATGTAATAATCCTCCTCAAAAGACTCATGCGCGAACTGTCCGGATACGTACCCGGACCGTCCGTGGTTATATGCGGACCGTCCGTCGTAGTATGCGGACCGTCCGACTGGGTAGTTTGGGTTCTGTGCTGTGTGTGGTGGCTCGGGCGCATATCTAGGTAACTCATTAAAAATAGGCCTGACTGTTGCTGGCCCGGACGGTCCGCGCTCACGTGCGGACGGTCCGGGCATGTGCAGATCGGCTGGTTTGCTGCCGATTTGCGGTTGCTTAGGGTATGTGTCCATCGGCATCCCATAAAGGGGTTGTGACTGGTCGTGACAACCTGTAGCCGATGTGTTACACGCGTTATCTCCTAACTCAACCTCGTGCGAAGGAAAATTTGCGGTACTAGATTTATCAAATGCACGTACTAGTCTCTTAAGATCGCTTTGCATACCCCCTATGATGTTCTGCATTTGTTCACGCTGATCTTCTACATAATTTCTAAGAGATTGCAGATCGTTGGTATTACTTTGAGCGAAGCCGGATCCGTCGCCCGATGTCGGACGACTTTGTTGTTCCTGTCCACTTTGAAGTTGGCCAAGAACTTTGCTTTCGCCTCCTGGATCATCCGCTCCTGGTGCTCCTCAAACTGGAGCTGCTCGTCAGCCGGCAAGGTTTCCCAAGTCGGCTCTATGATGTTGCTTGGAGAAATATCAGAGCTATCCCTTGAACCGGCCATTGAGGGCCGATTTGATAAGCTTAGATATGTCTTCCCCAGCGGAGTCGCCAAAAAGTATGTTGATGCCTTTTCGGAGCGCCAAATACTCAAGAAGAACCGGCGGCGGTGCTCTCTGCACAGGGGCGGACGGTCCGCGCGCGGGGCCGGACGGTCTGCGGCCTGGTGCGAGGCACGGTGATACTCTCTGCGCAGGGGCGGACTGTCCGCGGCCTGGGGCCGGACGGTCCGCGGCCTGGTGCGCGGCTAGGGCTTCTCTGCCTGACGGCCGGACGGTCCGCGCCCTGGGGGCCGGACGGTCCGCGCGTACGCAGAGGCGGCGGAAGTCGCCGGCGGCGCCTGGATCTCGCTCCCGGGAGGGACCCCGTTGGGGAGGAGAGATCCTAGGTGGTGTCTAGGCTCGGGCCGGCCGACCTAGACTCCTCTAATCGACGTAGAGCCGAAGAGAGACGAAGAATTTGGGGATTGGGAGGCTAAACCTAAACTAGACTAGAACTACTCCTAGGATAAAATGCGAATAAAAGTTGTATTGATTCGATTGTTGATGATTACAAATCGGCCGTAGACCTCTCTATTTATAGAGGAGGGGTCTGGACCCTTTACACAACTAATTCCGAGCTAATCCCGCGAATATAGGTAACAACCGTAGCACAAAACTCGGAACCCTAATCTGTTCTGCGCACGCGCGGACAGTCCGGCCCACAGGCGCGGACCGTCCGGACCGCGGACGCCGGCTCATTTCTGGTTCGAACACTAAGAAACGAACAGTGCCTAAATTCAGATTGGATTAATTTGTGCGTGCGTGTGTCCGTGTTCGGTTGGTCACGCGAACGCTATGTTGAGTGTTGACGGAGCAAATTCCCCGAGATGTCGACAGAGGCGTGCTCAGTAAACGAAACTGATAATCAAATCGACGCCCATCTGGACTGAATCAGCGTGTATCAACAGCATTTACTCCACTAAGTGGATGCCTTTTTCAATTGCTTGCGAACACCATGTCTACCAGCGATTTTCATGGAACGAAGTAAAGGTGATTCAGTGCATTGACAGCCAGCATTACAACAGATCCCCCCCGCGTCACTCACGATGATTCACGACTCCATTGACTAGGTCGGGTTTTTTCTTGTAGCAGTAACGCTTTCACCAGGCGTCCAGAAGAGAAGACATCGACTGCTAACTGAAAGCGCAAGGCTCTTTACCAATGGGCCTAGGTTCACGTCTGATTCTGATAGAGGGCAAGCTTTGTTTGTTTCTCTAAGCTTTTTATTAAGGTTTTTTTCTTCTCCCCAGCTTCTGTCGAATGATCGGTGACACCAAGAGTATCCACGTCACGTCACGAATCCCAGTCGGATGAAAGAAAACTCTGTTTACATTATTACATACAGGCAGGACAACAGGAGGCAGCAGTCGAATGAAAACCGGCGAGATGCCATCTGTTTCCGTCTTCTCGATAGGCCATTGAGGTGAGTAGAAGCCGACGCCGCGGAAAGGAGACCCCTATCTACTTCGCGCTGCAGCACGGAAGGCACGAAGCTTGATTGTTTACGCCAGGAGCCAAGAGCGCCGTGATTTGCTCGATCATTGTTCAGGCAGAAGCGAGCACCAGCGCCGTTTGCAGCTGTGGAAATGGTTAAAGAAGGAAGCTTGTTTCCATGGAATTCTAAGGAAAACATTGGTCCTAGACGATGATCATCTGCTTGCCCGATCAAACGAGGCATGGAGGAACACCGGAAAAGCCTGGCCTCTTTGCTCCCCCTTCTCAGTGGTGATACTGATAGCCAGATGTGCTAGGCGAAGGGCTTATGGTTACAATGAAGGTTCCGAGCAAACGCCTTCAGTGCGTGACGGAGAATATGCCGCCCTAATTAACATCAGCACCTGACAGAATGGCCGCCGTAGCAAAAGTTGACCTTCCGTTTTGGTTCTAGATGTTTTAAATGTCAAAAAAAAAGGCCACACTGAAACGTATACAAAGCTGCACCTTCTTCCAATCTTTACTACATCGTCACCTTCAGGCTTCAGATAATCAGATTTCAATACACGTCATGCCCTATGTCCTGGAAACGATCGAAGTTTCAACACGAGAAAGGAGCAGATCTGATTCAACAACCTTTTCATTTCTCGTGTATTCAGATGAACAAGAACACAACGGAACTACAAGCGTGTATCCATGGGGCGGAGAAAAAAAGAAAAGATTTTTAGAGTGTGTGTACTGGCGCTGAATTCGGCTTATAGAGGCTTTTCCTCCTGAAAAAATCACCGAATCTGCGGAATATCAGGCTCTTCTTGTGCTTCGTGGAGTCCTCCGTGTCAACGTAGTGGCTCTCGTCGATGTGGTCGAACTCGTCGTCCAAGTCCTCCGTCGCCGCGTCCGCCGCGGACTTGAGGTCGGCGATGTTGCTCAGGGACGCGAACACCCGATCCCTGGGGTTCAGGTTCCCCATCCGCGCGGACCGCGAGAAGCCAGTCGTCAGCTTACCCGGCTCGCCGATCGAGTACGTCCGCCGGCTGCTCGGCGTCCGTGGCTTGTCAGGCATCCACCGCTGCGACGCCGACCGCGGCGTTCCCTTCTTGCTGCTGCCATTCGGAAGGCGCTGATCGAGGCCGTAGCCCGGCGCGGGGGCGGTCTTGGCGGACGACGCGGGCGTGTTGCACGCCGTCGTTGTGGTGGCGGCGAGGAGGCTGTTGAGCTCCCTGAGGCTACCCTGCGCCGCGGCCTCGCTGACCCTGACGCACTCGTACTCCTGGCGGAGGCTCTGCAGCGCGCCGTCCTTGTCGGCGACGGCGGCGCTGAGGCGCGCGTTCTCGGCCCTGGCGAGCTCCAGCGAGTCCCTGGCGGCGCTGGCCTCGGCCACGGCCTGCTTGAGGATGTCCCGCAGGCGCGCGTTCTCGTCGCGGACGACGCGCTGCGACTCCACCAGCCTGGTGTTCTCCTGCCGCGCCCGGCTCGCGTCGCCCTCGGACGCGCGCACGCAGTCGAGGAGCACGCGCTCCTTGTCGCCCCAGGCCGCCGCGCACTCGTCGGCCTCGAGCCTGTAGCGGTCGCGCTCGTCGGACGCGCCGCGCAGCGCCGCGCGCAGCCGCCCGGCCTCGGCGTTGGCGGCCTCCAGCTCGGCCTGCGCCTCGGAGAGCCAGGCCTTGACCTGCCTGGCCTCCGCGGTCACGTCCGAGAGCGCGGCGGAGAGGTCGTCCAGCGCCTTGCGGCTCCTCTCCTCGCCCTGCACCGCCGCCCGGAGCTCCGCGCGCAGGACCATGATCTCCTCGTCCGCGCCGCCGAACATGAGGTCCCTGACGCTCCTCTGCTCCAGCACGCCGCCGCGCCGGGCTGACGCGAGGCTCTTGCTCGCCTGCTGCTGCAGCGTGGCCATCTCCAGCTTGGCCTCCTCGAGCGATATCTTGGTCTGCTCCAGCTGCTTGGTCTGGTATATCAGCGACTCCAGCATCTTGCGCTCCGACTGCTTGGACTTGCTCACCTCCCGCTCCAGAAGGTGCACCTTGTCCGCGACACCCTTGGCGCCGCCGTCCCGCCTCAGGTCCTCGAGGTCCCTCACGGTCCGGGCCTTCTCCTCCCGCTCCCTCCGGAGCTCCTCCTCCAGCTGCGCCACCCGCTGCTGCATCGCGCCCACGCCGCGCCGCCTCTGCCGAACAGGAAACCAAGAGCCGCCGCCGTTAGAAAAAAACAAACTGTAATGTCCTTAATATATACCGGCGCCCCTGATCGGTCTTGACTCCGTTCCAAAGGCGTTCGGCTTCGTGCGTAACGTAGCGTGGGAGATGGCAACAAAAGGCGGTGGTGTGCAGTACCTCCGGGGACAGGGACGCCTTGGAGCCGCCGCCGGCGGATGAGCGGCTGCGCTGGAGGCGAGGGGACAGCTCGCGGTCCCTGGAGACGGACGAGGCGGTGGCGGCACCCCTGAGGCCTGAGCCCGGCCTCGAAGGAGATCCGATCTGCGAGGTGGATGGCGGATCCCAGTTGAGGAAACCGTATCGCCGGACTAAATAGTCAAACAATAAAAGAACGCACATGGAGGCCACTGTCACAGGGAGTGGCAACGGAGAGATCAGCCGGGGAAGAAGGATCTATAGCCAAGGAAGGTGCGTGGGCGGGCGAGTGAATTCTCACCTCGGGTCGGGCACGAGGCGGCCGGCGCGGACTCCGAGGCCAGGAAAAGAAACCCGTGTCAGAGGGGAACGTAAAAGAAGAAGGCCTGGCGGGCCACCGCCGAGGACGGGGTCGGGGACTCGGGGGTGCTGTACTGCTGTGGTCGTGGTCGTCGTCGTGGAAGGGCAGGGGCGCAGCCGCGCAGGGCGAAGGTGAAGCCACGCCGTGGGCAGGGCTTTTTGGAATGCAAGGATTTTAGATTTTACAATCGGTTTATTTTTATAGGAAAGACGAAATATTTCGCCTCAGATACGTATATATATTAAAAAACAAACGGAGTCCGGTTTACATGTATGTATTGTGTGCGTCGTCGCGGGCGAGGGCCCGCAAAAGGCGGGTGCGTTTGGAGCCTGGCGGGCGGCAGGCGTGGACACTGGATAGCGGACACGGCGTGTGACATGGGGTCAACGGCGGTGGTTTTGCCCGGTATTCTTTGATCGGGCACGGGGGCGGGGGCTGGAGCTGGAGCTGGAGCTGGGGGTGGCCGTCTGTCGCGCCGGCGCGGGAGGGCCTCCCTCCCTTCTGCGTGCCGCCGTTTGGTGGGGCGCGGGCTGCGGGAAAATTCTGTTGAAGCTGCGGCCACGTGATGACCACGTGAGAGCGGTTGATCGTTGAATGGGGTAGGCAGGTCTAAGTTTTTTCTTTTTCAGCGCGTCGTTAGTATACACGGACCTTTCTCTTGAACCAGTCAATCAGATGACGACGCTTCTGCTGGTAGTTTCATAAATATTTTTTCAGCGTTACAAGAACTCCTTACCCTTGACGAGGAGTATAGTATTTTAGATAGTGGTGATGGGAAGTTGAGATCTCAGTTGACTATAACCCTATCATGTATATAGAAGATGACCTTATACCACTAAAATGTAAATCTAAGACGTCCCCACGTTAAAATAGATCAAAACCAATTTACAATATAAGGGTTTTTTCGGTTATTTGCAATCCATATAAATTGGAGGGGATTGATACGAATTGGAGGAGCTTTTGACTTACTAGGGATTGAAACCCCATCAATCCCCCTCAATCAATATGGATTGGGTAGAACCGAATATGGCCTAAATCGGTTGCCTAGCTAACGAAAAAATCGGCTAAACCGAGTTTCTAGAGGATGGGCACCTGTGGACTGTGGTCGACTTGGTTGGCTGTAGGAGGATGGCCTGCTCGGACTTGAAGGCCATCCTGTTTAGCCTATCGGACTTGAAGGCCGTCCTATTTAGCATATCTCCGATAAATTTCTTATCTTATACTCTATTTTATCTTTTAATTCAAACTTCATCCTATAAATAGTATTATATACTTATGCTCTATTTTATCTTCTAATTCAAACTTTATTCTATAAATAATATTATATAGTGCGTTTTTATTAGTCCTGTCAATTGCCCAACGCAAAGTGGACCGACGATACGGGGCTCCCAAATTTTTGGAGCCTAATTTTTTTGAGTTTTCTGGTAACATAGCAAAAAAAATATTTGATGTTTTGCAAAATAAACCGAAGAATCTTAGCTTTGGAATAGATAAAACAAGAGGACAAGGATATGATAATAGATCAAATATGAAAGGGCATAGTTTAGGTTAATTTTATCTCTATGCACTATAGATTATATGGTCTATTTTCATGGTTTGTACTGGGCCCAAAATACTTCGAGACGGCCTGGCGTTTAGAATTTTACCATATCCACTGGAGACAACCTTAGACAGTTAACACTATCTTCTTCCTCGGTTTTCATGCTACGATTTTTTTGTAACATGAAATATAAAATATTAGTAATTTGTATCTTTGAATAAATGTATTCTAAAAATAGATTAAAAGATCTATATAGTAATATTAACTATGTACCATAATTTTTGATATTTTATATATTTAGTTAAAGTTAAAAATAATATATATTTAGTTAAAATTAAAATAGTTGACCTCTCGTAAGAAAAACCTAATTAAGTAATGAGAAGTCTTTTCACTAAGCTAAAGATCCTACTCCCTCTGTTTTAAATTATAACCCGTTTGACTTTTTTATATCAAGTTTTATTGACTCGTCTTATTAAGTTTTTCATTATTATTGTTATGTTCTTCTGGTATCGTTTAACATATAATATACTTTAAATATGTGTTTGAAATATTTATTTTTTCTTAAAAATTGAATAAGACAATCCGATCAATCTTCCCCACAAAAGTCAAACGAATTATAAATTAAGACGGTGGAGTATTTTCGATGAGTGTCCCTTCTTTAAAAAAACACAGGTAAAACTTACCTCAGATGTTTCTTTTCTAGATTCTACTTATGTAATCAACAAGGATGATATTTATTTGTATCAAAGAAACCCGTAATTTGGCAGGTTGATCTCGAAAAGTCGAACTCATTCTGACTGTAGCACCAGTAGGCGTGCGCTAGACTTCCACGTTGTTGGCTTCGCTTTAATCCGAAACAATTTATATTATTTTTTATAATATTTTGTTTCCATAGATTACAGCTATGACAGTTCGAATAGTTGACTTTAATCCGAAACGAACAACTTATAACAAAATTGTGTGGGTTTGGACTAGACATTAGAACATGGAAATGGAATTCAGCATTATAATGTGCCGCCAACGTCTCTACAAACTCTACGCACTCCAATTCTACACGTGTATGGAAATGGAATTCAGCATTATAATGTGCTGCCAACGTCTCTAGAAGAAACTCTACGCACTCCAATTTTACACGTGTGTCCCCGTACTGATACTGCAATGTTGTTACTCATTACAATTGAGAACTACTTATGCCGTTTGGTTAACGGAATGTAACGTAAATGGTAACGGTAGTAATTCACACTCGAATACTGATGATAACAAGTTTAAATAAGTCGATATCTATTTTTAGCGTAATATCAATTATGATTAGATTTAAACAAATATAATATAACGTTATCGGTTACCTATTATGTTACCAATATTTCAACCAAATGACACCTTTGATGTTTCTAAGAGCCACACACACAGTTGAAATTACGTTCGAAGGTGGATTTCAGATCGGTAACGGCACCTTTTTTTTTTTTTTGACAAACCTGCTAGAGTGCTCGTTAAGCCGAAAATATGAAAAAAAGAGGATTGCTGGCTTTTTGCTCCTTCCTGATGGCCAGTTTAGCCCAAGCCCAACTTGAGAAAATGAGGAGAAAGGCCTCAGGATTTTGGAATTTGGAACCCAACGCTGCATTTCCCAACTGGGGGCACACATTAACCTCAGCCTCATTTCTCTTTTATTTCCGCTCTCCTCCATTCTCTGTTTGCTACTTTGCAAGTCTCGAACAAAACCTGAAGCAACTCGAAGCGAAGCCGCGATACTGCGAGAAGCGGAAGCGGGGAGGGCGAGGAGGAGCAGCAATGGAGGCGCTGCTGGAGCTCGAGAAGATGCAGAGGGTGCTGTCCCTCATGAGTTCACGCGGCCTCTCCCACACCGACTCCAGCTGCGGCGGCGCTGCCGCTGACCGCTTCCTCGCCCAATTCCTCCTCTTCATGGTACGGTTTTTGGGGGTCGCCCCTCTTCCTCCGTATGACCGTATATACGAATTCAATCGGATCCTTACCAGTGCGCCGAAGCAGGCAAAATGGATTTTTCCCCTTTGTTTTTATATGACACGGACTGTGTCTAGCATAGCATAGTGCTCCCTCCGCCGCCCGTCCCTGCCTTCGTCCTTCGTGGTGGTTTTTGGTTAGGCCATGGATTTAAGGCGCGTATATGCTGTTCGTTTAGCATTTTCATGGGTTTATTCGACGAATACGGTTTCGATTGTGCATTTACGCACGCGTAGCTCGCTGAAGTGTTCCGATTGATTTGATGAGTTGTTGGATTTTGTATTGACCTGCTGTTGATTGGTGACGTGTGCTCGCTGCTCTCCTCTCGTAGTTTTAATCCAGTTAGCTAAATGCCTGGCCGAAGGAGCTTACACCACTAGAGTAGGCATGGTCAACTGGAGACTGGACCAGATTGATTTGTCACATTGGTCATGACCAGACTTCAATAATGCAACCTTGCCTTAATGATCAGATTCATCACACTAGTTTGCTTTGCTGTTCTCGTTGCTCCTCTGAATTGGGTATCTCCTGCTGAAACATCAAGTATTCCCATGCTTTTTGAAATGGGACAGAAAGAAGCACCGAGAACTACTTCCAAAATTATGATCACAAAATCTTTTGTGTAGGTGCAACCGTTTGATTCTCTTACCCTGGAGAATAAGTTCCTTTTGATCTCTGAGCTATTAAGAAAGGTAATCTAAGTGACACCGTCTAACTTTTAGTTCATATTTGTCTATGTGTTTTCTATGAAGAAATTATAGTTGAGACTTCTTTTATTAGGCTACTCCTAATACTTTGGAAGAAGTGCAGCATCTCACCCATCTGGAAGGTAGTGGTAATAGTTGTGAAGTAATGATGATCTTACATTAACCTTATGAGTTTATCCGGAAATTTTCTTGTTGATTGGGTCTGGAACTCTGATAAGACATAGGACCCTTTCAAACGCAGCTAATAAAGATATATGTTCTGGAGGTTCACTCCAGCCAATTAAGAAGTTTAAGATGCATGCCGAGAAATCAACCGTTCAAGCTATGCCGATGGTTGGTTTTGATGCGATGGCAAGAGCTAAGTCTACGCTTGAAGATTTTGTATGTATTCTTTGTAGTTGGTACTCGTAAAAATCCTTAATGGAAACACTGCCATGAATTAATCCTGGAGTGACCCAGGTCTTCTGGGCTGCCTTTTAGTTTTTCTTCTTTTATTTTTCTCAAGAGAAACCTGTTTACCTTTTCTTTTCTCACATCAATAAAATCTTAGCACATTAGGGGATTCCTTTACTGTTTTTGCTAAAAAAACACTGTCATACTGCCTTTTGTTGAGATTTTGCAATGCAAGTGCTACAAAACAATTGAACCGCTTATAGAGGCATTAAGCCCGTATAAAAAATAGCAAGGTATCTTTGAATGTATTTTGTTGTTCCATTATTAGTCTTATAGAGAAACTGGGTCACATGCTGTTCTAAATTTTGATTTTTCCTGTTCAAACATGTCTTTTTTGGGGGGTTATGAGTCTATCTTGAGCACTTCCTGATAATTATGTTTCCCTAAAGTCCCTTTTTTCCTTCTTGAGAAAACAGTGTAGGTCGTACTTTATGTTTCATGGTTTGGATGTTAACAAGCCACAAGCCATTTTCAAGTATCTACCTGTTCTTTCTTTCACAGAGAGTTACATATATCAGGTTTTTTCAACCTCTTGAAATGTGCTTCAAACTTTCATCTTATGGCTTATGTTCTGCATTGAACAAACTAAACATTTCTTGTTGCAGTTAGATGCTTCAAATGAAGACTGTTTACATGTAGTCCCAGATGACAACACTTCAAAAGTAAGACCTGCATTGTAGTGAAATAAGATAGAGATATAGAATGCAAGTTTTGCTAAATCTGATCTACATAGGCCCTGTATATAGTGTATACATTAGCCGCCTTATCTACCATTAGGGATGAAAGTGGATAACCGAATTGTTATGGAAAATTTAATATTTTGAAATAGATATATATGAAATTTGATGCTGATCTTTTCTTATGTTATCAAGCACATTATTACAAATAAGAATAATTTTTTGTATAAATTGTTTTATGCATTATTTGCTCCCTACAACAAAAAAGGTGAAACAATATCCGAATTTGTGTCTGACTTTTATATCTATCATTTGAGTATATGATAAATTTGAGGCTTATCTTTTATGAATCTTTACAAGTTCAATGCTATAAACAAGAATATGAATTTGCATTGCAGATTTTATATTCTATTTATTTGCAATCAAAGAAATAAGACAAAAAATAATATCCGAATAAGTATCCGTTTTCGTCCAATTTCATCCCTATCTACCATACAGGTGTTGGGAAAGAAAGAAGAATCTCTCAATGAGACATCCTTGTCTCAAATGATTGAACCCCTTGAAGGGCTTCTTCAGTGCCAAGGATTAATGACAGACCGGTTGGAATCTTCTCCTCTATGTACTTGTACATATGTAATATATTCACTAATATTTGAGCTAGTTACTCACTTCATTTTCTATTGTTTATAGATTGCGAACTGAACTCAAATCAGGCATTCAGTATTGGTCTCTAGAGAGGAAGCTCTGCCAAGCATTACTAAGAAATGAGAAGGTAAGGAGAGACCTTTGTTTGCTGTAATTTAAAAACAACTAAGTATCCTGATAATAGCGATGCTTCAGTAGATCATCTGTTGAATTTGATCAGACCTGTTTATCGTCATTTTTCTTTGGAAAAGCTGTATGCTCTTGATACTAAGAGGAAGCGATGAATGCCACATAACGAACTATCTTAATACTATTTAAAGTGAATCCATTAATAACTAACTTAATTTTATATTTCAAATCTATAACTGAACATAGACAATATTTCCTCTTGGCAACCTCAAATATAATCTCGACCTTGGGATGGGCTGCCATTTCAGGTGCCCCGTAATGCCCAAGTTCTCTTTGATGTTGCTCTGGAGACCAAGGTTGGGAATGGGGAGAACACCAAATTTTGGACTGATCGTTGGCTGCAAGGCAGCACTGTAGGTGAGCTGGCCCCCCTATCTTATTCAGGTGGTTCCTAAACGAGCAAGGAGACAACGTACTGTCTCTCAAGCTTTGAGCAACAGGACTTGGATTGCTGATATCCAGGGTGCCCTCACAGTACAGGTGCTTGTCGAATACCTGAGGCTCTGGGAGTCAGTTGATGGTGTTACTTTGCAACCTTCAGTTTCAGATCAGCACGCGTAGAAGCTCACAGATTCAGGGATATACACTAGTAAATCTGCATATAATACCTTCTTCGTGGGTTCAGTTAAGTTTGCACCTTGGAGAAGGATTTGGAAATCGTGGTCCCCCCTTCGGTGCAAGTTTTTCATTTGGTTGGCAGTCAAGAACAGATGCTGGACAGCAGATTGCTTGTCAAAACATGGACTGCCGCACCACAGCCTTTGCCTCCTTTGTGATCAGGTTGAGGAGGATGTACAGCATATTCTTGTGTCTTGCGTCTTCTCCCGGGAGGTTTGGACCGAAATCCTCCTTTGTGTTGGCCTGCAGGTGATGGCTCCTCAGCCTGATGTGAGAACTTTCTCCGCCTGGTGGTGTTGGGCTGCCAGCAGTTTGCTAAAGGAGAAGATGAAAGGATTTAATTCCCTAGTCATCCTTGTGGCCTGGACTATTTGGAAGCATAGGAATGAGTGTGTGTTTGAGGGTTTTAATTCTAGTGTCCCTTCAGTTTGCCAAGAAGTGGGTGCAGAGAGTGAGCTCTGGTGTTTAGCCTGTAACACGGCACTCCAGAAGCTGCTCGGCGGGGCGCGAAGACTGGACGCCTAGTCTTTCCCTGTAGGGTCGTTGGTTTGTCTTTGCGCGTGGCACGCTTGTAATTTAGTATGTTGGCGTCATGAGGGGCGGACCTCATGCCTCCCCTTATGTATTGTACTGTTTTTCTCCTTTCTTAATGCAATGACATGCAACTCTCCTGCATAGTTAAAAAAATATATAATGCTTAGTGTTATTTTTCTGTAGATCTCGATTGAAGATGTTATGATGGCAATCCATCTGAAATCATTTGACTATCGAGTTCTTAACCTGTTGATGTTTCAACTTACTGGTCAGCATGTATGCATGCCTCTTTTTCAATAACCTACTAAATTCTATTCTGACTTCTATTGTTAAAACTTGACATCATTTTCTTTCTTGTTTATTTATTAGGTCAATGAATTGCATATGGACTTCTTGTCAGTTTCAGAATTTTTGGTTGAGATATCTGATGACCTGTGAGTTTGCTCTGAATCTTATTCCCATGCATCACAGCATAACAAAATGGTAGGAACTGCCTACTTCTTAAAAATCTGTCATTAATGTTTTGGTAAATTTGTAAAATCTGAGGCAAGGTAGTGCATGGGTTAAGATGGAACTAGTGCTTCTATTGAGATGTCGGTGTTGTATGTAAATGGAAAACAATAATTTTAATTTAAATGAAATTGTGTTTTAGTTATCATGTAATCTAACTATTAAAGGATCTGCGGATATAGAAACCCAAAAACTTATGCACTTTTGTAGTGTACCTTAGTGTGATTTATGGGAAAATCATCAGATTAGTAGCGTTGTTATATACAATCCTGTACCTTTTTCCTTCTTAATCAAATGACATGCAGCTCTCCTGCATTGTTTGAGAAAAAAGTGTATATAAGTCCTCGGGGGTCAATATAAGCCTAGATGCACCATGTGCTGGACAGACACTATGAATAACTTTCAGTCTTTTTTTTATTTGTTTCACAAACCATGTCATCAATTGAAATAGCTGTTTCACCCGTGACTTGTTTTTGAATATCTTGCAGGTATGATTATGAGGTAAGTTGGGCTACCGAAACTGATGGTATCGTATAATCTTAGCTGTACTAGTGAGTGTAGGCCTAACTGTTGAAGAAGTTCAATTTGTTTTGTAGGATGACGTTATGAACAATACGTTCAATATCCTTCGCATGTTTGCTGCAATATATGGACCATTAGAGGCACCGAATATGCTGGTGGGTAGCAGACAGTCTATATGTTTAACTAAACAGCACATATCTCTCCTGATAATGTCACTCCTTCATTCCTTTTTTCAAATGCTATCAGATATTCAACTTATTTCCTGCTTGCAAAATTGTGAGTTACGTAGGCATAAGCATGTTGCGTGTCGTTTTGATATTTTGTTTATGTATCAATAATCTTGTTTCAAAATTTAAGATACTGTTAGCGGGTACCTGTTTATCCCTCAATAACCAAACTAAACAGGGGGAGCGTTGTCTGAGGCAAATTGGAAATTAGGTCGATTCACAAAACCGCTGAACTCAGTACAACAGGTTTTGATTGAATTGTGGAGTACTTGTAGTTAGCAATCTAGCCTATCTATGAATCAGGATAAGCACAAATGAAAAATTCCTGATATTGCAAATAAATAAATAATATAATAGAGTAGAATTTAGTGCTTTTGAAAAACTCTTGAAATTCCAAATGTTGCTACAACATTCAGTATACTAGAGTCCTGTCCACAAAAGTTTTGTTGTCAGCTTGGTTTGATTTGTCCTATTTGTCTTTATTTTTCACTGGTGAGTTTCCCACAGAAAGATCTTTTCATTTTTTATATGTAAATACAAAAATACAAGGTTATGTAAAAGAAATAAAAAACGGTACACTAAAAAAGAAACTCAGGGGCGGACCCAGTGGGTGGTCCATATGGGTCATGGCACACCCTAAGAACACAAAAGAACAGATAGTTTAGTGGTCTAAGTGTTGCTTTTGAACTAGCTAGCCAGAGTTCAAATCCTGGTTGTTGTTTATTTTTCCAAGTTTATTTACTAGCACACCTAGGGCTGGAAAAAAGCTCGAGCTCGTGGTGGCTCGGCTCGCTACAGCTCGCGAGCTGAGTCCTGGCTCGACCCAACAATAATTTGTTACATAAAAATCCTAATTAGTATATAGTGTTAGTACCAAGTAAACGATTAGTTTATATTATTTGAGATTACTTCACAAAATTAATATATTTTATATATTATATTAGTAATATATTTATTTTACTAATTTAAAATAGGTTACTTAAATTGATTTTGAGATTTTATATTATATTTTGGACAACGATTTCACGTTTATGGCTAGGCTCGTTGGCTTGGCGAGCTAGCAACAAGCCGAGCCTGGCTTGGCTTGTTAATTGATCGAGCTCAACTTGGCTCAGCTCGTTTCCACCCCTAGGCACACCCTAAACTTGAGGGCTGGGTTCGCCACTCAGAAACTATATAAAACTGAACCATGTCAATCAGAGGATGTAGTTCTTGTATTCTGGGTAAATGCAGGATTAGCTCACTTTTGAATTGTTGCTTCCAAGAAGAAATACTTGGAGTCTTGCCCTCAAAGATGTAGAGCTTTGTGCTGTTTCTGTAAATACTGGTTACCCATGGTTGGAACTTCCATGAAATTATTTTGGACTTGCTGTCTTATCTCAAGTAACATGTCTTGGAGGTTGAGTTTCAAAGTCACTGGATGTTAACTGAGAACCAGCAGCTGATAGCCATTGTACATTAGAAAAATATATTCCTCATTGGCTCATTTCCACTTCATTTTCCATTTATTGGGCATAGCTGCAGCTACTGTCTACATGGCTATTTCTTCTTAGGATATTCTTGTGTCTTCATTGAAAATCAGCCATGTGTCCTGTTTGTTTTCCAATTGGTGACTTGTAGATTTTAACTTCATATGATTGTTGTTCACCGAGCCAAAGCTATTGTTATGGGCATGATTAACTAGCTGACTGGGTTCATAGGAAAATGGAGGAGGTTTACAAATCCAGTGAGAAAATAAGTATGGCAACCCCATTTTTCCAAGGAGTTTCCATTTTCCCAAGAGAAATTAGTTCAGGAAAATGAGAATCTCTTGAAAAAATGGAGTTGCCAAACTTTTTTTTTTCTTGAACGCGCAGGTGCGCATCATTAAATTAAGAGAAGAAAAGAGTCCAAAATGGACCAAAGTACAATATCTTAAAAGCCAGAATACCAGATCACCAAACTCCTGCTGTGCACAGTACTCCAGCCTCGTATGTATCCCCTTAAAGATAGGAACGGGCTCCCATCTTCATTTTTGTTTATTCGAAAAAGATGTATCTTTGCCTTACAGAGATAGGCCGTAGGTCTATGTATTATTGGTAACGACAGTTTTTTTCGCCCTTAAAGGCATGTGCTCCCATCCCCATGACACTTGGATGTGCATGGGGATGACTGCACTGCATGGGAGCAAATGCCCCTAAGGCATATTTGTCTTGTATAGTCTTGTGATAAGTGTACTGGATATACTGATTAGTCATATGTTGAACAATACTGTTTATAAGTTATGATGGTAATACTTGCCATGGCTGTTGTAGGCCAAGTGCATAGGCGAGGCTGAAGAGAAATACGAGAGCTTCTCCAAGAAACTGGATCCTAGTCTCTCAGGTAGTTACTGGAGAAGATGTGAGGAAGCGACGAAGGAAGGTAGGAAAGGCATTTTGGGTCTGTTTCTTCATCTGACCTGTTTTTATATTTGGAGCACTGTCATGTTTGTTTATCATCCTATTGCAGGCGGAAAAACATCAGGCCATGCATATGGAACATGGAATATCCCTCGTGTGATAAGCAACGAAGATGCTTTCCGACGTGAAAGACGGAGCAAACACGATGCTTGTGCTGTGATCACTTGATAGGCAAATTTCATGTTCCAGACTTCCAGGCATCTTCAAAATTGAATGAAGCTAGGTACACTGCTAGACAGTGTCTTACTTACCTGTATGCACGTTTCCATTCTTGCCAGGTGAAATGCAGAAATGACCTGCAACCGTTGATGTAAGGTGCTAGGGGTCTGCTCAGTGGGAACTCCTTGAGGATATAGTGGTCCTTGGCCTACCTTGGGCCCCTTTGATGCTCACAAATGTACCCATTTTCAAGTCAAATTTTCACAAATGCAGAAATGACATGCTGAATTTAGTTTCTGTAAGGCTGTCTCCATCGGATACCCCATCTCATCTCTTTTCAAACTTATCTGTAAATAATGTCAAACAGTATAGTTTTTTACTGAGTCCAAGAAGGGAACAAGTCGGTCTGGACTCTGGAGTGCGCCTTGTGGCCACGTGAGAGCATCTGATTCACGACGGGCTACAGTGACAGATGGATATGTATCGGTGTATCCTGCTACTCCTACCCCTATACTCGTGGCTGCGCCTGCTACAGTGACAGACGGGCTACAGTGATTCACATTCCATGTGATTGGTTGTTAGGATCAGCAGATCCTGGTCGAAGCCGAGATGCAGGTTGGGCTTAACCTGTATGCATTGATGCAAACCAAAATAAGTTCTCTTGTTTGGTTGTTTGTCCTCAATTAGTTAGGATCAACACTGTTTTAGGTAAGTTGTATGGATTTAGCTTTAAGTTGCACGACTCAACTATATTTCTAAAATTACAATGCCATAAATTATAACGCCATAAATTACACAAAATCCAAATTTATACAATTATAAATTACAATAACTTATCCTTTACATATCTTTTACAAAATTATAAATTACAATTATAGTATTGATACTGAGGCACAAGAACACTTTATAAAATTATAGTTTAAAGTATGCATTACCAGTTTACCAGCGTCCATTGCAGCCACCCATTATGTTCTCAGTTCTCAAACACCAAAAACACTTGTAAACAAAACAACTCAGTTCTCGGTTCAATTTACAAAAACACCAGATTAAGTGTACAATCAAAATACTTGTAAACAAAACAGCTCTCTGTTTAGCAAATACTTGTAAACAAAACAAATCAAGTGTACAACCAAAAATTCTATTCTCAGTTCTCAAACACCAAAAACCAGATCAAGTGCAGCAAATACTTGTAAACATCTATCAATCTAAGTTAAAGATGTTATTAGTAACTGAATTGGTCTTAAGTTTCAAAGAAAGCGCAGTGGTATGCAAAACTCTATCAATCTATCATCTCCTATCACCTTCTTAGCAAGCTATAAATTTGTGGATGCTGTGATTTATGCTACAGCTGGATATTCAATCTCTAGCATTGCCAACTATTAACTGGCCGGTTGACGAGAAGCACACTGAGATTTGTGCTGGGTTGACTAGACTTAGGAGAGGCAGGAATCACCAGGACGACCCGAATTGTAGCTGAAGAAGCGAATCTTTTAATTTCAAAATTCCAAAGTAAGCATAAACAAGAAACAAAGCAACTACGAAAGGAGATTGAGGGAAGGATGACCGGAGGTTGCTTGGAGCTTAGTACATCTGTCTCATTGCACATGGGTGAAAGTCGCCTAGAGGGGGGGGGGGGGGTGAATAGGCGAAATCTGAAATTTATAAACTTTAAGCACAACTACAAACCAGGGTTAGCGTTAAAAATAAAATCAAGTCCGAAAGAGAGGGCAAAAACAAATCACAAGCAAATGAAGAGTGTGACACGGTGATTTGTTTTACCAAGGTTCGGTTCTTGCAAACCTACTCCCCGTTGAGGTGGTCACAAAGACCGGGTACATAGTCGAGTCCCAAGTTCTCGGGCTGGTATGTTGACGCTGTCAACGGGTTGGCCAGAGCCGGGTTCGCGAGAGCAGCCCCCGAGCCTTCGCACAGAGCGAGAGGACGGTCAAGGACAGACTCGGCTTTTTTCATACGCCCCTGTGTCGCCTTTCCGCAAGGAGGAGGGGGGGGGGGGAAAGCGCCATGCTGCCCTCGGAGGGCGCCGAACATGGTGTCTCCAGTGAGTTGCTAGCGGGTAATCCGAGTGGACGCCCGTGCCCCATTCGTTAGGGGTCGGCTAGTGGCCCGGAGGCGCACTCCAAAAGTACCTGCGGGTGATTCGCCGGACCCGGTCCCCTTTTGACGGGGTCCGAGGGCTCGATGCCTCCCTCTGGTGGGATTCCGTTACGAAAATCACTCCCGCTGGTCTCGGAAATGTCCTAGGGTACCTCGGGAGCGTAGCCCGAGCCTTGGTTATGTATCGAACGTACCCAGGGTCATCCCTCGCTCTGCGTGCTCTGAGGCGGCTGTCGAACCCTTCGGGGGCCAGCCTACGAACCCCTGATCAGTAGTGGGCGCGGAGCCCGAGTGGCCTGAGGCGGCTGTTGAACCCTTCCGAGGGGCCAGCCTTCGAACCTCTGACCAGTAGTGGGCGCGGAGCCCGAGTGCTCTGAGGCGGCTGTCGAACCCTTCCGAGGGGCCAGCCTTCGAACCTCTGATCAGTAGGGGGGCTTGGGGCCCGTTTCCTTCGTGGAGAAGGATCCCTTTCGGAGTATCCCCTTTCCCGGTCCCTGTGGCAAGAGAGAGAAAGAGGAAGTGGAAAAGGATACGAAATCGAACGTCGTGGCGTACCTTTTTGACGCGGTCATTATGGCGGAGGTGAAGCGTCGCCCGCTTTGCCTGCCAAAGGTGCCGCCTGCCCTGCCGCAGAGTTAATGCGACGGGACGAGTGGTTCACGGGGCAGCCGTTGTGCGTGCGCGAGCCGTTCGAGGAACGAGCGTCTCGCTTTTTGAGTTTTGAATCTCGCGGCGGGTTCGGGCGAAGTGTTGAACGGGTCTCGCCTGGGCCTTTATATATTCGGGAGAGGGACTGGTGACAGTTCTTTACTCTGCTGCTCGCCTCCCACTTAGGTTTTTGCAACCTGAGGGAATAGCCAGAGAAAGGAAACCGCGCACCTTGTCCTCTCCGCCGCCACCTCTTCTGCTTGGTGATGGCCGAGCGGGTGACCGTTGTTCCGCCGCGCGACCCATGGCCTTTCTCCACCGTCACGACGGATGATCTGGAGGCCCTTGTTGCTGATGGTTTGCTTCGCCCTCTCTCCGGTGACTCGCAGCCGGAGTGGATGGCCCCTCCGAGTGGAGCCGCCCCGTCCCCACCGCCGGGGTATGTGCTGAGCTTCGTCTCTTTCCACGAGCGGGGGTTTGGAGTGCCGGCAAGCCGCTTTATGCGGGCGATTCTGCATGTCTACGGGGTGGAGCTGCACAATCTCAGCCCCAACTCCATCTCGCAAGCAGCCATCTTCGCAGCGATTTGCGAAGGATATTTGGGGATTGCCCCCAACTGGGACCTGTGGACCCATCTCTTCTCCGCAGAGCTTTTTGCCTCGACGACGGGGGAAAGAAGAGTTCGTATGGCGGTGCAGGCCGGTGGCTGCATCCTCCAGTTGAGGCAGGCGTGGGAGCAGCAGTACATCCCTGCCATCCTCGTGTCTTCGAACAAAGGATGTCAGCGCCGGTGGTTTTATCTCCGAAATGACGACGGGAGGCTCCCGTCGTTTTCTCAGCGAGTGGTGACCGCCGCCGGCGATAACTGGCGCTACGGGGCCCCGCGCGAGAGACAGAAGAATCTCCAGCCCCTTTTGAAGGCCTTGGAGGAGCTGCGAAAAGGAGGGCTCACCGCCGCGGGGGTGGTTGCCGCCATTCATCGCCGGAGGGTGCTCCCCTTGACGGAGCGACGGCTGCCGCTTTGGGAGATGACACCGGGGGTCGACTTGGAGGGTTTGCAGATGTCCTCGGACCCTCTTCCCGCCGACGACCTCCACAGGCGGGTAGCCGGTACGATGGGGAAGTTAGACACCGACGCCTTTTCCCAGCTCTCGATGCGTCCCGGTCGTGGGTGTGTGTCCCTGGTGAGTGTCCGCTCCTTCTTCCTTCTCGTGTCGGATTGCCCTTGGTTCTCACAGCCGAGACTTTTCGCCCGTCTGCATGAGGTGGGGTCTCACAAGCCTTCCCTGCCACCGGTCCCGGAGGACGCGGTGGACCGAGCTGCGCGGAGGGTCGCCGCGGAGAAGAGGAAGGAGAAGAAGGACGCGAAGAAGGCTCGGGCCCGTGAGCGGATGCGGGCTCGGGATGCCTTGGAAAGGCTTCGTCGTCGGCAGGAGAGGGATGGGCTCCCGAGGGAGCCGTCGCCGGAGACGCCTGATGACGACGACGACGACGATGATGACGAAGATGACGATATGACCGCCTGCCTTGGCCTTAGCCTGGATCTGAGGCTGGGCCAGGGGCCATCGAGCCAGCCCCCGAGTGGGCTGGTGCTGTCGGTATCCGGGGCGGGGGCATCAGGGTCCCGGCCCGAAGAACAGGGGCAGGCCGAGGGGGTTTTTGACGCTTCGGCCCAGGTAGCTGAGGTGACCCCGGGGAGCCAGTCCGTCCCGCCTGTGCCCCCAGAGCCGTTGTCCGTGCCGGCGGCAGAGGAGGTCGATCCTCGGGTCGCCGTGTCCGCGCCCAGGCGGACCGTTCCTTCGGCGCCCCAGGCGCCCGAGGCAGGGATGGCGCCGAAGCCGGCAGCGGCGCAAGCCTCGGCGGCGCCCGCCGGCGCCGAGGCTCGAGGGGCCTCCCCGCAGGCGCAATTGATCGTGGCCCGGAGTGGGTAAGTATCTGAGGACACTTCTGTCCCGGCGCCTCCTCGTGTGTCGTGATCCTGCTTTTTCCCTTTCTTCCCAGCAAGCGGAGGCATGGTTCGACCAGTCTGGCTCCCCGAAAAGCCCTTAAGACGGCGCCAGCTTCTGCAGCTGGTGCCGCATCAGGCCTCGGCGGCCGGCTGGCCTCCGCACAAGGTGTCCCTGATCAGGAGGTTCAGTCGGCACGAGTTGCCATGGGGCGAGCTCCCGAGGCCGACTCCTCCGTCGAGGCGGCCGTCGTGCCGGGGGAGACTGCTGGCGCGGCAGCGACCTCGAGCCCACCAGACGCGTTGCCGGTGCTGGCACCGGCTTCTGCCAAGGCAGTTGCCGTTCTGGCCGTGGAGCCACCCGTCGCCGCCGACGCTGAGATGGCCGAGGCGTCGCTACTTGATGCCTCGGAGGAGGGGGCGCAGAACCGTGACCCGTCCTGGGGGCGGCAACCTCGTCCCCGCGCGGCGCAGTCCCGACGAGCGGCGTCAGTCGCTCCAGTTCTGGACCAGTGGGGCTTCGGATCCCCTCTTCGTTCTTGACGATGAGCGAGAGGAGCAGTCTTGGGACAGGCTTCGTGAGTGCGCCGAGGCAACGGTGGGGTCGCTTCGGTCGACCTTGGAGGTCCTTTGTAGGGACGTTCCCAAGATCCTCCAGGTAATGATTTCAAGCATACCTTTCTGAAAGGGAAATGTGCCCTTAGGCCATTTCTAAGTGTTTTGGTGATTTAGTGTCCAACACAAGTGCCTAAGTGTAAAAAGGTGGACAAAGTACAACTCAAGAGTAAAGGTATGTTCCTCAGACTTAGTACATTATTTTATGGACTAATGTATTGTGTCTAAGTGCTGGAAACAGGAAAAATCCAATTGGAAATGTCTTGGCTCGAGCAGCCAAGAATCTGCTGAGTCTGGGAGCACCGGACTGTCCGGTGGTGCACCGGACAGTGTCCGGTGCGCCAGGCTGGTTCGAGCGAACTGGCCGCTCTCGGGAATTCACCGGCGACGTACGGCTATAATTCACCGGACTGTCCGGTGTGCACCGGACTGTCCGGTGAGCCAATGGTCGGCCGGGCCAACGGTCGACCGCGCGATCTGCGCGGGACACGTGGCCGAGCCAACGGCTAGAAGGGGGCACCGGACTGTCCGGTGTGCACCGGACAGGTCCGGTGCGCCAACGGCTCCAGGTCTGCCAACGGTCGGCTTCGCCATTTAAGGAAAGAAATCTGGCACCGGACTGTCCGGTGCGCCAGACGACAGAAGGCAAGAATTGCCTTCCCGGATTGCTCTCAACGGCTCCTAGCTGCCTTGGGGCTATAAAAGGGACCCCTAGGCGCATGGAGGAGTATACCAAGCATTCCTACAACATTCCTAAGCACCAAGACATCGATTCCGCGCATTTGGTTCATTGTGATAGCATCTAGAGCTCTTGTTGAGTTGTGAACTCATTGAGTGGTGTTGCGAGCTCTTGTTGCGACTTGTGTGCGTGCTGTTGCTCTGATTTTGAGTCTTGTGTGCGTTGCTAGTTCCTCCCTTACTCCGTATTTCTTTATGAATCTCAAGTGTAAGGGCGAGAGGCTCCAAGTTGTGGAGATTCCTCGCAAACGGGATATTGAAAGGCAAAGCAAAACACCGTGGTATTCAAGTTGGTCTTTGGACCGCTTGAGAGGGGTTGATTGCAACCCTCGTCCGTTGGGACGCCACAACGTGGAGTAGGCAAGCGTTGGTCTTGGCCGAACCACGGGATAAACCACTGTGTCATCTCTGTGTTTGATCTCTTGTGGTATTGTGTTTTGTTGAGACTCCTCTCTAGCCACTTGGCGATTATTGTGCTAACACTTAACAAGTTTTTGTGGCTATAAGTTTAAGTTTCACAGGATCACCTATTCACCCCCCTCTAGGTGCTCTCAATTGGTATCGGAGCCAAGTTCTCTTCACAAAGGGACTAACCGCCCGAAGAGATGGATCCTAAAGGGAAGGGAATCGTGATCAACGATAAGGAGGAGTCCTTCGTCAACGAGCCAAGGGATGACAAGTCCAACGACTCGGGCTCGGGCCACAGACGCAAAGATGGGAAGAAGATGAAGACAAGACGCATCAAGGAGATCGTCTACTACGACAGCGATGAGTCTACTTCCTCCCAAAAGGACGACGACCACAACGAATACGAGAGAAAGAAACCGGTCAATTCGAACTTTTCTTTTGATTACTCTCGTATTCCTCAAAGTACTAATGCTCATTTATTATCTATTCCACTTGGTAAACCTCCTCATTTTGATGGAGAGGACTACGGATTTTGGAGTCACAAAATGCGTAGTCACTTGTTCTCTCTCCATCCTAGCATATGGGAGATTGTAGAAAGTGGAATGCACTTTGATAGTACGGATAGTCCCATGTTTATTAATGAACAGATTCATAAAAATGCACAAGCTACTACTGTGTTGCTAGCCTCTTTGTGCAGGGACGAGTACCATAAGGTGAGCGGCTTGGACAATGCCAAGCAGATCTGGGACACCCTCAAGATCTCTCATGAGGGGAATGATGTCACCTTGCTCACCAAGATGGAGTTGGTGGAGGGCGAGCTTGGACGGTTCGCAATGATAAGGGGTGAGGAGCCAACTCAAACATACAACCGGCTCAAGACCCTTATCAA
The DNA here is from genome assembly GCF_902167145.1 of Zea mays. Lineage (NCBI taxonomy): Eukaryota > Viridiplantae > Streptophyta > Magnoliopsida > Poales > Poaceae > Zea > Zea mays. The sequence continues at coordinate 45,819,845 of NC_050097.1, read as the reverse complement.
CAAAATAAGGAGCTACGGAAGCACGCGATGGACGGATCACGACGTCGTCCGCCTAATGCTAAGGTCCTTTACCGTTCTTGATCCTCATTTGGTGAACAATATTCGTGAAAATCCTAGGTACACCAAGATGTCGCCCGAAGAAGTTCTGGGGAAGTTCGTAAGCGGGCGAATGATGATCAAGGAGGCAAGATATGTGGACGACGCGTTGAACGGTCCTATTCATGAGCCTCAACCCATTGCTCTCAAGGCAACGAGGAGCAAGGAGGCGCTATCGAGCAAGGTGGCGCAAGTTGAGGCGGCCGGGCTAAATAATGAGGAGATGGCCCTCATCATTAAGCGCTTCAAGACGGCGCTTAAAGGTCGCAAGGGACAGCCAAGCAAGACCAAGACAAAGGATAAGCGCTCGTGCTTCAAATGTGGTAAGATTGGTCATTTCATTGCTAACTGTCCCGATAATGAAAGTGACCAGGAAAAGGGGAACAAAAGGGAGAAGAAGAAGCATTACAAGAAGGCCAAGGGCGAGGCACATATCGGAAAGGAGTGGGATTCAGATTGCTCCTCCTCCGACTCTGACAATGAAGGACTCGCCGCCACCGCCTTCAACAAGTCATCCCTCTTCCCCAACGAGCGTCACACTTGCCTCATGGCAAGGGAGAAGAAAGTAAGCACTCATGATACTAGTACTTATGCTTCTTCAAGTGAGGATGAGTCTAGTGATGATGATGAGATAGATTACTCATGCTTATTCAAGGGATTAGATAGATCTAAAATTAATAAGATTAATGAGTTGATTGATGCTTTGAATGACAAGAATAGATTACTAGAAAAACAAGAGGATCTTTTATATGAGGAGCATGATAAATTTGTTAGTGCACAAAATTCTCTTGCTCTAGAAATTAAAAGGAATGAAATGCTCTCTAGTGAATTATCTACTTGTCATGAATCCATCTCTAAGTTAAAAAGTGTTAATGATGATTTGAATGCTAAGTTAGAAATAGCTAGTAAATCAACATCTTGTGTAGAAATTGTTGAAACTTGCAATAGGTGTAAAGATTTTGACATTGATGCTTGTAGTGAACACCTAGTTTCAATTTCCAAACTTAATGATGAATTGGCTAGTCTTAATGCTCAACTTAAGACTAGCAAGAGTAATTTTGATAAGCTAAAATTTGCAAGGGATGCCTACACAATTGGTAGACACCCCTCAATTAAGGATGGACTTGGCTACAAGAAGGAAGCCAAGAACTTGACAAGCCATAAGGCTCCCATCTCCGCCAAGGAGAAAGGGAAGGCCCCTATGGCTAGTAGTGTGCAAAAGAACCATGCCTTTATGTACCATGATAGGAGACAATCTAGAAATGCTTATAGGAGATGTAACGCATATGATGCTTTTGATTCTCATGACATGTTTGCTTCTAGTTCTTCTTATGTGCATGATAGAAATGTTGGTAGGAGAAATGTTGTTCATAATATGCCTAGGAGAAATGTTGTTAATGTTCCTAGGAAAGTTAATGAACCTTCTACAATTTATCATGCTTTAAATGCTTCCTTTGCTATTTGTAGAAAGGATAGGAAAATAGTTGCTAGGAAGTTAGGGGCAAAATGCAAGGGAGACAAAACTTGCATTTGGGTCCCTAAGGATATTTGCACTAACCTTGTAGGACCCAACATGAGTTGGGTACCTAAGACCCAAGCCTAAATTTGCCTTGCAGGTTTATGCATCCGGGGGTTCAAGCTGGATTATCGACAGCGGATGCACAAACCATATGACAGGGGAGAAGAAGATGTTCACCTCCTACGTCAAGAACAAAGATTCCCAAGATTCAATAATATTCGGTGATAGGAATCAAGGCAAGGTAAAAGGGTTAGGTAAAATTGCAATCTCAAATGAGCATTCTATCTCTAATGTGTTTTTAGTTGAGAGTCTTGGATATAATTTACTATCTGTTAGTCAATTATGTAATATGGGATATAATTGTTTATTTACAAATGTAGATGTGTCTGTCTATAGAAGATGTGATGGTTCACTAGCTTTTAAGGGTGTACTAGACGACAAACTTTACTTAGTTGATTTTGCAAAAGAAGAGGCCGGTCTAGATGCATGCTTAATGGCTAAGACTTGCATGGGCTGGTTGTGGCATCGCCGCTTAGCACATGTGGGGATGAAGAACCTCCACAAGCTTCTAAAGGGAGAACACGTGATAGGTCTAACCAATGTTCATTTCGAAAAAGATAGACCTTGTGCAGCTTGTCAAGCAGGGAAACAGGTGGGAGGCTCTCATCACACCAAAAATGTGATGACAACATCAAGACCCCTAGAGCTGCTACATATGGACCTCTTCGGACCAGTCGCCTATCTGAGCATAGGAGGAAGTAAGTATGGTCTAGTTATTGTTGATGACTTTTCCCGCTTCACTTGGGTGTTCTTTTTGCAGGATAAGTCTGAAACCCAAGGGACCCTCAAGTGCTTCCTCAGGAGAGCTCAAAATGAGTTTGAGCTCAAAGTGAAGAAGATAAGGAGCGACAACGGGTCCGAATTCAAGAATCTTCAAGTGGAGGAGTTTCTTGAGGAGGAGGGGATCAAGCACGAGTTCTCCGCTCCCTACACACCTCAGCAAAATGGTGTGGTAGAGAGGAAGAACATGACGCTCATAGATATGGCGAGGACTATGCTTGGAGAGTTCAAGACCCCCGAGTGCTTTTGGTCGGAAGCCGTGAACACGGCTTGCCACTCCATCAACAGGATGAAGAAGATGTTCCAACGGCCGCGATACGCACCATGGTGATTGGAGATGTACGACCTCAGGAACAAGTGGAGCAAGATCAACCGTCTTCCTCAACTATGGTGCATCCCCCAACCCAAGATGACGAACAGGTACCTCAAGTGGAGGCGCATGATCAAGGGGGAGCACAAGATGGTCAAGTTGAAGAGGAAGAAGCACCTCAGGCACTTCCAACCCAAGTTCGTGCGACGATCCAAAGGGATCATCCCGTCGACCAAATATTGGGTGATATTAGCAAGGGAGTAACTACTCGCTCGAGATTAGTTAATTTTTGTGAGCATTACTCCTTTGTCTCTTCTATTGAGCCTTTCAGGGTAGAAGAGGCCTTGCTAGATCCGGACTGGGTGTTGGCCATGCAGGAGGAACTCAACAATTTCAAGCGCAATGAAGTTTGGACACTGGTGCCTCGTCCCAAGCAAAATGTTGTGGGAACCAAGTGGGTGTTCCGCAACAAACAGGATGAGCACGGGGTGGTGACAAGGAACAAGGCTCGACTTGTGGCAAAAGGTTATGCCCAAGTCGCAGGTTTGGACTTTGAGGAGACTTTTGCTCCTGTGGCTAGGCTAGAATCAATTCGTATCTTGCTAGCATATGTTGCTCACCATTCTTTCAGGTTGTACCAAATGGATGTGAAGAGCGCTTTCCTCATTGGGCCGATCAAAGAGGAGGTGTACGTGGAGCAACCCCCTGGCTTCGAGGATGAACGGTACCCCGACCACGTGTGTAAGCTCTCTAAGGCGCTCTATGGACTTAAGCAAGCCCCAAGAGCATGGTATGAATGCCTTAGAGACTTTTTAGTTGCTAATGCTTTCAAGGTTGGGAAAGCCGATCCAACCCTTTTTACTAAGACTTGCGATGGTGATCTCTTTGTGTGCCAAATTTATGTCGATGACATAATATTTGGTTCTACTAATCAAAAGTCTTGTGAAGAGTTTAGCAGGGTGATGACGCAGAAATTCGAGATGTCGATGATGGGCAAGTTGAACTACTTCCTTGGGTTCCAAGTGAAGCAACTCAAGGACGGCACTTTCATCTCCCAAACGAAGTACACGCAAGACTTGCTAAAGCGGTTTGGGATGAAGGATGCCAAGCCCGCAAAGACACCGATGGGAACTGACGGACACACCGACCTCAACAAAGGTGGTAGGTCCGTTGATCAAAAAGCATACCGGTCCATGATAGGTTCCTTGCTTTATTTATGTGCTAGTAGACCAGATATTATGCTTAGCGTATGCATGTGTGCTAGATTTCAATCCGATCCTAAGGAGTGTCACTTAGTGGCTGTGAAGCGAATTCTTCGATATCTAGTAGCTACGCCTTGCTTCGGGATCTGGTATCCAAAGGGGTCTAACTTTGACTTGATTGGGTACTCAGATTCCGACTATGCTGGATGTAAGGTCGATAGGAAGAGTACATCGGGGACGTGCCAATTCTTAGGAAGGTCCCTGGTGTCATGGAATTCTAAGAAACAAACCTCCGTTGCCCTATCCACCGCTGAGGCCGAGTACGTTGCCGCAGGACAGTGTTGCGCGCAACTACTCTGGATGAGGCAAACTCTCCGGGACTTTGGCTACAATCTGAGCAAAGTCCCACTCCTATGTGATAATGAGAGTGCTATCCGAATAGCAGAAAATCCTGTTGAGCACAGCCGCACAAAGCACATTGACATCCGACATCACTTTTTGAGAGACCACCAGCAAAAGGGGGATATCGAAGTGTTTCATGTTAGCACCGAGAACCAGCTAGCCGATATCTTTACCAAGCCTCTAGATGAGAAGACCTTTTGCAAGCTGCGTAGTGAGCTAAATATCTTAGATTCGCGGAACTTGGATTGAATTGTAGCACATATGTGTTTATGCCTTTGATCATGTTCATTCTGCATTTTGTTGCTTATTGTGGTGCTCAAGTTGTACAAACACTCCCTGGACCTCACAAGTCCTTTTTGCAAGCGATGCACTTATTTAGGGGGAGCTGTGCTACAACTTGACCCCTTGAGACTAACCATGTACTTGAGTTTGGTTGTTTTAGTCTCAAAAGAGGATTGAAAGGGAAAAGGTGGACTTGGACCATGCAAGACTTCCACTGCACTCCGATGAAAAGAGTAACTTCTCCAAGTTCATCTTTATACTCTTATTGCCTTTGTGTTCTCTTTTGATGATTTTGGTGAGGCAATGGGGTTACAGGGCCAAGATTGATCCCGTTTTGGTGCTTGATGCCAAAGGGGGAGAAAATAAAGGTCAAAGCAATAGATGGATCAGCTACCACTTGAGAAATTTTGAAAATAGTAGATTAGAGTTTTTGGGTTGTCAAAACTCTTTTATTGTCTCTTATGTCAAAAGTTGGTCACTTGTGGGGAAAAGTGTTGATTATGGAAAAAGGGGGAGTTTTTGAAATCCTTGATCAAATTTCTTTGGAATACCTCTCTTTATGTCCCTACAAGTGGATTTGACTTAGAGATAGAAATTTGAGTTTGATTTGCAAAAACAAACCAAGTGGTGGCATAGAGTGATCCATATATGTCAAATTGAATCAAAACAATTTTGAGTTCTAATTTGAATTGATTTTGCACTTTTTCTACTTGCTTTATGTTGTGTTGGCATAAATCACCAAAAAGGGGGAGATTGAAAGGGAAATGTGCCCTTAGGCCATTTCTAATTGTTTTGGTGATTTAGTGTCCAACACAAGTGCCTAAGTGTAAAAAGGTGGACAAAGTACAACTCAAGAGTAAAGGTATGTTCCTCAGACTTAGTACATTATTTTATGGACTAATGTATTGTGTCTAAGTGCTGGAAACAGGAAAAATCCAATTGGAAATGTCTTGGCTCGAGCAGCCAAGAATCTGCTGAGTCTGGGAGCACCGGACTGTCCGGTGGTGCACCGGACAGTGTCCGGTGGTGCACCAGACAGTGTCCGGTGCGCCAGGCTGGTTCGAGCGAACTGGCCGCTCTCGGGAATTCACCGGCGACGTACGGCTATAATTCACCGGACTGTCCGGTGTGCACCGGACTGTCCGGTGAGCCAATGGTCGGCCGGGCCAACGGTCGGCCGCGCGATCTGCGCGGGACACGTGGCCGAGCCAACCGCTAGAAGGGGGCACCGGACTGTCCGGTGTGCACCGGACAGGTCCGGTGCGCCAACGGCTCCAGGTCTGCCAACGGTCGGCTTCGCCATTTAAGGAAAGAAATCTGGCACCGGACAGTGTCCGTTGTGC